>NC_142472.1:57656540-57959570 GCF_049115385.1 Moschus berezovskii | reverse complement strand
TACAGGAAGAATTCTTTGCTTTAGAGTATGTCTTGTAGGAGTTACTGTTCAGATACCTTGTTTCAGGAATTTAAAACATGATCTAGTTTGTATGTGACTTTTCAGGAACAGATTATTTCATAAGTGATTTGGGTGTTGTTTTTTAGAAGTAAACTTGCAAAAGACAAAGTCTAAAACATCAGAAGTGCTTTTGAAAAAAATTCTGAAAACCTAAGTGCAAAGTTGCTCAAACAAATCTGGAGACTTATCTAAACTACAGAGACTGAGAATTTATGGGAAAAGAGAGCAAATTTAGGCCATAGCTGAAACTTGAAATTCTGAACATCCCTGTGGTGAGAAATGACAAGTGCTGGTCACCGTCTTAGCAGAGAGGTCACAGCCATGGCAGCATCTGGCCCTGACCTTTCCTTAGAATAGATGTGTCATGAGTGTAAGTTGATGGGCAATATTTGTTTAAGAAACCAAAATACTTTAGGATGCTATCTTTCAAAACCTACTCTAAACACAGAGAGCTTTATAACCTAATATTTTTGTGACTGGGATATTATTGGAAGTGAAATTATATTGCTAAATTCATAAAAACATTTATTTGTGCTCCCTAAAAAAAAACCTAGATTTATTCACAGGAATGCACTGTGATATTTTATGAGATGGCCATGCAATGAAATTAATTTGACTAAGACAGTTCAGACGAAGTTCACTGGGAGAAGGGCAGCAAAGAGAGGAAACTTATTCCTCTTTTGTCAGATGAACTTATGGTCCAAGTCATAGATAATAAATATGTTCTTTAAAATCAAAGAGCAGAAATTTGTTTTTAGAATGTTGAAATACCTGAAAATAAAACAATCCTTCACAGAAAGAGAATTTTATTAAAAAATGTTATTTTGTTAATATCCTATAGGATAAATGTCATTCATTTAGTACTGCTAACACCAAGAAATAAACCAATGGAAAATCAGACAGTTTAGATTATCATCTGACATGACTTTTATGGAAATTAAAATCTGTGTATAATAAAAATTTTACTACTAAGATTATGGAAGATGAATGCTATAGACATGAAATGTTATCTACCATCTTCATAAAAGAAAAATACTAAAGAGAAACTTGTCTCTTTAAATAGCATGTTCATTTTAGGTTTATTGAAAGTAGATGTCTTCTAAAATTCTGTTCTTATTAATTTAGAACCATAAAAGATTGGAATTTAAAATGAATTTACTTTTATTCCCTTTATCCGGTAGCTCAGGATAGCTATTTAAAATGCCATATTTAATTAAAAGGGACAATTAACAGTCTATATGGGTCCTTTCAAAAATAAAGGTGGGCTGCCTTCTCTCTATTTGTAATACATAATAAGCTCTTTCTTGGGAAGAGCTGTTGTAATCTTGGGAGCCTTTATTAACCCTTTCATTTTAGCTATGAAATTATGTCAATATACTGTAGAGATGAATGACTCTGCTGAATGACTGACTTACGTAGCGAGGGCAGTGTTTTTAAAAGCATAATCTCTGGAATACCAGGAGATACATTTTTTTTCCCCCCTCTTCTTCCTTTCTCAAGTTTTGTACAAGAGAGATTTAATGTTTTTAGGTTATTTCCTGGTCTCAAAATGGCTGAAGGGCTTACACTTCATACTTGTCACAAATATTTCTAGAAATTCCTTAAACGAAATCTTGGTCATTTTCAAAGCCTGCTCTAATATTTCATTATAAATTTCCAGGCAACTAAAAAAGAAGGGTGCTTGAACTACAAACCATTCTCCTGGTAGAATGAAAACTCAATGTAGTTGTGAACTTAGAACAGTCTATCTTCTGGGGAAGGATAGGCCATTTCTATTTCCTTAGAATTTACTCCACTTGGGTATTTGAAAAAACAATCAGCTCTCAATTCTCAATCAGTTCTCAAAATGATGAAGAGAAACCTTAATCTGTAGTTGTCAGTGACCAGTAGCTTCCACTTAAAGAATCCATACCTGCTTCCACACACAGTAGCTATGGCTTTGAAGCAACCGGACGCAAGTTGGTAGGAACCAGTGTAGCATCGGTCAATTGCCCAATTGAAAAGATTTATTTGGTCAGGATTTAGTTCCAGCAGCAAGACGACAACCTCACAGCCAAGTTGATGAACCTGAATACAAGGAGGAAAGCAATCCCTCATGTTTAATGAAAGATTATTCTAGGGAAAGACACAAAAATCGGGCTTAGTGAATGTAAATTGGGCAAAAGGAAAGTGAAGACTGAACATCCATCTTGATTAATTTTTATTCCACAAAAAGGTCTTTAAAAGGATGCAATATTGGAACTGGAAATTGAAACGTATGAACTAAGTTTGAGTCACTGTCAGTCTGTCATACCGGGTCCACTCATTCTCTATTTTTAACTCTGAAAAGGTGACAGAGACTTCATTGGTAAATATTTAATACTTGAAAATATTTGTTTAAAATATTTTTGAAAAATACATGTATTTGGTTTAAAAAATTAAATATATAAAAGGAAAGCCTTTATGCATACAAAATCTTTTACGGAAAAAGATCAGAGGAGTATGTTTATTAGGCTTGATTATTAAATATACTGTGTACAGCTTAGCTGACAATCTTTGAAAAAGAAATATGCTATCAATAAACACTTTTTAATCAGACTTTCATATGAAAAGATTGTCATGCTAAATAGATCAGGATCATTGACTGATGATTCTTGAAGCTACTGTTAAATACTGGATGGTCACATTCATCCATGACAAGCCTGGTGTCTGGGGGTTATCTTCCCCTCAGAAAGTAACATTTTCCTACTTCTTGCTGAAGTTATTCATTCTCCCATCCATAGCAATCACACTGGAGAAGGAAAAATTATGGCTTATTTGTTCTTATGTTATATACCCTATAACATAGGGTATATATGGGCCTAGAACTTTACTGTTTATCAAAATTACTTAAAAAAAATTTTTTTTATTGGTGCATAGTTGGGAAAAGAAAGTAAAAGTGAAAGTTGCTCAGTTGTGTCCAACTCTTTGTGACCCCATAGACTGTAGCCCTCCAGGCTCCTCTGTCCATGGGATTCTTCAGGCAAGAATACTGCAGTGGGTTGCCATTCCCTTCTCCAAGGGATCTTTCCAACCCAGGTCTCCTGCATTACAGATAGTCTCTTTACCATCTGAGCCACCAAGGAAGCCCTCCTCAAGGATAACCATTATCCTGATTTCTGGGCTCTCCAAGTGACACAGTGGTAAAGAATCTGCCTGCCAATTCAGGAGACACAAAAGACATGAGTTCAGTCCCTGGGTTGGGAAGATCCCCTGGAGTAGGAAATAGCAACTTGCTCCAATATTCTTGCTTGGAGAATTTCATGGACAGAGGACCTGGTGGGTGACAGTCCATGGGGTCACAAAGAGTCAGACATGACTGAGTGACTGAGTACAGCATCCTGATTTCTACCACCACTGAATAGTCTGAGCTGTTTGAACTCTATCTAAATGGAATTATAGTATTAATATGTAATATATATAATTTTATGTCTTTCACTCAATTTATGTTTAAAAGTCATCTACATTTATTTGTTTTCATTGTTGAATGATATTCTAATTCATGATTGCTCCACAATTTATTCATTCTATTACTGATGAACATCTGGGTTGTTTCAGCTCTTGACTTCATTCAGTTCAGTTCAGTTCAGTCGCTCAGTCGTGTCCGACTCTTAGCGACCCCATGAACCACAACACGGAAGGCCTCCCTGTCCATCACCAACTCCCGGAGTTCACGCAAACTCATGTCCATCGAGTCGGTGATGCCATCCAGCCACCTCATTCTCTGTCGTCCCCGTCTCCTCCTACCCCTAATCGCTCCCAGCATCAGAGTCTTTTCCAGTGAGTCAACCTCATTATACTGCTTTAAATATTTCTGCATATGTCTTACATTGCATGTACTGGATAATCTCTTTTGTAAAGTGCTTGTTTAATTCTCTTGTTCATTTTTTTTTTATGAGTGTCTTTACCTTATTTATTTGTAGAGGTCCTTTATATATTCCAGATAAGAATTCTGTTGGCTCTATGTTGCAAATATCTTCTTTTACTCTACAACCAGCCTATTTACACTCTTAATGGTGTCTTTTGGTGAAGAGAAGTTATTAATTAGTCTTTCCTGATGGTTAGTAATTTCTGCATCTTGTTTAAGAAATCTTTCTCTAACTCTAGGGATTACATTATCCTATTTTATTTTCTAGAAACTTTAATGTTTCTGCTTTCACATTTAAATCCACAAACTCTTTTTTCCCATTTTTATCTTACATTGGCATACAGTTCATTAACAGTGTTTTGTCAGTTTCAGGTGTACAGTAGGGTGACACATTTATACATACATATGTATCTATTCTTTTTCAAATTCTTTTCCCATTTAGGTTAATATACAGTACTGAGCAGAGTTCCCTGTGCTATACTATAGGTCCTTGTTGGTTATCTATTTTAAGTATAGCAGTGTATACATGTTAATCCCAAACTCCCAAGCTATCCCTCCCTGCAACTCTTCCCCACTGTTAACCATAAATTTATTCTCTAAGTCTGTGTATCGGTTTCTGTACAAACTGTTTCTTCTTTTTTACTCCTGCTATCTTATTTTTTCTTTTCTAATCCATTGGCTATGATCTTTAGTATAATGTTGATAGAAGTAGTGAAATGTGGGCTTCCTGGGTCATTCTAATCTCAGACAATACTTTCAATATTCACTATTTAGTACAATGTTTACAATAGGTTTTTTTTAAGATACCCTTTATCAAACTAAGTTCTTTTTTATTCTTTGTTACATTAGGAATTGTCCTTGTGAATGAATGTAGAATTTTATTAAATTTTCTTTCTGTATCTTATTAAGATGATCAGATGATACTTCCTTCCTGAGACTTTATTAATATAATTGATATACAAATGAATTGAAGAACATTTGACTATTAAACCAATCTTGCAGTTCTTGAATAATCCCAACTTGATCATGAGGAATCCTCTTTTTAATATATCACTTAATTCAATTTTTTAATATTTTGTTTAAAGTTTCTATATCTGTGTTCAAGAATGAATTTGCCCTTTAGTTGTCTTTCTTATTAAATCCTTGTAATGTTTTAGTATGAAGGTTATGTGGGTCTCATAACATATATCCAGATGTGTTTCCTTTCGATATGTTTTCTCCTTAAGGATTTGTATTAAATCTTTGCAATTTGTTTCTTTTTTTGCAATTTGTTTCTTAAGTGTTGAATTAATCCATAAAGTCAACTGTTCCTAAAGTTGTCTTTGTGGGAACACTCTCACTTATAGATTGATTTTCTTTGCTACTTATCTGACTATTTAGATTTTCCATTTGTGCTGTGTTTTCTAGAAATTTGTCTATATTTTATCTAGAATGTCAAGTTTACTGGCACGAAGATGTTTATATGTTGTCTTATTTTTAGCATCTGTAGTAATGACCCTTTACATTTCTGAGGCTGAGGACACATGTCTTATCTTTTCTGATCAGACTTCCCATGGATTTACTAATTTTATTAGTCTTTTAACAAATTTAAGTTTTTGGTTTAAATGTCCATTTCTAGTAATTTTTTCTCTTTAATTAATTTGTACTCTTATCTCTATTATTTCCTTCAGTGTGCTTTTTTTGAGTTTGATACGCTTTTTCTAAATTGATGAAATGGATGCTTAGGTGACTGATCTCAGTCTTTTTTCTTTCCAATATATGATTCATCCTAAGCAAGGTTTTATTTACAACCCACATGTTTAATAAGTAGTGTTTCCATTGTTCTTCAGTTAAAAATATTTGTCTCTTTCTATTTTTACATATTCTTTAAATCACTGTATCTGGATAAGTATTTCTTTACTATCTTTATTATCTATTACTAGCTTAGTGTTGCTGTGGTTAGAGAATACTGTCTGTGTCATTTCAATCATTTGAACTTTGTGGAGACTTGCTTTATGGTCTGGTTTATGGTCAACTTTGGTAAAACGTTACTATGTTTTTTATTCTGATGCATCATAGTGTAATGTAAGCAACAAACAAACCTACACTTCTGTGGCTAATGTGTGAGGAGACTGTGTTGTAAACAATGTTTAGACGTGTCAGTACCAACCGAACCAAGACAAACAATCAAGACATCTAGAACAATGTATTTTTGGCTAGTACTTACTCGTAAATCTTGACAAGCCAGAATGTTGTCAAGCCACTTGTATAGGTAGCCATCTGGGGAAAGGCCCACATTGTCAAACACTGGACCACAGCACAACACTGCTGACATTGCCTGGAAACAAAACAGAACACAACCACCAAATGAATCCTGGCATGACTGAACGATACGCAACTGACTTTAAAACACAAACTACCAGATTTATAAACGACAAGGGTCTTTTAAAGCAACAGCAACCCACTCCAATACTCTTGCCTGGAAAATCCCATGGATGGAGGAGCCTGGTGGGCTGCAGTCCATGGGGTCGCTAGGAGTCGGATACAAGTGAGCAACTTCACTTTCACTTTTCACTTTCCTTGGAGAAGGAAATGGCAACCCACTCCAGTGTTCTTGTCTGGAGAATCCCAGGGACGGGGGAGCCTGATGAGCTGCCGTCTATAGGGTCACGCAGAGTTGGACATGACTGAAGCAACTTAGCAGCAACAGCAGCTTTTAAAGCAGTTATGTCTATAAGGTTTTAAAGTATTCCTTAGTAGATTCAATTAAAAAAAAAAGCCAGATTGCCAATTTTGTCTCTTTATACAACAGTCAAAACCCATAAATTGAACTTTATAGACATGTAACTTTTATAATAAATCTTTATAATGCATGGCTGAGACTGTCAAAACAAAATGACCATTTCACAGGATTTAAAATAAGCTTACCTTCAGTGATTTCAAGTGAATGAATTCTGCTTATGATAAATATAGCTTTTCAAATTTTGTTTTGATGACAAATATTTGACTAATACACTGAACTCAGAAATTTAACAAATATTTGACTAATGCACTAAACTGGCAAGCTATGAAAAATGTGGAAATAGATAACTATGATTTTGATCAAAGCTAAAAAAATGAAGAATATAAACTTTAGTTCCTTTGAGGTAGTGAGAAAGCAAGAAAAGGGAAGATCTTTTTTTTAATGAAAACATTTTATCTTATATTCAGTGCAGTTCAGTTCAGTCGCTCAGTCATGTCCGACTCTTTGCGACCCCATGAATCACAGCACGCCAGGCCTCCCTGTCCATCACCAACTCCTGGAGTTCACTCAAACTCATGTCCACAGAGTCAGTGATGCCATCCAGCCATCTCATTCTCTGTCGTCCCCGTCTCCTCCCACCCCCAATCCTTCCCAGCATCAGAGTCTTTTCCAGTGAGTCAACTTATATTAAGCCAGTCAATTAACAATGTTGTGATAGTTTCAGGTGGATAGCAAAGGGACTCAGCCATCCAGAGAAGGGAAGATCTTGATTTACTCTCTAATAGGTCCAAATGATTGTCAGGGCCATGGCTTATATTAGCTCCACTGAGGCAAAGCTGAATTTGACAGTTAGCAACTTCTGATATCTATGACACAGTCAACATACAATTAGTTTTCTAAAGGAAATTAAACTGTAAGGAATCATGGTTCTGAAAATTTTCAACAGTCCTGGTAGTATAGAAGCTTATTTCTGTGAGTCTTCTAGGATGGAAGGAGATTAAAAAGAGAATGTGGCCCTTCACAGGTTTTGAACATGAGGATATATACCTATATCCGTATACATTTTAAGTTGAAAGTTAATTGGCAAGGCAGCTACTTAAAGTGAAAGTCACTCAGTTATGTCCGACTCTTTGCAACCTCATGGACTATACGGTCCATGGAATTCTCCAGGCCAGAATACTGGAGTGGGTAACTGTTCTCTTCTCCAGGGGATCTTCCCAGCCCAGGGATCAAACCCAGGTCTCCCGCATTGCAGGCAGATTCTTTACCAGCTGAGCCACAAGGGAAACCCAAGAATACTGGAGTGGGTAGCCTATCCCTTAGCCAGCGGATCTTCCCAACCCAGGAATTGAATCAGGGTCTTCTGCATTGCAGGCAAATTCTTTACTGACTGAGCTATCAGGGAAAAATAAGCAAAAACTAAGGTTTTCATATAGTAGAAATCTTTAGATAAAAATGGAACCTTGGAAAAGTTCTGCATTTTGAAATTATGAGCAAAATTGGAATATTTACATGGTTATACAGAAATCTCTATTTTGTTCATGTGCAGATATTTAGAATGTATAGAGTGCATAGATATTTAGAATGTATAGAGTGAGGTTATGTATTTATATAGGTGTATATACTTGATTTTTTTTGCATGTGTGTTTGTATTTCATCATGTCATACCAGATTATTTATTTTATCCTTATGTAAGGCATGCTTGTTTAAGGAAAGAGATCATCAATCTGACAAGTCATTCATGAGGCAAAGGTGACCTACCTTTAACGCACAATACTGGTATCTTGTAATCTGATGATTTCTGTCACTGTAACGATCCAGGGGAGTGAACATAATGCTGAAGGGTCCTGCCCACTGGCTAAATAAGATGAAAAGATGATGCCTCAGGCTTTGCTGGGGGAAGAGAAATCTTCGGTGGTGAACTAGAGAGAAAATACAGGCTAAGAGTCTACTATACTGAAAAATACAGTGAATACAGTTGACATTGCTATTACGCATGATTCTTAAGTTTTGGGGAAAGGAGTAATTTCATTTTCTAACTCAAGACTTCTTTAGGTAATGAAACATGGATTTAAAAAGTCAAGCCTATTTTTCTTTCCTCTCCTAATGTGTCAGTCAATAGCATCTTGTCTCAGAGCAGGAAAATAGAAAATAGATTCCCAGACAATTTTCTAAGTAACGTCTAAAAAAACTGCAACACCTTCCACTCAGCTACTCCTTACATATTAAATATTCTCTTAACTGCTGCTGTGTCTTTAGGAAGAACTGTAAAATACTATGTATAGACTGTCTATTTCAAACAAAAATTCCTTAACTGAGGAAGTTAAATTGTAATTTAGGGTCATCAAAAATGAGGAGAATTGGTAATAAAGTTTTACAACCTCATAATGTTAAATCATAATGAAAAAGCAGAACAGATGACTTTCAGCTTTTTATAATTATGTCACAAAAGTTTAATTACAATAATCTATTTTTACACCACACTATTTTTATTCTCTTTTGCTTCTATTAGACGAAAATGCTTTAGACCCACTTTGTTCTATGAGAAAAATAACATAATATAATCATATTATTATAATTATAATATTAATGTAATAATCATATAATTTATTAACATATATAGAATTCTATATCACGTGCAGAAATATTGCTGAGATTATGTGTTCACAGGTGAGCAGAGTGAGAATGAAAAAATGAAGCCTCTGTGAATGTTCCCTTTGAATTCCTTTCTTCCGACAGAAATCACACAGGTTCATTTTCAGATGGGAACCAAACAAAGAATAGAAATGGCCATGAGCACAAAGCCAGATGCAATTCCTATTGTTCCCCTTCCAACTCTGTGCAGGATGCCCACAATCTGTTCAAACATATCTTCAAGTATTTCCAAACAAATAAATGATCCCATCCCAGACGTGCACACAGGCCAGTAGGTTCAGAGAGGAAAACAGTAATGAGGACCACAAATGACATTTCAAGCACGAAAGGTAATCTGCAGTGATGCATTGCTGTACCTGGAACACGCTGAATCAAGTTGGCAACCATGGCACTAAAATGTGCCCGGATATCTTTAAGAATTTCCACTTCTTTATCATTTTCAGCTTCTAAGAGCATGCGGGTCAGGTCCACGTATTCTAAGAACAAAGCTCCAAGGGCTAAAGTGTCCCGTTCTAAGGCTCCATTGGTGCTGGAACAAAAGGAAATGAAACTTTTAGATCATTAGTCTTAATGCCAAAGTAATATATGCTTCACAGAAAATAAGGTTCACTGTGAGAAACTCACATGCTAAATTTGTTCCTGATGTATATGCAGTGTATATGAAAAAAAACAAGCTCTTTTGGACTTTTCTATGTAAAAGTTAAGAGTAGTGTATGTGTATATATATATAGAATAGCTAGTGGGAAGTTGCTGTATAGCACAGGGAGCTGAGCTTGGTGCTCTGTGATGACTGAGATGGATGGGGTGTGGGAGGGGTGGGAGGCTCAAGAGGGAAGGGATATATGTAGAGTATAGCTGATTCACTTCATTATATAGCAGAAACTAACACAACATTGTAAAGCAATTATCCTCCAATTAAAAAAATTCTTTGATAAACCATAATGGAAATAATATTAAGAAAAAGAATGTGTGTGTGTATGTATAACCAAATCACTTCACTATACAATAGGAATTAACAACATTGTAAATCAGCTATACCTCAATAAAAATAGGAAAAAAAGAAAAGAGAAAGGGGGGAGAAAAGGGCAAATAAATCAGTTTAATGAGCAGAGTTCAGCTCAGTATAATTTCCCTCCTACCTGTCACTTATGACACCAGCATCAGCCAGAAGTTCAAAAATTCGAAGCAGTTGTAGCCTTAACAAGTCTCGCCGTTCTCGGCGTTTTTTGTTCTGTTTAGAAAGAGGTAATATCACTTATAAATGTGGACACAATAATGTCAACTCTGCTTTAAAAAAGAAAGATGTAATCTAGTCATTTTTAATTTTCTAAACACAAAAGACAAAAAAGTACTTTTTTTCTACCTAATCCTTAGAGAAATGCTTGTTATCACAAGCTATAGAGAAACAGATAACAAGTGGGTCAGTAAATATCTGAGCCGGAAATGTTGAGAGTCAACGAGCCTCATTTCCTGGAGGCTCCCAGACACTGCTGAAAAACTAAAGCATCAGAATAAAGTGGAAAAACACTGTGGACACTAGTAGTTGCACCAAATCTGGTAACACTGTTCTTGCTCAAACTGCCGAGCTTCCGCTACTTCTTGTATCTTATCTACTACATGGGAAGCTTCTCTTTTAGTCTTACTCTGTTTAATTTCTTATTCTGCTACGTTATAAGTTTATCCTTTTCAGAGTTCACTTCAGGGAAGATAATGTTGAAGAAAGAGCTTTATATACTAGAGGAAACAAATAATGTTCCTGGTTTCTCAGCTCCTTGTAAAAAAAATAAACAAACGGACTAAAAACCAAAATTCAATCTTAACTCAAAACTTTTGCAAAAAGACTATAATATCTTAACATACATATGATTATTTAGGTTCCTTTTCTTTCACAAACTTAGGACTTAAAATCTTTTAAAGTTGGACCCGGATTATACTAAATACTCAAATAATGAAAATAACCAATGTTAAAATAGTAAAATTCATTGTTAAAAGCATGTTAATATGTTTGTACTCTTGACAACAAACCACTGGGTATGGTTTAAATTCACACTACTGTCCAGATAAACCAAGGCATTAATTATTCAAATTCAAAATCTTACCTCTGGCCTTCGTTCCAGAGCCTCTTTCATTAATGGATGAAGTTCTTCTACCAATTCTCTATGAATGAAAAAGGTCAGCATTTAGAATTCATTATTAATTGACACCAACTTTGTCACTATATATCCAGTCAAACCCCCAAAATCTGCTTTTTAAACTTTACTTCTGACATCAAAATCTCCCCTGCCTTTCCATTCCCCTGTCATGTGCTGAACTAGGAACAGGCAGCGGCCTGCACTTTGTATAACCAGTCTTACCCCAGTGCTATGTATATAATTTGGACTCACTACACATTTGTTGACTTGATTTTGATTTAATATTCTGGAGACTCTATGGCAAAATCCCCTACCCGAACGATTAAGTCAACAATATTTTGTAAGTGCTTACTAAATTCAAAGCACTTTCTCACAGGCTGTGGGAATGAAGATTAATAAGATTTTTAAAATTCAATTAGAGCAAAAGAAAAACAGATGCAATGACTATGGTGCCACTTTTGGAATCTGTACTCAGGAGACTGTCTTAAGAGTTCATTTTAAAATGAAGTCTTTTTGGAATTTCAGAGATAGATTCTTTTATTTGAGCTAGATGATGAATGCACATTTTTGCAAGTATTTGAATATTGAGGTTCTCATCAAAACCTTTTCTCTTGTGTAGTAAAAGTAAACAAATTTTTTCATATCAATACATGTCTGATATTACATGTATATAATTCCATCTGTTCCCATGTTATCAAATTCTCAGCTTTATACCCACGAATCAGTTGTCGTCTTTAGAAACTAACTTCTGAACTGCTTTGTCATAACAGACAGCATTAGGAGGTCTAGCCTGTGGCTAGGTACTTTGTCCATCATCTGCTCCATCTTTGAAAAATCTTGTATTTTCTGGCAGAATATTTTGTACTATTATTAAACACAGGGAAATCCAAGGAAGGTAAACTATGGCATTCTCTCCTGACAAACAGAAATCCTGCATCTCATTCCAGTTTCCTCCAATACAGATGCTAGAATTTCTCCATCAAAGAAATGGAAATAACACTAATAGTGTCAGTGTTACTAAATAACACTAATGGTCTCCTCATCTAATAGCAATCCTTTATGAAATATTTACTATGTACATTTTTACATTTAGTACCCTCAATAAATCTGTAAGATAGATTCTATAATTATACCAGTTTTTTAATTAGAGAGATATATAATTTATTTTTATTTATTGTAACAATTTTACCAGTGAGGGCACTGAGACATTAATTTTTCTGCATCCAGGTGGCTGGTAAATTGCATCATCTTTCCTGTTCCTAGGAATACTGAGAGGGTAAGATGTGCAAAAGAGCCTTAGGTTCTTTGAGAAAGACATTAGGTAATTGTTTTTACTATCCTTTCGCAGTATTTCTATATGATGCACTGTCTTAACTAATTGATCAATAAGTAGTAAAACACTGGTTAACTGGCACTCAAGTAGTCAGAACTCAGTTACATTTTTAAAGGATAAAATCTGAGTCTATACTGTAACATATTTTTCAGTTGCTTCTAAAATGTCTCATTAATCTTTATTTTTCCAACAAGTTTCTCACAGATGCTTGGAGCTTTCCATTTTCTATGAAAATCAAAAACTAAGATTTTTTTTTGTCCTTATAGGCTTTTATTGCCAAATAAAATTATGAGAGGCAGCCTAAACTCACATTTTATGAGGATTCTTTGAAAATGCTTTGACACTGCCTCAGAGGAAATGGTTATTGGACTAGAGGAATCCAGACAGTGAGACATGACGGTTCTCTTAAGGCAGACACATCATCTTATAGGAAGACTAGCATGTGTGACATGTCACAGACACCCCTGAAAATATTCTGTCGATGCTCAACCTTTGAGAGTCTGCTGTATGAGTGGCTGATGAGCAGACTCTCACTATTTTGATGTTACAGCCTCTGAATAGTCTAGCTAACTGGGGATTGACACTGACTTCATTTAAAGTTTAAACTTCATTTAAAGTGATCTAAAACAAAGCCTGTATGTGAGAGAACATCTGAAAGGTAAAATCAGAGTTGCAATGACTGAAAGTGAAATTTGAGGCAATTGCAACGTCACATGCATGAAAACCCACGAGGACATAAAGGAAACTGTGCAAAGCCTGCAGCCTCTCCAGGCACATGCCAACACGCAAACTCAAACTTGAATTAGAAGCAGTAACTATGAGAGCAGGAGTATATACAAATTCAGAACAAGATTACCGTACCTGAAGACAAGGGAATTTGTCCTTCCAAATCCTAAAACTAAGGACTCTGTGATCTCAATGCCCTCAAGTCTCATCAAAGGCACCAACTGCTTTAACAGAACGCCCACCGACGGGGTGCCTATGGCCTGAAACAAGTTGATGAAAAGTGAAAAAGAGGTAACATGATAATTGAGGCTTCCTTTAACCAAATGATGATTCCATTATAACAGTTTTCAAGTACTGAACCACATCCCAAGGCACTGCCATCATTTCAGAAAAAAAAAAAACAAAAACACACGTAAATTTAAAAACAACACAATGAATGCAATTTTCACCTGGAACACAAAATCTAAAGAACACTTTTATTATAACAGTCTTCTTTAAAAAAAAAACCAACAAAACTATTTTTTTTTTTTTTTTACCACTGAGCCACAGGGGATCTCAGCATTGAAACATGTACATTACCATATGTAAAACAGATGACCAGTGCAAGTTCAATGCATGAAGTAGGGCACCCAAGGTCAGAGCTCTGGGACAACCCAGAGGGATAGGGTGGGGAGGGAGTGGTAGGGGGGTTCAGAATGGGGGGAGGACACATGTATACTTGTAGCCAATCCATGTTGATGTATGACAAAAATCATCATATATAAAGTAATTACCCTCCAATTTAAATCAATTAATTGAAAAAACAACTATGTAAATCCACAAAACCATCTTTAACAAGATAATTTAATCAAGACCCAGTTTAAAGGTGACTACTTGGTGAGGCGTGAGAGAAATGTGGTATGTGGGACACCAAACCTCAGGGCACTGATAAATACAAGTCACTCTACGATGTTCAGCAAGTTTCTTAACTTCCCTTTATTTTCAGTTTCCC
The DNA here is from genome assembly GCF_049115385.1 of Moschus berezovskii. Lineage (NCBI taxonomy): Eukaryota > Metazoa > Chordata > Mammalia > Artiodactyla > Moschidae > Moschus > Moschus berezovskii. The sequence goes on along the minus strand of NC_142472.1, from coordinate 57,945,065 downwards.
AATTGTCAGGGGAGGAATAATAAATTATTCACACAAACACTCAATGGAATTTAGAAATGTGTAGGATGAAAACTCTGATCCCATATACTCCAGATGGCAGGCACAGTGCAATGAGCACTGTGAACTCTAGACAAACAAGCTAAAAAAAAACCTTACAGAATAATTCTTCTGAAGCATGTCATGTCACCTTGTTATCGTAGCTCACTGTACCATCAGGTGTCGTGGCCATTATTTCTGGAGTGGAAGCGCGTAAGTGTCCTGGGCTCATAATACTGGGTTTTGCAACTCCAAAACAAAGAATAAGGTAGTTTCTCCACAACGTAACATAGTTGTCTCCGCCGCTGGCCGTGCTGGTTTTCTTGGCATTAATTGGGCTACTAGAAATATGGAGTCGAAAACAAGAGGGAAAACTAAGTTCTGGATTTTAAGGTATCACTTATTCAACAAAGATGCTGGGAAGGGCCCCAACTGAGTTGAACAATTACCTGTCCAGGACTGTCTGTCTGGACAGGGAATGTCTCTATTGGTTGGAGAGTTGAATAGAACTTACTACCCTTTCAACCAGTAAGAGGCTGAGATTCTACAGTCAGATAATCACACTGATGATTAAGGGAGGGAAAAAACTAGCTCCAGACATGAACTTTTAACCTGTTTTTACTCAACACTAAGAATTCTGTAGTAGGATGTTCAGAAACTCTTTATGTCTCCTACATTGGCAGTGGGGTTCTTAACCACTAGCGCCACCTAGGAAGCCATGTTCAGGAGCTAGAGGATTCTATCCCCAACTCTAATATAAAATGTAAAAGGGGGAAGTTATGGTAAAACGAGCAGAACAGAGGGAGGTGTAGGGGCCCCTTACTTCGGGTCCACCAGGGGCATTACAGACTGCAGCCGCGTGAAGGCGTAGGGCCAGGCGTAGCTGAGGGCGGTGGGGCAGTGCTTGGGCAGGTTCTCCTGCCGGAGGAAGCTGAAGAGGCAGAGCACCCAAGGGTCCTTGACAGACTGGGCGAAAATCCAGACGTGGGAAGGGCTCTTCACGTCGTAATGGCTGTTGACCAGGACGGCATTCCACTCCACCAGCCACTGCAGGTCCACGCTGTGGGTCAAGGGTAGGGTCGCCTGCAGGTGCAAGAAGCAGGCTATGACACAATGCTGGGCTGTAAGGTCCATGTCCTAGCCTTGCCCAGTGCCTCTTCCTCCACAGTGCTCTGCCCGTCTACCTCTGCCACGGGCCCAGCCTGGAATCTGAAACACCCCTTCCATGGCCCCCCCGCCACGCCAGACCTGGGCTTGCGGTCATGGTCATTCCTATGTGAGGCTGTGGGTAGCAGAAGTGAAGTTTCAATGTCACAGAGCCCCGCACACTAGTACCCAGGAGCTGACCACTAAATACTTGTTAAGCAAATATACGACATTAGTTAAACTCAACCGCAGATGTGTCAATTTACATTTCTGAAAAGTTACTAATCTCTGAGATTTGTGTGTTATTACCTCTATAATTAGTTTTTTTTTTTTTTTTGCTGCACCCTGCAGCATGTGGAATCTTAGCTCCTCAACCAGGGATTGAACCTGTGTGCCCTGAACTGGAAACTCAACAGTTCTGACCACTGGACCACAAGTTAGTTAGTTAGTTCAGTCGCTCCGTCGTGTCCAACTCTCCGTGACCCCATGAATCACAGCACGCCAGGCCTCCCTGTCCGTCACCAACTCCCGGTGTTCACTCAAACTCATGTCCACAGAGTCAGTGATGCCATCCAGCCATCTCATTCTCTGTTGTCCCCTTCTCCTCCCGCCCCCCAACCTTTCCTAGAATCAGAGTCTTTTCCAGTGAGTCAACTCGTCGCATGAGGTGACCAAGGTATTGGAGTTTCAGCTTTAGCATCAGTTCTTCCAATGAAAACCCAGGATTGATCTCCTTTAGAATGGACTGCTTGGATCTCCTTGCAGTCCAACGGACTCCCTTGTAATTAGTTTTTTGTTTTTTTTAAAGCCATGATTTTTGTTTACCTTTCAGTCAGTCAGCTCAGTTGTGTCCAACTCTTTGTGACCCCATGGACTGCAGCATGCCAGGCCTCCCTGTCCATCACCAACTCCCAGAGTTTACCCAAACTCATGTCCATTGAGTCGGTGATGCCATCCAACCATCTCATCCTCTGTTATCCCCTTCCCCCCCTGCCCTCAATCTTTCTCAGTATCAAGGTCTTTTCAAATGAGTCAGTTCTTCACATCAGGTGGCCAAAGTATTGGAGTTTCAGATTCAACATCAGTCCTTCCAATGAATATTCAGGACTGATTTCCTTTAGGATGGACTGGTTGGATCTCCCTGCAGTCCAAGGGACTCTCAAGAGTCTTTACTTGGACTGAAATACCTTCCCTATGGCTTAGGGAGACGGCTACATGCAATCCCTTTTACGAAGGGCATTTTACTGATGTTTTTTTGAGGTTAAAATACCTACTTATTTTTGTCCTATGATGTCAAGCCAGAATACACTCTAAAACCCTTTGAAAGATGCACACTATGTGCGTGCAAAGCACTTTGGTTCTGTCCGACTCTGTGCAACCCTGTGGACTGTAACCCACCAGGCTCCTCCTCCTCTTGCCTAGGATTCTCCAGGCAAGAAAACTGTAGTGGGTTGTCATTTTCTCCTCCTGGGGATCTTCCCAACCCAGGGATCGAACTGGTGTCTCTGATGTCTCCTGCATTGGCAGGTGGGTTCTTTACCAATAGCACCAAAGAGATACCTGTATCTATCTTTAATATCTGTATATATAGATATATATTTACATATTGATAACACAGTTTCATGTATTTCATTTTCTTTTAAGTCCAGACTATCAAACTTGAGGAAAGTTTCAAATAATCTAGCTGTTGGGCCAGGAGATAGAATTGCTATTATATCTGTCAAGGACATAAAATGCTCCATTTTACCTTCAGGGTCTCTGAGCTCCCATGGAGCAGAGGGGTGGCCCAGTGGCCTCCATGGTTAATGGGCTGAAGAGGCACAGCTTCAGCTTCAGAGCCCAAGACTTAAGGCTCCAACACTGGCTTGGCCCAATGCCAGTGCCCTGGGAACATCTCTGAACACCCCAGAGTCTCTGCTTAATTTATGACCTGGAAATGACAGTGCTGACCTCACCTAGTTTTTAAGTAAATGACATGAGATGAGGGATGTCAAACCCGTGCACAAAGCAGCTGCTGCTTCCCCCCATGCCTCTGCTCCCCTTTCTGTGCATCTTCTTACATGCATCCCTGCTGATCTGGTCACCCCGGCTCAAGATTTAGATTCTGATAAACACAGAACAAAATCACGTGAACAGAATATGATCTGAAGGGAAACAAGATAAGTATATAAAACAATTACACCTGATGGTCTTATTTAGTATAAAAGCAATCTGAATTTCTAAACGAAGAGGTGGTGGTGCTTGTTGTTTAGTCCCTAAGTTGTGTCTGACTGTGTGTGAACCCATGGACTGTAGCTTGCCAGGCTCCTCTGTCCATGGGATTTTCCAGGCAAGAATACTGGAGTGGGTTGCCATTTCCTTCTCCAGGGAATCTTCCCAGCTGAGGGATCAAACCCAGGTCTCCTGCACTGCAGGCAGTTATTCACCACTGAGCCCCCAGGGAGGTAGCACTATACAGTGTTACTGTTAAGGTCTGCGTTGCTTGGCTAATAGTTTTAGTAATTACTGTTAACATTACAATCACAAGCAGGAACAGGGCTGCTAAAAATAGGGACCTCTGTTCAATCTCAGAAAAACTCACAAATTTATTTATAGCTCTTTGTCAAATATGCTTCTCTTCATTTATAATTATTTGCCTGGAATACACAAGGGGCAACAGCAATGTCAGTTCTACAGATCCACTCTGCCTCCCTTCAGTTATTTAGCTAAAATCAATCCAAGTCTCATTACTGTGCTATACTGATTTTTTTAAATCAAGTAATTAAAATCTGTTTCAATTTCCCTTCTACTTGATCAGAAATTACAAAGTTGCCAATATGTGCTTTAAAACAAAGACTGTCCAATAAGAATTAATTTAAAAAAATAAAATAAGACAAAGAATGTATTTGTGTAGCAGCTCGTGTCAAGCTCTATTATGCTCAGAGTCCAGATAATGGTCAAGTTCAGGCCCTAACATACTATAACATACTATAAAGTAACTACGGCTTCATCATTTTTGAGTTTCTATTCAAAAAAGAGAATAACTGTGAAAGCATCTTGTAAACTGTAAAGCACCACATTAATATAGGCTATATATAAAACCAATAATTTTTTTAAAGGATCCTGAGCAATTTCTGTAGTTTCTGAAATTTGCAAAATTTTTATCTATCTTCCTCAGACTCAAATTCTGTTTTAAATAATGTTTCTGTTTGGCTGCATCAGGATTTAGTTGCAGCATGTGGTATCTAATTCCCTGACCAGGATCCAACCTGTGCCCCCTGCATTGGGAACGCAGAGTCTTAGCCACTGGACCATGAGGGAAGTCTCACAAATTTTCTTTTAAATTTATCTGAAGGTCTCCAGAACTAGTATCTAAAAAACGAAGTCTTGTTTTCCTAAGCACATCTGTGTCAGTTTATTAACCTGACATAAAACCCCAGAATTCTTCTACATGGCTTTTTTCTCCATATCTCTTTTCCAGAGAGGCCCAAAGCTTATACTTAAGGATTATCAGCAAGCAGGATCAAACGTGTACTTACTGAATCCGAAACTGCTACATGAATAAAACTTTCGAGGATGGAAGAACTTAGCTGATCCATGACATCAATCATAGGTCTGTCATCGTCCTGTACAGAAGGGAGGCGATTACTCTCCGTGGGAAAATGAGCCCTTCCACCCTCCCCACCGCCTTTGTCCAGCACAAGAAGCAGAACAGCTTGCAAGGTAGTGATAAGGGTTTTCTCACAGAAAAGTGAGTGCCAAGGTGTGAAAAGTAGTGGGTAAAACTCCCTGTGGTTTTGAGTTTAGTCTTATGAGTTTCAGTGGAAGAAAATTAGAGCTCCAATTTGACCTTGTACTGAAAAGACGCTTCAATTTCACAAACTCATGTACATACACTTATTGAGACTGGAATCTAAACCTTAGGATCACACCTTATTCGCTAAAGTGTTCAGGTCGTCATTAATTTTAAGGAATGCAAAAGCCACAAGAGTATGCTTTGCCAGACCATGATAAGGCTACATACTTAAGTCACTGATCTGCTAAAATAACATTAACTGTTGATTGTGACTGAATTTCAGTCCCAAAGAAAGTGCACTGGAAACTGACCGCACCCTCTCTGTGGTCACCATGTTGGGCACAGCTATTTGGTAAAAGAAGCAAACTGGAAAAAAAGCACAAGAGAAAACATCTTACAGGAAATTCTTCTACATGAATAGTGCTTATACACATGAAAATGTGTATATTTGCCATTCTTTAACATAGAGAGGCTCAGAAATATGAAATCATTTACTTAGAACCCTTATAGGAAAGCTTCAGAATGTCCTTACTTGGAATGTCCTCATTCATACTCATGTATGAATGAGAATGATTTCAAAAAAGTTGTGGCTAAGAAAAACAAACAAAAAAACAACCAAGCTTAGGGATACAGAGAACAGATTAATTGGTCCCCAGGGATTGGGGGAGGGGTGGCAAAATAGGAAAAGAAATAAAAGAGGTATAAACTTCTGGCTATAAAATCAATAAGTCACACAGATGTAATATACAGCATGGCAACTAGAGTTAACAATCAGTTCAGTTCAGTTCAGTCGCTTAGTCGTGTCCGACCTTCCGCAACCCCATGAATCACAGCACCCCAGGCCTCCCTGTCCATCACCAACTCCCGGAGTTCACTCAAACTCATGTCCACAGAGTCGGTGATGCCATCCAGCCATCTCATTCTCTGTCGTCCCCTTCTCCTCCCGCCCCCAACCTTTCCTAGCATCAGAGCCTTTTCCAGTGAGTCAACTCGTCGCATGAGGTGGGCAAAGTATTGGAGTTTCAGCTTTAGCATCAGTCCTTCCAATGAACACCTAGGATTGATCTCCTCTAGAATGGACTGGTTGGATCTCCTTGCAGTACAAGGGACTCTCAAGAGTCTTCTCCAACACCACAGTTCAAAAGCATCAATTCTTCGGTGATCAGCTTTTTTCACAGTCCAACTCTCACATCCATACATGACCACGGGAAAAATCACAGCCTTGACTAGATGGACCTTGGTTGGCAAAGTAATGTCTCTGCTTTTTAATATACTATCAAGGTTGGTCATAACTTTCCTTCCAAGGAGTAAGCGTCTTCTAATTTCATGGCTGCAATCAGCATCCGCAGTGATTTTGGAGCCCCCAAAAATAAAGTCTGACACTGTTTCCACTGTTTTTCCATCTATTTCCCATGAAGTGATGGGACCAGATGCCATGATCTTTGTTTTCTGAATGTTGAGCTTCAAGCCAACCTTTTCACTCTCCTCTTTCACTTTCATCAAGAGGCTTTTGAGTTCCTCTTCACTTTCTGCCATAAGGGTGGTGTCATCTGCATATCTGAGGTTATTGATATTTCTCCCAGCAATCTTGATTCCAGCTTGTGCTTCTTCCAGCCCAGAGTTCCTCATGATGTACTCTGAATATAAGTTAAATAAGCAAGGTGACAATATACAGCCTTGACGCACTCCTTTTCCTATTTGGAACCAGTCTGTTGTTCCATGTACAGTTCTGACTGTTGCTTCCTGACCTGCACACAGGTTTCTCAAGAGGCAGGTCAGGTGGTCTGGGATTCCCATCTCTTTCAGAATGTTCCACAGTTTATTGTGATCCACACAGTCAAAGGCTTTGGCATAGTCAATGAAGCAGAAATAGATGTTTTTCTGGAACTCTCTTGCTTTCTCCATGATCCAGCGGATGTTGGCAATTTGATCTCTGGTTCCTGTGCATTTTCTAAAACCTGCTTGAACATCTGGAAGTTCACGGTTCACATATTGCTGAAGTCTGGCTTGGAGAATTTTGAGCATGACTTTACTAGCGTGTGAGATGAGTGCAATTGTGTGGTAGTTTGAGCATTCTTTGGCATTGCCTTTCTTTGGGATTGGAATGAAGAGCTGACCTTTTCCAGTCCTGTGGCCACTGCTGAGTTTTCCAAATTTGCTGGCATATTGAGTGCAGCACTTTCACAGCATCATCTTTCAAGATTTGAAATAGCTCAACTGGAATTCCATCACCTCCACTAGCTTTGTTTGTAGGGATGCTTTCTAAGGCCCACTTGACTTCACATTCCAAGATGTCTGGCTCCAGGTGAGTGATCACACCATTGTGATTATCTTGGTTGTGAAGATCTTTTTTGTACAGTTCTTCTGTGTATTCTTGCCACCTCTTCTTAATATCTTCTGCTTCTGTTAGGTCCATACCATTTCTGTCCTTTATCGAGCCCATCTTTGCATGAAATGTTCCCTTGGAATCTCTAATTTTCTTGAAGAGATCTGTTGTTTTTCCTATTCTGTTGTTTTCCTCTATTTCTTTGCATTGATCGCTGAGGAAGGCTTTCATATCTCTCCTTGATATTCTTTGGAACTCTGCATTCAGATGCATATATCTTTCCTTTTCTCCTTTGCTTTTCGCTTCTCTTCTTTTCACAGCTATATGTAAGGCCTCAATACCATATCGCAAATTTAAAAGTTGCTAAGGGAGTAGATCTTAAAAGTTACCACAAGAAAAAAAAAAAATCCTGTAGCCACGAGTGGTGATGGATGTTAATTACTTGTTGTGGTGAACGTTTCACAATATAAACAACTACGTAATGCTGAACACTTGAAACAAATAATGTTGTATGTTGCTTGTAACTCAATAAAAAAATTTACACCGAAAAGACCAGCTGTGGCTGGTTAAAGAAAGTACCATATGAGAAGCATACTTAACAGAGCTTGCTGAACTAGCAAAGAACCTGGGCTTTAGAGGCATATATAAATATGGTTTTCAATTCTAGCTCTGCCACATCCTAGCTGTTGATTTTAGGTATGGCATTTAACCTCCCTAAATCTTACTCTAAAAATCTGTGCAATGGGAACAAAAACAGTATTGATTCTCAGGTTCTTGTGAGGTTATACCTGAGGTTATTCTCAGGTAATTATTAGCCTCACAATAATAATTATCATTATGACTATAGAGACTTAATGAAGGTTTATCAAAATATACCATGTCCTAAGAGACCCATTCTCTAGATCCCAGAGATGTCCTAAAACACATCAGAAAGCTTGCTGTAGAAATGTGAACAGAAAGGACTGGGGTACATTTGAAACTATTTTCTAAAGACGATCATTTTTAGGATCATAAAACCAAGATTAGTGATTAAAAACAAGAAAATGGAAAGTAGCATTTTTCTAAATAAGCATGTGAAGTATGTCCTTCTTTCATCAACTTATGGATAGGGTTTGGCCACTTGTGCCAACAGGCAATGAACCTTAACCTTACCCCTTAACCTAAAGGAGGGCGTACAGCACTTGACCAAGTGCAGAAGAAAGGCTGGAGACAATCACTAATCAATTAATTAACCAGCTCATTTTTCTTGTCTCAAGAGGACATGTTTTCTTGTGATGCCATTTTTGTACCACTACTGAGATTAAACAACTTTCAGTAAGTGAGAATGTTTGATACTTTGCTCATTCTAAATGGAATGCATTGTTTTCCCAAGTTCATGCTCTACTATAAATGTAATAACTTCTTAATTCTCTGTACACTGAACATTATGAAAGAAAATGTTCTGTTCCTGAATCATAAGATTCACTTCTTCCCAAAGCACCGTCATGTAGAAAATCAGGAATGGTCTATTCTATTGCCCACAGAATATATAACTTAGTTCCTGCAGATCAAGAGTACGATTTCACAATTAAAAACCCACACTCTTTCAAAAATTATTTGTTGACATCATGTGACATGAAAGTACATAAAATAGTAATGCATTCTTTACAGTTTTTAAACTTTCAAGCTGTTGAAAGATATGAATTGGAAAATTCAGAAAAACAATCCATACCTCAGGCTGACCCAGAGCGACAAATAAAGCTCGAATTTCCTTGAGTATTAAAACAGACAGTTTGCGTGTGGCCACCTGGAAACTGCAGAGTAAAACCAGGGCAAAACCTTCCACAGCATGGAGTACACTGCAGTGGGGACCTCGCTCCGACTGGATTCGGTGGCTGGAGCCACTGGCAATTAGCTGTCATGCAATGAAAAAAGCAATTCTGTGTTCAGAAAAACAACAATGGAAGAAGTCGCCACTCTTCTATGTACGTCTGGCACATCTGACCTTGTAATACTAACATAAATTACAATGGCTTAGAACCAGACATGTCTATGAATTCACTGTTATTCATGAAATATCACAGATCCCTTTTTGTTTTCAGACCACTTACTGCTTTGGAATACCATCAACCCTCTGGTAGTTCTAAAAAAGAATACCTTTTCAAGGACTATTAGTAAGAATAAAAACCACTCCATCCACACCATTTGAGATGACCCTATATGTTTAAAGATAATCTAATTTGGTTTTACTTAAATTCTCTATAGCAAATTCTCTATTTTAGTTACTATTAAATTGAAGTTTCAAAAGTCGACTTTCTAATCAGATTTGGTGACCTGTTTTCATGTTAGTTTTTAATCTGAGTTTTGCATGTTAATAAGAAGGGTTCTGAAAGTTCCCAAACCAAGTGAGTCTAAAACAAGAGCAAGCAGACAACGGGGCAATTCTGCCTTCATTTCAAGTTTCCCTTTATAAGTATATGTAACCCTTGTTTTCCCTCTTGTCATCTCTTGGCAAGTGTAGGACACAAGGAAGGAGAATTGCCCTGAACCTCTTCTCTGAGGTCAGCCCATCTGGGATCTAAATATTCTCATACTTCCTGAGCCGTGACATTCCTCAGACCCTCAGTTAAGCTCGTCTAAAGCCAAACAGTTCCTCTGTGGACTCATTGCCAATGCCAAGTCATGCTGCCTGGTTCTCCTCTGATTACACTCCTCCTCAGTGTAAATGAGGAATGCTCTTCAAAATATTATCATTATTGTTTTACCTCAGGTTTGAGGCATGAAAGAATAAAGAAACCACAAGACTACTTTCTTCTCTGGATAGTGGAGAAAGCAACTAATTTGTGGCTGACTAGGGACAAAAGAACGGAGAAGGCAATGGCAAGCCACTCCAGTACTCTTGCCTGGAAAATCCCATGGATGGAGGAGCCTGGTAGGCTGCAGTCCGTGGTGTCACTAAGGGTCGGACACGACTGAGTGACTTCACTTTCACTTTTCACTTTCACACATTGGAGAAGGAAATGGCAACCCACTCCAGTGTTCTTGCCTGGAGAATCCCAGGGAGGGGGGAGCCTGGTGGGCTTCCGTCTATGGGGTCACAGAGTCGGACACGACTGAAGTGACTTAGCAGCAGCAGGGACAAAAGAAACTGGTGGGCAGCTAACTTTTATATATCCACATCCACATCTAACCCTATATCCATATTCATATCTATACCAGTATCTGCTTTAGATTCATATCCATATCAACCTCTATAATGCACATCCAACTCCATGTTTATACTCATATTCATATATCTTAGACTCATACCCATATCTGCTCTAGATTCATATCTACCTCTATAATCCACTCCACCTCCATATTCATATATCTATATTCATATGCCTTAGACTCATACCAATATCTACATCCATATCTACTCTAGATTCATATCCATATCTAGACCCATCACACATTCATATGCAGTTCTAAACCCTAATTCATATCCACACTCAGCTCTAGATCCATATCCATACCTAGATCCATCTCCACATCTATATCTAGATCCACATCCACCTCTATTATCTCTTCCCTGCTCACACAAACAGATTTTTAAACCTAATTCTCTGAAAGAAAACAATTTCTACTTTCTAAATGCCTTGTTAATAAGTCTAACCTGATGTGACATAATCATGCCCTGAGTGTCTTGGTCTCAGTTTAAGCAGATGGAAAAACTCAGGGTCACCCTTTGGAAGAAAGTTCCTAGACAGCTGAAATAAGAACCCAGAAGGTTCTCTGGGCTGCCACTTATATATACACATACTCTGTAAAAGAACATCAATTAATAGGAAGAGGGTGAAAATTACCTCTGCATTTCTGATTTTGTTGGCCTGTTCGTAGACTTTTCCTTGCGTTTGTATGACCAGTTTCCACTGGGTGAGCAGCTGGAGCAGGAGCTTAAGGGATGAATCAAGGAGTGTGTGATGCATGTCATTTACTTCCCGAAGCAGGAAGTTGGTGAAGCCAAATAGGACATCTTCCCTCCAGTCTGAGAAGTCAACAAGCAAACCCTGAAGAGAATTTTGGGCAATATGTCGCAGTTCATCATCCATATGAATAGACAGCCTGTAAGATGAATAAAGACAATGACGTCATTTACTAGTTTTTCTTCTATAGCTATAAAGGAACACATCCAGGGCTCTGCTTTTATCTGTGTCTGAAAATGGGTTACCCTCACCTAATATGATAGTTTTCACTCAGCTCCCCTAATGTTAGCATCTTATGTAACCATGGCAGTTGATTAGAACTAAGATGTTAACATTGGTTTGATGCTATTAAGTAAAATACAGATTTTATTCCGATTTCACCAGTTTTCCATTAATGTCCTTCCTGCTTCAGAATGCAATCCAAGGTACCATGTTGCATTTAGCTGTACATACTTTCTAATACATTGCTGACTATAAAATAAGCTCTAATAGTACCAAAGCTTACCACTCTTCAAGATGGTACTGGAGAAACTAAGGGACTCGTCCAGAAGTTGAGTGAAAATGAACAATTAAAAGTTAGGTCAGTTATCCTCAATTGGTTTTGCCTCCACCAAGGGATTTTTGGCCATGACTAGAGACATTACTGGTTGCCACAACTTGGGAGGGTGCTCCTGGTATCTGTTTAGAGGTAGAAGCCAAGGATGCTGCTAAACATCCTACAATGCACAGGACAATGCCTATGACAAAGAATTATCTGACCTACAATGCTGATAGTCAACAACTTATTCTATGATCAGTATTCCATGTTATGGCTATATCATAGTTTAATATTCACCCTGAATGGCATAAGGATATTTTCTGTGTTTTGATTATAATAAATAAAGCTTCTATCAACATTCATGTAAAATAAAATGCTGATAATGCCAAAGTTGAGAAATCTTGAGTTTTTCAACTGAAGAATAACAGTGTATTTGTGATTTAAGCTAGAACACAATAATATTAAATCTCAACATTGGCATGCAGCATTAGAGCTAACATCACTCTTCACAGATTTACTCATTCACTTATTTAATATACACACATTTTTGAGGCCCTCCTAAGATTCAGCCCTTAGATTGGCTGTGTTTACCGGGTAGAGTGTTAGCTAGAGTGAGGTGTGAGACAGGCCTGGAGAGGGAGCAGAGGCGGTTCGGTAGAGGGTCTGCGGGCCACCCAAGGAGGTGACATAGCACTAACAGGTTGATCATGTGCACTCTGGAGTCAGAACACCTGATCGCTGTCTTGCCTCTGTCGCACACAGCTATGTGACCACGTGCTAGCTGTGGAACCTCTCAGCCTCTGAGCCCCAGTTGGAAGACTGGGATAACAGCTGTACTTGTGTCTCATAAGCCTGCTGTGAGCTCCTCTGAGATGATCCACGCACAGTGTTGAGCACACACCAAGCATGGAGTACATGTGAGCACCTGGTATATGTACCATTTATTTACCATTTATTACTGCAAGAAAATGAACTGATTCTGAAAGTTACAGGGGGAAGTAACAGGATGAGGCTCACATCTAAGAAAAAAAAAGTTAGGCAGGAATACGGAGGGCACCTTGAAGAAGTCACAAGACTGAGGGCAGAGAACATCTGGGAGGTCATTACAGTGACTCAGGCACCAAGTGGTGGGGGCCTGACCCAAGGAAGAGAAGACACGAGGAAGGGAGAGATGGAGAGTGAAGACACCTAGGATATAGAATTTCCCAGGCTCAGCAGCCTGGAAGTGTTTAGTGTTCAAGAAGAAGGTGGCCGAGTCAACAGGGGCCCCCATTAAGTAGAACATAATATCCTCAACCAATAGAAAAAGAAACTGTGAACCAGAGTGGTTAAGGAACTTTCTCAAAGTCTGGGATTCCAGCTCAGGACTTCTCATCATTAATGCAAAGTTTTCTCCACAAAACAGGTCTGGAACAGTTCATATTTTTGAATAGACAGTGTTTCAAAAACTTGATATGGAATATCCTTATTTTCTAGAGAAGGGGTTCCCAACCTCCGGGATCTAATGCCTGATGATCTGAGGTGGTGCTGATGTAATAATAATAGAAATAAAGCACACAATACATGTAATGAGTTTGTTTCATCCTGAAACCATCCCCCTGCCCATCGCCCCATCTGTGGAAAAACTGTCTTCCATGAAACCGATCCCAGGTGCCAAAAAAGTTGGGGACCGCTGCTTTAGAGCATGAAGTACAGTAATTGGTCCAAATTTGACCAGATAACCAGGTGAAAGCTCATTCATAAGCAGGAAAGATGTATTTTCTGTTCTAAAAGCAAGTCATGTTCTACAAAGACGCTGAGAAGGAAAAAATAATTCTTCAGGGCAGACTTGCTATTAAGTCTGCAATTATCAAGCAGATCACAGTTGCTAAAAGAATACACAGAGGTCTTAAACCTGGGGCTTCTAATTAAGGACTGAGGCAGGACATTACAAACTTCCTTTGTATTTCAATCCATTTCTGTTATAGAAACCACCCAGTTTGTGCTATTTTATTATATATAAGAAATCAGGCAAGCACATTTCTTTAGAGTCAAAGTCAAGGAAGAAAACCATGGCATGGTCCATTTAGATGATGCTTTTAAGAAGTTCCAGTACTTTCCGATTTCCAATGAGACTCACTCTACTCTTCATCTCACTTTGTCATCATTCACAATTTGCAATCTGGAATCTGTCTTCACTGTAAACTGACGTGTGGGATCATAATAAGGACTCTGAGAGCCTGAAGTTGGTGCAGCCCTTGCTATTTTTGGTGACCACTGCTCTTGAAATAATGGTATTCACATGCTTGACTGGTGAAAACACTCAAAAACATTCCTGAAGTACGAACAGACAGGACGAGGGAGGGGAGAGAGTTTTGGGAATAAAAGGCCCAGTTGATAACAGAAATGGAATGTTTGTGGAAGAAAAAGGTTCAGTGTCACAGAATTGAAATGGGGTGAAAATAACATATCAAGGCAAGACTGAGTGGCAGCAGGTGAGAGAGAAGAGGAAGAAGTTGCGAAGGAACGCACCCCATGCCGTTCCTTGGAGAGTCTGAGTACAGAGCTGTGTAATCACATACAACTGCTGCTTCTTCCACCCAGAACTTTCTCATTTTTCACTTCTGTTAAGATTTTTAACTAGTTAATCACAGCATCATCTTGTGATGCACACGGGATTGAATATTATAAAAGAGAAAGTGGGAAAAAGAAAAGACTCAGAGGTAAACAAGAAAGATGCTCAGCCATCCCAAGGATGCAGAAAGTGCCGGAAGGCTGTGTGGTGCTGGCCGACCTATTTGCAGCCTCTTGGTCCAGCGACTGAGGAGTGGCTGAGGAGAGGGCGCCCCAAACCCCAGCAGGGCCATCCCATAACATAAACATCTGTGATTACAATAAATGACAGTCCTGTGCGAATCTGGAGGCTGCAACTGAGAGAGAAGAGAAACGTTTAGAGAAGGCAACTCAGGAAGTTTGACCAGCTTGGGAGACCTGAAGGAAAATTTCTAAGAAGCTGATCTGGTTTCCAGGAGCCGAAAATGGGGTCACAGGTATATGGTTACACACAAGATCACCGATAGGGCTTGAAAGGACTCCACCATGACATAGGAGTCAAGCACACCCAAAAAACCGCTACTGCCAGTGTCAACTGCATGTGTCATCCCCTCGTCCCCCTCTCCACTGGCAGGTGGCATGGGGTGCAGGGACCAGAGTGGCCTGATTCAACAGGTGGCCATGGCCAATGGTCCCGAGGCCCTGCTTGGAGTGATCCAGGTCAGGGGCGTAGTGTGAGCACTGGGGCACTTACGCTGAGTAAGGATGTGGGTAAAGTGGGGAAAACCCAGAGCCTGAGCAAGGCCACCTTCTTTGTTGGTCAGAGCAGACAAACCACTGAACCAAACATACTTCCGTAAAGGTGAGCTCCACTTCAGGTGGAGTCGGCTCAGTCGCTTTGAAGAGTCTGGTTACTGGAGGGACGCTGGGAGTGATTGCAAATTCACAAACTACACCCAGAAGAAAAGCTCCATTAGAAAGGACAGCTTCCTTTCAACTCTGGCAGGACCGACCAAAGGTTATCAGACACAAGAGGGACCTGATGGCCCACAACATCACCAAGGGCAGAAGGGGAAGAAATGGTTGTAAAGTGAAAGCCAAGAGGGAGACAAAGGGTTTCTAAGAGGAGTGACACATGCTGACAAGTGGACTGTTAACCTCTGCAATGCTTACACCAGAAGCAGTGGAAATTTCCTCTCTAAGATGTTAGGAGAATGCTGCTGCTGCTGCTGCTAAGTCGCTTCAGTTGTGTCCGACTCTGTGCAACCCCATAGATGGCAGCCCACCAGGCTCCCCCGTCCCTGGGATTCTCCAGGCAAGAACGCTGGAGTGGGTTGCCATTTCCTTCTCCAATGCGTGAAATTGAAAAGTGAAAGTGAGCTTCCACTATTTACAGTGCTTTGAACTACATCTCAATTAAAACGCAGAAATAAGAGGAAGTGGTCTAACAAGGACCTACTGTGTAGCACTGGGAACTCTGGGCAATGTTATGTGGCAGCCTGTATGGGAGGGGAGCTCGAGGGAGAATGGAGACATGTATAACACATGTAATGTGTGGCTGAGTCTCTTTGCTCTTCACGTGAAACTGTCACAAACACTGTCTGTTTATTGGCTATATTGTTTAGTTGCCAAGTTATGTCTGACTCTTTGTGATCCCATAGACTGCAGCCTGCCAGGCTCCTCTGTCCATGGGATTTCCCAGGCAAGAATACCAGAGTGGGTTGCCATTTCCTTCTCCATAATTGGCTATACCCCAGTACAAAATAAAAAGTTAAAAAATAGTAAGATAAAATTATAAAATAAAAAAAAATGAATAAGGGGTTTATTGAGGCAGTATGTTCTCACCTGGCTACTCAAAACAGCCACCCTCTGCTATACACACACAGGCTAAAGAACCAGCGATGAATGGTAAATTTAAGTATTTTTCAGATACCACCAAAGATTGTGGAACTGTGAATGTCTGACCTCAAAGTTCTACCAACTGAAAAGAAATACTGCATATAATGTGTTTGTCATTTTGCATAAAACCAATGACATCTGTCACTTCCATTCTGCTTCAGGAAAATTCTATAAATTTGAGCAACTGACTTTTACTCTTCTGAAATTCAAGCTCCTTGTCTGAAAACAGGAATGAATGTGTGCCCACTTTCCTAACATCATGTATATGAAACTGCACTGTACATCGAGGCATAGTATGTTATTCAGATTCAAAGATGTCTAAAAATAATGACTAACATTTGCTCAGAGCTTACTGTGTTCTAGCCCTGATGTTAAGTGATTTGTACGTATTGTTTAATTCTCACAAGCCTATTTCACATTTTTGAAAGGAGGCTCAGCAAACCCTGAATGCAACTAGAGTGCCACAGGAAGTGACGAAGGAGCCTGTGGACTGTTGGGTGGACAGGTCCTTCCTGTTGTCAAGGGCAGAGCAGGAAACATTCGGGAGGTGAAAGAGAAAAAAGATGGCAATTGCCAAGGAGAAGAGTAAGCTCCCCCTTCTTTGTTTGTGGCTCAGACAGTAAAGAATCCACCTGCAATGCAGGAGACCAGAGTTTGATCCCTAGGTTGGGAAGATCCCCTGGAGAAAGGAAAGGCTACCCATTCCAGTAACCTGGCCTGGAGAATCTCATGGACAGAGGAGCCTGGCGGGCTACAGTCCATGGAGTTGCAAAGAGTTGAACATGACTGAGCAAGTAACACTTTCACTTTGACTTGAACTGCTGGGAAGGGAGCCTCTGGAGGACAAATCCTTGAAACTCCTGTCACTAAAAACTGACACTTGCCATCTACCTCTACAAAGATTAAATTATGAGCCATTGCAGCTGCTGACCTTCAACACCTTCTGAAAGGAGTTCAGGATGGAGATCAGCAATGAGGCACACTGTGCTCTGGGAAAAACTGGCAGAGCAGGCCTTCAGATAGTAAGATATTTTCAGGAGACGATTTTATGAGCCTAATTCATATACCTCTTCATATCTAGAAAAGCACAAAAATCCATCGTGGTGACATGTAATCTTCATGAATAGCAGCTGACTTCAGGAGACTAGCAGAAACCTTCTGCAAAAAATATATGCTCGATTTCACGTAGTTCCCCCTTCACCGAAATCACATATATACTTGACCTTCCCCCAACTTCTTTGGAGCAGTTTCTCAGAGCTGTCTGAAATGCTGTCTTCTGGGCTACAGCCCTTATTTTGCCCCCACTAAAACCTAAACAACTTTCATACCGTATCAGTATATATATATTTTCAGTCGATACTCATTCAGAGAACGGAGCTGTGAGGGGCAGCAGAGCCTGCATGAAAGTTGGTTTGCTGATTATGAAGCAAACCAAGTTTTTCTCCAGTAAAAATGTACCATGGATGTAACCATGAGACTGTGTGAAATAAAAGGGCTCACACCTCTCTGATGAGACCGTGTCAGAAGTCAACTGAATCCAAATGTGACTGGACTGTAGGGGAATAAAGTGAGCGAAGGCTTGGAACTCACATTTACTGCTCTTCAGCTCCTTCACTTCTGTCCTGTGACCTTCTTGAGAGCTGAAGGGAATCATTTTCTCATAGGTTAATGGACCCAATGTGAGGGCCAGCTCTCTGAGTTATCCTTCCCCTGAGAGAACGGCCTCCAGCTTCTTTTGAAGTTTATGAAAAAGCCCTCTTCACAGGCTTCCCATATAAGTCCAGTCATCTTCTTGAGAGTTCAAGTCTCGAGGTGAAGTCAAGAATATTTATTTGTTCTTTCCCCTCATAAAAACAGGACCCATTGCTTTGGGCTTTGTAAGAATGTACACAATAATAAACACGATACACTATAAATAGCATTGCCATTCCAACCACGTCTGACAGAATTCCCTCCTGACATGCCAGGCACGGAGGATCTGCAGACCCAGGCGTCACTGGATGGGTCTATCAAGGTGATCCCAGAGGTAAGAGTCTCCCACTCAGATTTACAGCAAAAGAGCGCTAGAGATGTTACCAAAAGGCTGTACGACATTTAAAAATTTAGCATTTCAAAGGGCTTAGTTACATAATCATCACCAATTAGAAAGTCACTGAAATAAGTGAACTTCACTTCTACTTCAGTTTAACTGATAACTGTCTTTTCTCTGTTGACATTTTCTTTCAGATGAACCAAGTGCTGCCAGGTCTTCTGTCTTTCAGCCCTCTCAACAGGCTTGTGAGAAAAGACAGGCTGAGGGGTTAAATACTTTGTCTAGATCACTTGGCTGGTCAAACGGCAAAGCAGAGAAGCAAAATTCGAGATTTCCCAAGGGAATCAGTATTGTTCCCATTTTGGGGCACCTCCCCCACAACTTTCAAGATACTGGCCCGTCATTCTCTTGTCTGGAAAATTCCAGGGACAGAGGAGCCTAGCGGGCTACAGTCCATGGGGTCACAAAGAGTCAGACACAGGTTCAGTTGAACCTGATGGCCACAGAGAGTGGTCTTTTGACCCCTGACTCCACACTGCCCCTTAAGTCCTCTCACTCAGCACCTCTCCACTGTGAAAATATAACACTGGTCTTCTGGTCACACCACTGTCCCCACTGCTGTCTATGGAAAATGGACAGGCTGCGCCTCCACATTTTGGGGTGACTTTGGCATTTGTCTCACAGCTTTTCTTTACTGTCAGTCTGCCATCACTCTGGGAGACTCCGTATTAGCCTGGATGGTCCTTTACAGTATCTTGGTCTCTTTCTTCCTTGGTTCCTCCCACCTCCAAATCACCATGTTTATCATTCATTGGGAATCCACCCTCTGTGCGTAAGTGCTTAGTTGCTCAGTAGTTTGACTCTTTGCAACGCTATGGACTAGAGCTTGCCAGGCTCCTCTGTCCATGGGATTTCCCAGGCAAGAATACTGGAGTGGGTTGCCATTCCCTTGTCCAGGGATTCTTCCCAACCCAGGGACTGAACCTGGGTCTCCCACATTGTAGGCAGATTGTTTACCATCTGAGCCACCAGCGAAGCCCCATGGATAAATAAGGTTATGCATAATACATCTTTAATCCAATTAGCACCAATATGTTATCCGTCTCTGGGCTTTCCACCATTATCAGATTAACCAGCCAGAAATGACACTTTCTTTTATCATCTTATTCTCCACAAGTCCAAACACCTCAGCTAGTAGTAAAGATTAGTTGAAAATATGCCTCTCCAGTCTTATTTCTATTTCTTTTTATCATGGGGTTTCCAAACTCCTTTTCCTTCTCTTTCTCAAATCATGATGACTTTTGTTCTTCCTTCTTCCACACTCTCCACAAACCCCATTTCTAATGATTTTGTCTTCCAAATGTATTCAGGTTATAAGTCACTTATGATTTTTAAATGAAAGACATGACATAACTGTCAACCATAACTTCAGATTAACATGAGAAAAATCAAGCTTACTTAACTACAATAATAGCATTTCATTCAAAGCAAATTAACATCATTTCATTCAAACCTGGTGAGGTTCAAGCTGGACTGTGCATTCTTATGGAGGATGGTGGGGGATAAATGTATGGATTTTGGAAGCTTTCTGAAGTACAAAACTTAGCCTGGGATCCCTGTTTCTTGGCCCTCCAGGCGTGTGGGTCTCAGACGGAGAATCAGATTCTGACGAACTTTTTCCTGGACAGACTCATCTCATGTCCTGGTCCCGCCTCTGCCCTTGTCCTCACTTCACTCCTTCTGCATTTCTGATTCTGTCCTTCAAGGGCAGCTCAAGTTCCAGCATCTTCCAGGAGTCACCTGCTGCCATCCCCAGACCACGGTAATCCTCCTACCCTCTGATTTCAGGTATCACGTATTTTGTGTGCCATTAATTGCACAAGTTCAGGCTTTAGATTACTACTGACCTTATGTGCTTATGTCTTTGCTTCTATATTGAATTTTAAACCTCTTGAGCATGGGAGTTAAAAAAACAACTGAAACCAAAAACATTTCTTTATTCTTCCTGGGCATGCTAGACAGTACTGAGAATTAATAAATGTCCATTTTTTAATGACCATTCTTTTAGGAATCATGACAAAGAATTAAAATTAATTTGGTCCAAAAATGCCCACCACAGTCCTCACCTACCTCGCCAGCAGGTCAATAAGTTCAAGTTTTGACATCCCATCAGGAAGTAGTCGAGGAATAGCAGCAACACAGGTCCTGAAAAGATCTATTTTTGGCTTTCTCTCACCCCTGGAATGTGAAGACAAAGTTTAAACATAAGTCAAAGGTTGTGAAAACATTTTTAAAAATTGGTCAAATATGTAAACAAAGACTAGAATCAAGGCCTTCTGAATCATCGCCTGGTGTCCGCTCCATCTTATTTTTTAAAAACAAAACTATTTTAGTGCTCTTTTAAGCTTTAATAGCCTCAAAAGTAAAAATGATAGAAACTCACAAAAGCTATCCTTTGATAGTTTACTTTTAAAAATTCCTTTTATACTTATTTAGTTTGTGAGTTCTCAATAATACATTTTTAATTAAAATTTTTTGTTTTAGCAAACATCAGCTAGCTTTAAAAAAGCATTAAAATTAAAATTCCATGTTATTCTTAATATTTACACCCTTTATAGCTTGGCCAGTTCTAAGAGAACTTACAAACATACAAATGTTGGACAGAGGTAAATATCTGAAGAGGAAAATGTCAGTAGCAGAAGCATTCTATCATACATCTTTCCATTCAGTGGCTTTCTGTAGGTTTTGGTCCCTGTGGGCTGCCGTAAAGATACTGAATTTACTAAAATGCCTAAATGCATCAGCATGTAAGAAATGTATTGTAGTCATTCCTACATTCAGCGTTGAAAAATAGGATTTAAATATATACAAGGAATGGTGTCTCTAACAAACACAAAATCCAAAAGCTTCTCTCTCAAATGAGTTATCTCTTAGAGTCCCCACTGCTGGTTTTTGCTTTTTTTTTTTTTAGTGCATCCAAAAATAAGTCTTTCATATTGTCAAGTAAAATCCTGAAATGTATATAATTGTGCACCCATTTCTGTTTTTTTAAATTATACCGATGGTCCTGCCCTCTATGGAGATTTCCTCTTTCTAAGCTAATGAATGTCTTCTATGGGGCTTCCCTGGTGGCTCAGCGGTAAAGAACCTGCCTGCCAATGCAGGACATGCGAGAGACTCAGGTTCGATCCATGGGTTGGGAAGATTCCTGGAGAAGGAAACAGCAACCCACTCCAGTATTCTTGCCTGGAGAATCCCATGGACTGAGGGAGGAGCCTGGCGGGCTACAGTCCATGGGGTCACAAAAGAGTCAGACATGACTGAGTGACTAAACAAACAACAATGCCTTCTATATTCTGCTGTAAAATGTGAAGGGAAAACATAAATTTGGTGATAAATTACTTCAATTTTTACTAGTTTAAGTAGGTAACTGATTCTTAACCATATATTTTATCAATAACCTTTATGGGAAAACTAAATCACACATCAAATCTTTCAAATAACTTAAGTGATAAAATAAAACAGCATATTTAAATTCTGATTTACTCTGAGAATAAATGTAAAATTGGCACCAAATTAACACAGTCCTAGGGCACAATAATGAAAATACAAAGTAGGACAGGAGCAATTTCTTCCTGGAACAGCATATTCTATTCTGTGTCAGAACAGAAATGTAACGAGCAGAATCCATGCTCTCTGTAAGCTAAAGAGGATAATCGGACAGCAATTTTGCTCTGTGACTACTTTTTAGCATGTGTTTGTAACTTTGTTAGGAATGACCACAAAACTGTTTATGCAAATAATAAAAGACGTCTGTCATTTCTAAAATACTTTGTTTTTGTGGAAGATTATTTTCTCTCCTTTTCCATAGTCATTTTGCAGGGGATGTACACAGACTCTACACAGTGGTCTCCAATCAACTGAAGGGAGGAGCAGACTTCAAATGATATCTGTGATGGCTGGACAGAGTTAGAGCCTGGTGACTGATGTGAGTGCTCATGTGTGACACAGAGAGTCATTTCAATAGCTCTCCTGATGTGCTCTCCAGATGTTTTAAACACCTGGGATTACTTTCCTATCTGTCGGAAAACAGATTGACCCTGCCTTGCCTGAAGTGTATGACAAATTCTGCCAGACAGAATTCCCAGCTGATAAAGCGAGCCCAGATTAGAAACTCTCAATGGTGCCTGGTTTCCTTTTACTGCCGTCCTCACTCCCTCGGCTTTTATAGGGAGTGTATGAGTCCCCCAAATAACGTGTGTGTGCACCCAGTCATGTCTGACCCTTTGTGGCCCCATGGATTGTAGCCCACCAGGCTCCTCTGTCCATGGGATTCTCCAGGCAAGAAAACTGGAGTGGGTTGCCACTTCCTACTCCAGGGGGATCCTTCCAACCTGGGGATCAAACCTATGTCTCTTGTATGCCCTGCATTGGCAGGTGGGTTCTTTACCACCGGTGCCACCTCAGTTCAGTTCAGTTCAGTCGCTCAGTCGTGTCCGACTCTCTGCGACCCCATGAATCACCTGGGAAGCCCCAAATAACATAGTATTTATTAACAGACATTATATAATTATTATTAACAATCATATTATTTTATTTACTATTATTACCATTTTTGCCAGCATAAATCACAAGAGAGATGAGAAATGGAAACAGAACAACACAGAATGCTTCATGTTCAAGTTCACACCCTAAACAAGGCCTGGACAAACCTCAAATACCAACTCCAATAACCGTTTCCATTAGCGTGGTGTGGACCTCAACTCTCTTTCCCTAAATGCTTATATGATTCTCTAATGTTTCTCCTTGTTTTTTAGAAATCCAGCTATGAAATATTTTCCACTCAAGGGTCTGCTTTAAAACCTAGCGCAAAAACTCTTTCTAGCCCAATCTGAGTGTCTTAAGATGGTTGACTAGGAAAAAGTAAAGAATCACCTTAGAAAAGGTTTGAGGTATTATTAAAATACAAATGAAATGTTTACACTTACATTTAAACCTGTACCCTTTTAAGGTTTTGAATGTTTTAGTCCTGACCTGTTTTATGACCTCTGCATTACAAACATAGTTTTCCTTTATTTATTATTATTATTATTGTTTTGGCCACACCACATGACTTGCAGGATCGTAAGTTTCCCAACCAGGGATAAAACTCATGTCCCTAGCAGTGGAAGTGTGGAGTCATAACCACTGGAAGGCCAGGGAAGTCCCTCATAGTTTTCTTTTAAACATCTTTCACTTCTTGACTGTTTTCAAAGGAAACAACTATATGGAAGAAGTTTTAAAAGCACTTCTTGTATCTTCTCCATTATCAATTGAAAATTGCTTAAACATATTCAAAGAGTGCATAATAAGGAAGTTAAAGGTTTATGGACAATCTGGCAATTTGTGAGATAAGTACTAGAGCTGTAGATAAGATACTCAATGTTATTAACTTTGGTCACTATCACTTCTGCTATCATTCTGGTTGAAAAGTCTATAGCAACATGCACTCCATATCATTTCAATCAAATGATTGTCAAGCTACAGGAATATACATTGTGTAACCCATTTTTCGGAGAAGGCAATGGCAAGCCACTCCAGTACTCTTGCCTAAAAAATCCCATGGATGGAGGAGCCTGGTAGGCTGCAGTCCATGGGGTCGCTATGGGTCGGACACGACTGAGTGACTTCACTTTCACTTTTCACTTTCACACATTGGAGAAGGAAATGGCAACCCACTCCAGTGTTCTTGCCTGGAGAATCCCAGGGATGGGGGAGCCTGGTGGGCTTCCGTCTATGGGGTCACACAGAGTCAGATACGACTGAAGTGACTTAGCAGCAGCAGCAACCCATTTTTATAAAAAAAATATATATATATTTGTATTGACATTGGGAAACTCGGGAAAAAATCACCCTGAATCAAGGAATGGCTGTAGATTTTAAGTGAAGCTCTGTAGAGGAGGTTTTCATTTTAACTTGCCATACTGATAAATATGCATTAAAAATAATTCTGTATTTTTAACTTTATGTTTTGTTTCACTGTACTTTGCTTTTAACACACTAATGTTAATATACACCGATAACATGAACTTTCCTACAAAGGTAACAATCTTCCTGCTAATGGTGATATTTAGAACTGGATATGCTAAGAACCAGCCTGCCAACATAGAAGCCACAGGAGATGAGAGTTTGATCCTTGGGTCAGGAAGTTCCCCTGGAGTAAGAAATGGCAACCCACTCCAGTATTCTTGCCTGGAGAAGTCCACAGATAGAGGAGCTTGGCAGGTTACAGTCCATGGGGTCTCAAAAATTTGGACACGACTGAGCACACATGCTAAGTGACAAAGAAAATTTTTCTAATTTTAGAAATTTATGCCACAGGTGACAAATATAATTTAATTCACAGTTCAAGAAAGTCCAAACTTTCTTAAAATGAAAAGTCACAACCAAATCCATGTTCCTGCCATAAGCAATCAAAAGTAGCAAATACAAATTGTGTGAGTTTCTAATAAAGAGCACTAATTACTAATCTAGATCTCAAATTTTGGCTAAGAACATCTGATTTCTACATTTTAAACTACAAATACATTCTCAAAATCCAGTATTTCTATGACACAGTTACATAGAAAATATTCAGTTCAGTTCAGTCTCTCAGTCATGTCTGACTCTTTGTGACCCCACGCTAGGCCTCCCTGTCCATCACCAACTCCAGGAGTTCACCCAAACCCATGTCCATTGAGTCGGTGATGACATCCAGCCATCTCATCCTCTGTCGTCCCCTTCTCCTCCTGCCCCCAATCCCTCCCAGCATCAGAGTCTTTTCTAGTGAGTCAGCTCTTCGTATCAGGTGGCCAAAGTATTGGAGTTTCAGCTTCAACATCAGTCCTTCCAATGAACACCCAGGACTGATCTCCTTTAGGATGGACTGGTTGGATCTCCTTGCAGTCCAAGGGACTCTCAAGAGTCTTCTCCAACACCACAGTTCAAAAGCATCAATTCTTTGGCAATCAGCTTTTACAGTCCAACTCTCACATCTATACATGACTACTGGAAAACCATAGCCTTGACTAGATGGACCTTTGGGGACAAAGTAATGTCTCTGCTTTTTAATATGCTGTCTAGGTTGTTCAAAACTTTCCTTCCAAGGAGTGTTTTTTAATTTCATGGCTGCAATCACCATCTGCTGTGATTTTGGAGCCCAAAAAATAAAGTCTGACACTGTTTCCACTGTTTCCCCATCTATTTGCCACAAAGTGATGGGACCGGATGCCATGATCTTAGTTTTCTGAATGTTGACCGTTAAGCAAACTTTTTCACTCTCCTCTTTCACTTTCATCAAGAGGCTCTTTAGTTCTTCTTCACTTTCTGCCATAAGGGTGGTGTCATCTGCATATCTGAGGTTATTGATATTTCTCCCGGCAATCTTGATTCCAGCTTGTGCTTCTTCCAGCCCAGCGTTCCTCATGATGTACTCTGCATATAAGTTAAATAAGCAGGGTGACAATATACAGCCTTGACGTACTCCTTTTCCTATTTGGAACCAGTCTGTTGTTCTATGTCCAGTTCTAATTGTTGCTTCCTGACCTGCATACAGGTTTCTCAAGAGGCAGGTCAGGTGGTCTGGTATTCCCATCTCTTTCAGAATTTTCCACAGTTTATTGTGATCCACACAGTCAAAGACTTTGACATAGTCCATAATACTGAAGTAGATGCTTTTCTGGAACTCTCTTGTTTTTTCGATGATCCAGAAGATGTTGGCAATTTGATCTCTGGTTCCTCTGCCTTTTCTAAAACCAGCTTGAACATCTGGAAGTTCAGTGTTCACATATTGCTGAAGCCCAGCTTGGAGAATTTTAAGCATCACTTTACTAGCGTGTGAGATAAATATTAAGCAGGTTTAACCCTCACATTTCAGGAATACTCACTAGAAACAAGTTGTGATTCTTAAAGATGGTATGACTGTAAACTGGTGGTGTTGCTATAGCACATGGTCTTGGGAGCAAAACATCACTTCTGAAAAATGTGGACCAGAAAAAGTCTTGGGTCCATTTTCTAACTTACTGGCCTAATGATACTTGAAACAGCCAAAAAAGATCAATCTTGGATTTGACTTTACTTTTATAGTTAGCCAAATATTATCAAACTATGTTTTTAATATCCCTAACACTTCTTTAAAGGAAATCAACCCTGAATATTCGTATATTCCTTGGAAGGACTGATGCTGAAGTTGAAGCTCCAATACTTTGACCACCTGATTCACAGAGCTGACTCACTGGAAAAGACTCTGACGCTGGGAAGGTTAAAGGCAAAAGGAAGAGGGTGGCAGAGGATGAGATGGTTGGATGACATTCCGTTCCATTCCGTTCGTTCCATTCAGTCGCTCAGTCGTGTCCGACTCTTTGCGACCCCGTGGACTGTAGCCTACCAGGCTTCTCCGTCCATGGGATTCTCCAGGCAAGAATACTGGAGTGGGTTACCATTTCCTTCTCCATGGATGACATTACCCACTCAAATGACATGCATCTGAGCAAACTCCAGGAGATAGTGAAGGACAGGGAATCCTGGAATGCTGCAGCCCACAGGGTGGCAGAGTCAGACATGACTTAACCACTGAACAACAATACTTCTTAGAGCTAACTCTAATAAGATGAGAACAATATACAAATTAAAGGAGAAAGATCTCTGCTGGTGTCTTTTGGTTCATTAATCCTTCATTGAAAACTTAGTCCTCATTTATACTCACGTGATCATGTCTTCGGGTTCTTTGTTTAACATCTGGACATTAGTCAGCATCATACACCTTCCTACTTCTTTATCAAGGTGCCTTAAAATATTGTCCACAGCTTTTCGTACTTGAGAGTAATATAATGACATGCCTGAAAAATATGTGTTACAGTCACATATTTGATTAAATCTAGCAAAGAGTGAAATTTCCAGTTTCTTTATCGTTGGTGATTGTATTTTTTATTGAAGACTTTCTGTAAGTCAATGAGTTCTTTGAGAAGAGTCTAATTCTGCAAATTAGACCAACCTATTTAGCAGAGTCTAATTCTCATTCTAATCTCTTATCTGCAGGATTCTGAGCATAGCGCCCGCATGTATTACCCAAAGAATCCTTTAAATTTAACAATAGGAAATCTAATTCTTCAAAGGGAAATATTTTCCAGAAGAGTTAAAATAAACAAGGAAACAAAGTTCCATGCTGGAATTTTCATGTTTCTGTTTAGTATTAAAAAAAAAATCACCATGATGAGTGATTATCTGAATAAAAGATAATAAAAGACAATGCTCATTTGGGGTTAGAATTTTAATAACTTTATTTAATAAATATAAATATATTTTCCCTGAAATATACTTTTTTTTTTTTAGTAAAAGTAATAAAACGGCTTCCCATTATAAATTTTTAAATGAAAGAAGATGTATTTCAGTGATATTATTTTTATCACTCTCGGCAGAGTGGAAGACAAATGTGTATAGAATATGTATTTCATATACATATACACATTTTCTATATTATATATATAATAAAAATGTAAATTGCTTTGCATTCAGAATTTGTACTTTAATGAAATAATTATTAATGGTTATTTCTCATGTATTAAAATTTTTTGAACTCATTTAACCATTTCATAACTAAAGATAAATATTTTAAAGAAAAGTTTCCTCATATGTTTCCTCCAGGTCTTTGGAATCAAGGAACTGTTTTAACAAGTTTGAAGCATGTTTGTAAATTCATAAACTCAGTAAAAAAGGAAACAGATGTAAAAAGTTATCTCTTTGGGTTAAGATAGTTAAATTAAAAGGAAAATAATCTTATGTAGGCTGAACCCAAAATATACCCTGACAGATATGGGGTTTGGCATGTTTAAAACACAGATTAAACTAATTTTACTGGAAAAAAAAAAAGAACGATAAAAATGGATGCGGGAATGAATAAAGGATAAGGGAATGAATATATTTATACGGTTGCTTTATAAACAGGATTATCTACCAAAGGACACAGATATCTTAGAAATTTACTGTAAACTGCAGATAATCAATATTTGAAGTTTGAAAAGACTAAACTTGGATAAAAATCTAACATTTAAACAACAAAATGTTTAACAGGAAGTTCCAAAAAGTTTAAAGGGCAGTAAAACAAACCACAGGCTGAATCAAAACAATGTTGAAATGTCTTATCAGTTAACTTTTATGAATATTTTTTAAAGTATATCTCACTAAGGGTGAGTATCTATTGGTCATTTTAAAGGGTTAATAAAACCCAGTGTGAACACATCTTTGAAACCCACCTATCATTTTGGCTTCCTCTTCAGTTAGTGTCTTACTCAGATATGTTTTCTTCACCCTCAATGTGTTTCCTGAAGGGAGAACAGCCCCAGTGACTGGCATGGGAGGTTCTCCATCTTTCTGCTGCAAGCTATCAGCTATGACCAAGAACGCCCTTAAGCCAATATTCATTCTCTGTAAGAGACAACACGTTCATGATGAAGAAAAAGACCCAATTACTGTTGTTAAATCAGACCAGCAGTCCTTCAAGAGAAGTTAAGCATGGCTTGCCATCTAGATCAGAGTGGGAAAGTCATTTAAAAGGCACAAGAGTTTAGGCCAAACCTGAGAGAATAAATGGACATGAGTTTGAGCAAGCTCCAGGAGATGATGAAGGACAGAGAAGCCTGGCGTGCTGCAATCCACGGGGTCGCAAAGAGTCGGACACGACTGAGTGACTGAACAACAAGAGAGTAAGATTAAATTTCTGACACTTTTGTTGCTGTGTCACAAGGAAATAACTGGGAAGATTTTCACCAAACTGGCAGGGTACGTTAAGAGATGATCAGACTCATTCTCTTTGGGGGATCCTGGGTGCACCTCAAAGGAACAAGCAGTCACTCTTTGGAGCTGCTTCATTAAGGTAAACTGAGGTCAACAGAAGTCTCTTCTGTCTCCTGGAAGGAGACATGTTAATTCACAATGACTGGATGAAAAAAAAAAACAAACAGAGTTCTAACTGCAAATCTCAGAAATAAGAGTTGTCTGCTCTGAACTACAGGTTGCTGACTCTGGAGTCACAAAGGCTGGTGAATTTGAAAATAAATTTAAAGTATTCAAAGCCATAGAACCTGCTACTGATAACAACACATAAGCTTATAAGAAGAAATGTCCTTCTGGGCCAGGTCATTATCTTCTTCAGTCTCAGGTGAGGCATAATATTGGCTCTAAAAGATGACACAGTTTATCTTCCTCAGTCTCAGGTAATGGCTCCAAAAGATGACGCAGTAAGATAGTTGCTTCCAGCAGCAATCAGCTTAAGAGGTCAGAAGGTACTAAAACATCTGTTCTTCCTTTAACAGCCACATGAAAACATTTACACTCAAATTTTCAAACCACATCAAGTTAATAAGTTCCCTAAGTAGACTACTCCCTAATGCAGAAAATAATTACCAGTAGTAACACTGATAACCTAATTACAATTCACTGAGTTCTTACAGTATATCCAGAACTGCACATTAACTCTCATCTTTAAGACAGCCATGCAAGGAAGGTATGATTATTCTTAATTTTTCAGGTGAGTAAAGTGAGGACCATGTAACTTGTAGGTGGGAAGCTAAACATCCAAGTTGAGTTTGCCTGGATCACCCATTCTGTAGCACATGATTACACGCACTTATAAGATGAAGTAATACTTAGAGTTTTATTATTTATTTTAAAGACTTATTTATCTATGGCTGCACTGGGTCTCTGTGGCTGCACACAGGTTTACTGTAGTCATAGCCAGTGGAGGCCAGTCTCTAGTTGTGCCACACATGCTTAGTTGTCCTGTGATATGTGAGATCTTCCCAGATCAGGGATTGAACCTCTCTGTCCCCTGCATTGGCAGGTGGACTCTTCATCACTGAGCCATCAGGGAAGCTCTGACTTCTAGTTTTAAACTATTAATTCAAGCTTCAAGGAGTAGGGATATTTTAAGCGGGATGTGGTAAACATTTCTCTGGCCCATTCATGCCCAATACAGTGTGTATTTTATGATTCCATTTTCTAATATGAAAAAGTATTACTTTAAAAATTGACTGTATATTAAAATTCATTAGTTCCCTCATTTATTTTAGTAGTTTTTTCTGAAATGTTTTCTAGGCTTGTGGATTTTTTTCAAGACACAGCAATCATTTGGGTGAGGAAATACAATGTTCAGTTCAGGAGATGCAGTACCCATAGGATGACCGTGGGTGGACGTAAATGATCAAGCCATTATCTGCAAGTAGATTATCCAATTTATGCGCCATCCTGCCAGTTCTCTTAGTTTTCCTTTCCTCTGAATAGTATCAAGGGCAGAAGTAAGTTGGAATAGTTTAAGATGTATATTTTTAACTTAATTTCAAAAATAATTTCTTCTCATGTTTTATATAGCTCTGTATCATGCCTCTCCTTCTATTATCTGTCTGGTCTTAAGAAATTACTTAACTTTCTCAAGGCCAAGTCTCAGGTTCTTTTCTGTAGAATGAGAATACCTATTGATCATATAAGGCTATGGTGAGAATTAATGCTGGAAAAGTTCCTACTAACAAATATATTGTAGGTAAGAATCTTCACTGTTTTCCTATTGAAGTCAAGCTTCAGTTCAGTTCAGTCGCTCAGTCGTCTCCGACTCTTAGCGACCCCATGAACCACAACACGAAAGGCCTCCCTGTCCATCACCAACTCCTGGAGTTCACTCAAACTCATGTCCGTCGAGTCGGTGATGCCATCCAGCCACCTCATTCTCTGTCGTCCCCGTCTCCTCCTACCCCCAATCGCTCCCAGCATCAGAGTCTTTTCCAGTGAGTCAACTCGTCGCATGAGGTGGCCAAAGTATTGCAGTTTCAGCTTTAGCATAAGTCCTTCCAGTGAACACCCAGGATTGATCTCCTCTAGAATGGATTGGTTGGATCTCCTTGCAGTCCAAGGGACTCTCAAGGGTCTTCTCCAGCACCACAGTTCAAAAGCATCAATTCTTCAGCAATCAGCTTTCTTCACAGTCCAACTCTCACATCCATACATGACCATAGGAAAAACCATAGCCTTGACTAGACGGACCTGTGTTGGCAAAGTAATGTCTCTGCTTTTTAATATGTTATCTAGGCTGGTCATAACTTTCCTTCCAAGGAGTAAGTGTCTTTTAATTTCATGGCTGCAATCAGCATCTGCAGTGATTTTGGAGCCCAAAAAAATAAAGTCTGACACGGTTTCCACTGTTTCCCCATCTATTTCCCAAGAAGCGATGGGACCAGATGCCATGATCTTCGTTTTCTAAATGTTGAGCTTCAAGCCAACCTTTCACTCTCCTCTTTTACTTTCATCAAGAGGCCTTTGCATTCCTCTTCACTTTCTGCCATAAGGGTGGTGTCATCTGCATATCTGAGGTTATTGATATTTCTCCCAGCAATCTTGATTCCAGCTTGTGCTTCTTCCAGCCCAGCGTTCCTCATGATGTACTCTGCATATAAGTTAAATAAGCAAGGTGACAACATACAGCCTTGACATACTCCTTTTCCTATTTGGAACCAGTCTGTTGTTCCATGTCCAGTTCTAACTGTTGCTTCCTGACCTGCATACAGGTTTCTCAAGAGGCAGGTCAGGTGGTCTGGTATTCCCATCTCTTTCAGAATTTTCCACAGTTTGAGATATAATTCACATGTAGTAAAATGAACTCCTTTTCTAGAGCTCTTCCAATTTTGAGAAACATAGTCCGCTATCATCATCACAGTCAAGATGTAAAACATTTCCATCATCCCCTAAAGTTCCTCTGTGTATCTTTAAAGTCAGTCCTCTCCTCCAGCCCCAGCACTTTACTGTCAGTGTCTAATTTCTGTCTATAATTTTGCCTTTTTTAGAATACGATATAAACAGAGGCAAATAGACACAACCTTTTGTGTCTTGCTTATTTCGCTTAGTGTAATGCTTTTGAGGTGCTGCTGCAATATCAATAGTTTGTTCCTTTTGTGGCTGAATAGTACTCCATTGTACTGATGATTCATAATTTCTTTAGACATCCACCAGCTGTTGAACAGAAGTGGCTTTCCTGTTTTTAGTGATCATGAATAAAGCTCCTATAAATATTCATACAAACCTTTATGGACATAGGTTTTAATTTCTCTTGGATAAATACTTTGGAATGGAACTGCTGGATCGTATGCCAAGTGTATGTTTAAACTTATAAGAAATTACCAAACTTTTCTAAAGTGGTTGTACCATTTTGAATTCTCACTAAAACATTATCAAGTCCCAATTGCTCTGTATTCTTCTCAGCACATCTCACTTTAGTTTTAACTTGCATTTCTCTAATGATTTACGATGTTGAACATCTTTTCATGGGTTTATCGGTCATACGTATCTCTTCTTTGGTAAAGAGGCTCCTCATTTTGCCCATACAAAAAACTGTATTATTGAGTTACAATAGCTCATATATATTCTGGACAGAAGAGTTTGTCAGTATATGTTTTGCAAATATTTTCTCCCAGGCTTTGGCTCTACGCTTCAGTAAACATCATCTTTTAACGTGCATACTTTATTTTGATGACAGTCAATTTATCAACTTTTTCTTTTGTTTATAATTTTTGTATGCAAAGAAATTTCCACCTACTCAACGTCACAAAGATTTACTTTTATGTTTTCTTCTGGAAGATTTCTGATACAGGATTTCACATTTAGGCTCATGATTTGAGTTAATTTTTGCTGATAAGGCAAATTATGGGTTGAAGTTCATTATGTTGCAAGTGACTGCCTAACTGTTTAGCACCATTTATTAGAAAGACTATCCTGGGATTCCCTGGCTGTCCAGTGTTTAGGACTCTGTGCTTCCACTGCAGGGGGCCTGGGTCTGATCCCTAGTTGGGAAACTAAGCTACATGTCACAGTCAAAAAAAAAAAAAGACTATCCTTTGTCCATTGAAAAGCTTGGAACCGCTGTCTCTAGGTAAGATAAGACTCTTTAGTCAGTGGGTCATGGGCCTCATTTCAGCCCAAACGCCCTGAATTTACACTGGCTTTGCCCTCCTCATTGACTGACTGGCTTTGCCCTCCTCATTGACTGACTGGCAGCAGCCACTGTGGACCCCTGTGATGTCATTAAAAACTAGACAAAGTCCTATTTGGGGCTTGTTGGGCTCAAGGTGCTGCTCAATCTCAGCTCCAAGAAGAGCAATCAGGGTTTGTGAGGGGAAGCAAGAGGCACAGGGAGGCTCGGTTCCCTTTGCTGCCAACCAGCTGCCTGTTCTGAGCCTCTGGGCTCTAGGACTCCTTCCTCACTGACATGATGAAGGAGCCAGACAATATCACAGTGACGAAAGGAACAATCTTTTTAAAAAATTTTATGGTGTGCAATGTCTTACAGCTACTAAAGGTGGAAGAGCTGGTGGCAAGCAGTTAATTCAGCTCTGCTGACTTCTGGTTCAGTGTTCTCTCTACAGTCTCACAGGTACGAGGCTGCAAAGAGGCTGCTTGCCAGGCATATTTCTCTTGGCCGACAGTCTTTTTCGAGGTCCCAAACTGAGTGTGCTTTTCATTTGCATAGGCAGCCCCTCCCCTTGCCACCCTCTAGGAAGTACATCATATCCATTATACACTCATTTCCATGACCTTCCTGGCCCTTGAACTGTGATGCTGCCACAGAACTAAATATGCAAACATTAACTTATTTAATTTCACTATATTTTAGTATTTTATCATTGCATGTATTGATTCTTCTCTGCTTCATCACTTCCCACAACTCTTCAATTTGCTAATCTGCATCAAAATAGGTATTGACTTTTCTAAAATAAACCACCAGACTTAGAGCAACAGATCACCTTTTGGAGCAAGGTTTACTTCCTTCTGCAAGGACAGAATATGATATGACATCAACCTTTAATCATTCTAAGTCTATTCACCCAAAAATCTTCTGAAATTCAACCAGCTGTATTATTTTTGTTAAATACCATGAACAGAAGACAATAGGAGACTTTTTGGAGAAGGTGGCCTTCACTCCACTTCCCAAGATTGCAAAGCGAAGACATGCAGAAGGGTCATTCTTACCTCTGGATTGAGACTGAAAGCTTTTGCTGGTTTTCCCACACAAAGGAAATCAAAAATGATTTCTTTCATTGCAAAATCTAAACGTTCCTATAGTGAAAAAGAGAAAACAAAACAAAGTGTTAAAATACTCACTTAACACAAAAATGTCTGTTTTCATCACATGCACTAAACAGGTTGCTGCTGAAAGAAGAGAGGTCCTGCTTCATCTTATGCATCACAGAGAATCCCTGGTGGAAATCCATGTCCATCTGAACCTTTGGTTCAGTTTTCATGGGATGTGTGGAGATGCTATCATTCTATATGAAATTAGACCCTAATACACAGAATGATTAAAAATCAAAACATGACAAACCAAAACATTCTGAGTATCTGGGCTTATACACACTACAAACTCCTCCTACTTGTCCTGCAAATGCTGACAACTTCTTAAACTCAGTTTAAAAACATAGTTTTTAAAATATCCCTACAAAATGATCATTTTATTCTGTTATCTAACATTTCCAATCCTTTGGCTTATAACAGACAATCCTGCAAGGGAAATGAATAATCAACAAATCACACAGTAAGGTCACTTAAATGAGAACATTTAAGCCAGATTCTAATAATTTGAGACAGTGACTACTAAGATCTGTCATCTTCATTTTATACAACTTATTTCAGAACAATCAAAGCATGTTCTCAGCCACATGATAACTTAATGTAAAAAAGTTCTGTTAACTCATCCACCTGCAAAGCAGCGGATGAATTAATGTCCATAATAGAGTAATGTCCTTTCCCTAAGTACAAATATTACAGAGGCATTTCATTATACTAAACACACAGATATCATATATTAAATTACCTGTAAAGTAGCAATAGAACCTTATGTCTTTATATCAACATCAATTATACTTCAACAGTATTTTCACATTTGTTATTTCCCTTTATCCACACAACATTCTGAGGGATACTGGGCAAGCATTCTTATTCACATTTTACAAATAAAGACACTTAGAATGAAGATGTTCCAGGACTTCTTTAGGGTATAGAGTTGGCTCAGGATATCCTATGTGGTGGTAGTGGTAAA
This sequence comes from Moschus berezovskii, assembly GCF_049115385.1. Classification (NCBI taxonomy): domain Eukaryota; kingdom Metazoa; phylum Chordata; class Mammalia; order Artiodactyla; family Moschidae; genus Moschus; species Moschus berezovskii. The sequence goes on along the minus strand of NC_142472.1, from coordinate 57,909,748 downwards.
GAACCTGCCTGCCACTGCAGGAGATGCAAGAGATGTGGGTTCAGTCCTGGGTTGGGAAGATCTCCTGGAGAAGGGCATGGCAACTCACTCCAGTATTCTTGCCTGGAGAATCCCATGGATAGATGGAGCCTGACAGGGTACAATCCATAGGGTCATAAAGAGTTGGACATGACCAAAGTGACTTAGCACTCATGCATGCTAGCTCATGGCAAAGGACAGACTGTAATGAATGACATTTCATGCTTCTCCATAAATCACATGGAAGTCAAAGTGGGGATAACCATTTACACACAATGTTTTAAAAAATAGTCGTCCTGGGTCTAAATAGTAAACTAACATTAAATGTTTAATATTATTGGACCCAGTTCTTAAGTAGAATAGTATGTGTAAAGTGCTTAGAACAGTCTTGGCTTGATATTAGCTTGATAAATGCTAGTATTCATGTACATTCTTCTTTTTCATAGGGTGAAAGTTAGAGCATTATGATTTACTCATCCAAGTTCAATAACTGTCATCTTCTGATTTCCTGCAAACATCAGACTCAATTTCTTCCTGACTTGTGGAATCTAGAGCAGAGAAGCAGGAAAAACTAGAGTCAAGGAGTCAAGAGACCCTTTTACTAATAGTCTCTGTGACCTTAGGTGAGTCACTTAAAACCTGTCTCTCTCAGTTCCTTCATTTGTCAAATGATGAAAACACTTGGCACACCATGTCACAATTTGTTTTGAAGCAAAAAAATAAGCTATGTGTGAAAACACTTGCAAAATCACTCTGAAAAGTCTATACATGTAAAATATTATTTTAGACTCTTGGTCTGTTAGTAATTCCGAAGAAGGAGGTGGCTACTTAAAGGCAATTAGAAGACTCCCAGAAGTGTCTCCATTACCTGGGCGATGAACTGGATGATTTTCACAAAGATGTTGAGAGGCATATCCCTTGGCACCACACCACGGGACCCTTTGGGGAAAAGTGTTGTGATGATGGTTATAAGACGGCTGAAAGATAAGGGGGGGGAAAAAAAGAGAAAACAAGCAAGATTGGCTGAGCTCCAGTACTTTAAGGGAAAATGGTAGATGCTTCATCTTATCTAAGTATCAGAGAGAATTCAGAAAAAGAAAACAAACCACTTCATTTCTTTTCCATTAGCATAATTACTCTATGAAAAGTTTCTCTGGAAATCTAAGGGCAGCTGGAAAATCACAGCCATTTCCTTTGTTTAAGCATCAAATGTAACCCTGAAATGGAATTTGGCAATCCCGGTAGAGACTGGGGTTTCTGTAATGGCTGCTGAGCTAATGTCTAAGGAAAGCCTGAAAATGTCCAAAGGACTTGGATCTTTTAGAAGCTGTCAGCTTTGAACAGCTTCTAGTTTGGTTAGGGTGGGTAGCAATGAAACAAAACACCCTCTTCATTGGCTGAGTGAAGTGGTTACCATTAACTTAGTGATGGGGTTACCATGAACCCAAGCCAGCTCCTTACCTCTGAGTAGCTGTGTTGCTTTCACATTTAATTCGGATCATGTAAACCCAAAGTAATCTGTACAGAGATTCCAGTGCAACTCGAGCCATCTTGGGGTCTTTATTCTACATCAGAAACCAAGATATAAGATTGCCGATTAAATGGTATGATATCACTCTTCACTTTCTTAGAGGTCTTTTGCTTTTATGTTACTCCTCTTCCCTGTTCATTTATTCATCTTATCATAACCATTTTTGCTGTTCTATTCTTAGTGTAGATAATTTGGGTCCTGATTTTTGAAGATTTCATAACTGCTTAGATATAATCTAGGATAAGTTTACCTTTAAGCTACTTGCTGAATAAAGATGAGTCACATAAATAAATTGGATGGAAAAGACTATAGGGAGTAGCTTTTTAGATTTAGGAAAGATAGATTTCTTATGCCAGAACAGTTTTAAAATAACTTATGTGATCATTATAAAATTTTAAATTTCTATTAAAAAAATTCAAAATTTCCACATGCATTTTGGTCTCATTCTGGCTTTTTTCTTCTATTAATCTAAATAAATAAAATGATAAAACATCATTTTAATTTTTGAGGCCTTATGACGTATTTTATTATCTAGTGTGGACATGAGTTTGAGTGAACTTCGGGAGTTAGTGATGGACAGGGAGGCCTGGCGTGCTGTGATTCATGGGGTCGCGGAGAGTCAGACACGACTGAGCGACTGAACTGAACTGAACTGATGGCCTATCTTCCAACATCCACTGTTCTTTTTCTATGTTTAGGGTTTTCTCATATATTCCTGTATGTTTATTCTTTCAAATAAACTTTATAACTACTTTTCTAGCTCCAGGAAAAAAAAGTCCCAACTTTTTAGAAGCATACATTTACACATAAAGGATTTTTTTTATCTTTTAGTAAAACAAGTGATAAAACTTATAATTTGTTGCATGTCTTAGATACATACAGGAACTTTACACTAGTAAAGTTGCATTTAAAATATTCTATCATTTTAAAATGTCAGGAATTCTAACTATCCTTCCTCCAGACCAGCAAAGGTGTCTAACATGCTTATACACTAGTTAAAAGTAGACTCTAGACACACACTGCCCAGGTTTAAATCCATCCTCACTCTGTAATTTATGAGTGGTGTGGCCAACCTCAGGGACCCTCCGTAATCTCTCTGGGCCTGATCTTCCCTGTCTGTGAAATGATGGTAACCCTCCCTCCCTCCTAGGACTGTTAAGAGAACCAAATGAGTTAGTGCACAAAGGGAATTTAGTTTCTGCCCACAGTAACTATTATTATATACAAGACACAGATCCAGCAGCAAAGGAGATGTAGTCCCTGGCTTCAGGAAGCTGCCATTCTGCTGGGAATTTCTCCACCTTTGTGAGTTTCTCTTTACTTATATATATATAAGTATCCCTGATGCTGGGAAAGATTGAAGGCAGGAGGAGAAGGGAATGACAGAGGATGAAATGGCTGGATTGCATCACTGACATGAGTTTGAGCAAGCTCCGGGAGATGGCAAAGGACAGGGAAGCCTGGTGTGCTGCAGTCCATGGAGTCGCAAAGAGTTGGACATGGCTGAGCAACTGAACAACAAATCTTATGTTTGCCTAATGCTTCATTCAGAAATTTCTCTCAGGCCTTATTGCACACTGTGAGTCATGACCCAGTAGAGCAAGTTATCATCTAACATTCATTGAGGAGCTTAACTAAGCTCTCCAGTTTCAATGATTCGCATCACTGTCTTCTGTTCAGCTTCTCTTATGCTTTTTTCCTGTCCCCTTACCCACAATTATCTTTTTGATGCATCTTATTATGACTGATGTTCTTTCATTCTTAAGAATACATTTGAGACAGTCTACTTTTGCTCCCATGGAGACCAAAGAGCAAAGTGGCTAACTTCAGGTTTTGCTTTGTTTTACCCGTGTTTTCCTGTACTGGTAATTGATTTTTAGCATTCCAAGATGATATGGCTGGTCACCACAATTCCCTCCTAACGTAATTTCCCAGGTTTCTCTTCCATTCTCAGCATTATCAGATGATATTCTTAAACTGCAACCGTGACTGTTTACTCCTCCCCTGCATTTCAAGTTCTGAAGTGGCTTCTCAGCACCTCCTGGACAACGTCCAAATTCCATGATGTGGTGCAACAGGGGCCTCTGGTGACCTGGCTCCCCCATCCCCACCTCCTGCCTTCACCTCCGGTGTGCTCTGTGCTGTTACATCCCTTCTGCAATTCATCGAATGCCTGGAATGCCTTCCTGCCCCTGTTCCACTTAGAAAATTCCTACTCCCCAGCAAGATTCATTAGGTGTCACTCCTCTGTTACATTCCACTGCCCCTCCACTCCTTCCTTCACCCTGGGGAGATTACCAAGGGCTCCTGCTGTCTGTCTTCTAGAATGCTGCTCTCCTGTATGTTTCCTCCCAGACTGTGAGCTCCAGGACTTCTGGGTTGTTCACTGTTGTGCCCTCAGTGACTGCCATACAGCAAGTTATTGGTAAATAATTTAAAAAAGAAACTGTGGCAGGAGGGTTTGGGGGAAGATGGGTACGTGTATATGTATGGCTGAGTCCCTTCACTGTTCACCTGAAACTACCAGAACATTGTTAATTGGCTACACCCCAATACAAAATAAAAATTTTAAAGTCTGAGGGAAAAAGGCAAATTGAGTAGTAGCTGAACAACCTGATAGAGAAGCAAAATTTCTTTATATAGGAACTAAGCTGGAATCAAGATTGCCGGGAGAAATATCAATAACCTCAGATATGCAGATGACACTACCCTTATGGCAGAAAGTGAAGAGGAACTAAAAAGCCTCTTGATGAAAGTGAAAGAGGAGAGTGAAAAGGTTGGCTTGAAGCTCAATATTCAGAAAACAGAGATCATGGCATCTGGTCCCATCACTTCTTGGGAAATAGATGGGGAAACAGTGGAAACAGTGTCAGAGTTTATTTTTGTGGGCTCCAAAATCACTGCGGATGCTGATTGCAGCCAGGAAATTAAAAGACGCTTACTCCTTGGAAGGAAAGTTATGACCAACCTAGATAGCATATTAAAAAGCAGAGACATTACTTTGCCAACCAAGGTCTGTCTAGTCAAGGCTATGGTTTTTCCCATGGTCATGTATGGATGTGAGAGTTGGACTGTGAAGAAAGCTGATCACCGAAGAATTGATGCTTTTGAACTGTGGTGCTGGAGAAGACTCTTGAGAGTCCCTTGGACTGCAAGGAGATCCAACCAGTTCATTCTAAAGGAGATCAGTCCTGGGTGTTCATTGGAAGGACTGATGCTAAAGCTGAAACTCCAATACTTTGGCCACCTCATGCGACGAGTTGACTCACTGGAAAAGACTCTGATGCTGGGAAGGATTGGGGGCAGGAGGAGAAGGGGATGACAGAGAATGAGATGGCTGGATGGCATCACCGACTCGATGGACATGAGTTTGAGTGAACTCCGGGAGTTGGTGATGGACAGGAAGGCCTGGTGTGCTGTGATTCATGGGGTCGCAAAGAGTTGGTCACGACTGAGCGACTGAACTGAACTGAACTGAAAGGCAACCCTTAGTACATAGCTGAAGCTAATTGACATGATACAATATTACTAAATATCTCACACTTGTATCACATTTTGCTATTTCAAAAGTACGTTCATAGCCCATGACCTCAACTGGGAGGATTCTGTCTTTGACAGAAGTCAAATCACTGGCTCAGGTCTTCAAGCCTGTAAATGACAGCTGGGATAGGAACTGATTTCTGCTCCAGACACGACTGAGTGACTTCACTTTCCCTTTTCACTTTCACACATTGGAGAAGGAAATGGCAACCCACTCCAGTGTTCTTGCCTGGAGAATCCCAGGGACGGGGGAGCCTGGTGGGCTGCCGTCTATGGGGTCACACAGAGTCGGACACGACTGAAGTGACTTAGCAGCAGCAGCAGCAAAGACTATTTTCTCAGAAACTGGAATGTGCATGTTACAGGATATACACTGTATCAGGCATTGTTATCAAAGTTGTATGTATATTAACTCTTTAATTCTCAGCACAACCTACAAAGTAGATACTGCTACTGTGTCCTTTAAGGATGAAGGAGTCTAGACCCGGAGGAGCTAATAAGTGACAGAACCAGAATTAAACCCAGGCAATCTGGCCCCAGTGTCTTCAAACCATGAATGATTTCAGTTTAAGATTATATGAAGGCTGCTCAAATTTGCTACTGGCCACGACTAGATTGTACTCTGCTTGAAGACAGGACTTTTTCACTGCCTTCATATTCTAACAGCAGCTAACATACAAGGTCTTACTATATCATCTCAGGATGCTGACATTTTTAACCTATGTGTCAAACCACTGACCTCTGTGTCAGAGATCTCTACTCCAAGACTAAAAGACTATTCTCTCCTTCCATTGGCATATGCTTCTCAATTAATTAACCAATAATTTCTTTATAGCAGAGCTGAGGTTACATTGATAAAACTGTTCAAGAAACGAGTAGGTTTCAGAGTGGATCTTCTAGACTGTACATGACATGTCAGTCTGCCCAAACCTTCCTTAATCTTTTGACTTAGCTAAAGCAATTCAGTGTTAACAGTAATAAGTAATAAATAAGTCACTGATAACTTGGCTGGTGATAGGGTCATTGGATAGACCAATGTTTCCCATGATCCATCAGTTGACCACTTGTACCCAGTCACCCAGACTTCTTTGATCTCACTATACTTAAAACTCTTCTAGTTCTCTCTTCCATTGCAAGTAAAGGGACTGAAGTAAACCGGTTGCTTTCTGCTATAAGTCAGTGCCTATCCCAGTCAACACCTTCCTTCTTTCTGGCATTTCCTTTTGATACCTGAATCAAATTACTTTGATCATAATTCAATCTTTTTGATGATTGTATTATCCAAATGACATTATGCGCTACAGTTTAGGATAACCTCTAAAATTACTATACCAACAATTTATAGAGATTATTTTTTCTATTCACTGGCTGAATAAAAAAGGCATTTAAAGTAAGTAACACACCTGTCATCTGCTCACTAATTTTCTGACCCAATGTATGTGTTCTATTAGAATTTATAAATTCCACTTTGAAATGCGCCTTTGACGGATCTGAAACATAGATGAGATTTTCTCAAATTTATAGAGATAAAGTTATATTAAAACAGAATAACTACTCCTTGAAAACTATTTTAAATAGCTAATACTGTACCATTTAAATGTCATATTTACCAAGAGGAGAGTAGTTGTTTCAAATAGGACCATACATTTTAATGCATTCAGGCAATGACTGAGGAATCCTTAATATATTACTCAGTGCTTCCCCTTTGTAAAATAAAGACATCAATAATACCCTTATATTTACATGAAAAGTTAAAAGCACTCCTTTAACTTGTGATTATTACACATGAAGATATATGAAGTGCCCAAAATAAGATTCATCAAAAAAATCAATGGCAGCCAAACTCTGATATTCTTAATGGCAATCAAGAGCTTTCTTGTCCCCTCCCCTCTCTGTACCATTCTGAACGTGTGATTCTCTATCATCATGTCCTATTTGATTTTCTTCATAGCAGTTAGCACCACCTGAAGTTTTTGCCCTTATCTGTTTACTTGTTTCCAGTCTGTCTCCTCCACTGAATTACAAGGTCTAAAAGAACTACAAGCGTCACTATCTCATTTATCACTTATTCCCAGCATCTGGAACACTGCCTGGTACATTTCTGGTGAAGAACTGATGACCAGCTGACTAAGTGAATGCATTCTAGTCCTAGTGCAAATAGTGACTGAGATGAAAAGAGAAATCTTTTTAATTCTGTACTTTGGCTTCTAGGACTTTGAGGCTATGCTGACTAATGTCTAACCTTCAGATGATACACCTTCAATATTTCTGAGCATTTTAAATACAGCAGTATGTACATGTCAATCCCAAACTCCCTAACTATCCTCCCTTTCCCCCATCCTTCCCCACTGGTCCTACTGGAGAGCACAGGGGAACTCTGCTCAATGTTATATAACAGCCTGGATGGGAGAGGAGTTTGGGGGAGAATGGATACATGTATATATATGGCTGAGTCCCTTTATTGTCCACCTGAAATTAACATTTTTAATTAGCTATGCTGCTGCTGCTGTTAAGTCACTTCAGTCGTGTCCGACTCTGTGTGACCCCATAGACGGAAGCCCACCAGGCTCCCCTGTCCCTGGGATTCTCCAGGCAAGAACACTGGAGTGGGTTGCCATTTCCTTCTCCAATGTGTGAAAGTGAAAAGTGAAAGTGAAGTCGCTCAGTCGTGTCCTACTCCCAGCGACCCCATGGACTGCAGCCTACCAGGCTCCTCCGTCCACGGGATTTTCTAGGCAAGAGTACTGGAGTGGCTTGCCATTGCTATACTCCAATATAATAAGAAAAGTTAAAAAAATATTGCCATCTGAGCAAAATTTCTGGAAAAAACATAAATAATAACATGAAAGCATACGGGGTATTCAATGCAGCCTGTGATATTGTTGTGATAATCCACGACATACATTTAAAGGCCCTACTGCTGGCCTGCTGCTGCTGCTAAGTCACTTCAGTCGTGTCCGACTCTGTGTGACCCCATAGACAGCAGCCCACCAGGCTCCCCCATCCCTGGGATTCTCCAGGCAAGAACACTGGAGTGGGTTGCCATTTCCTTCTCCAATGTGTGAAAGTGAAAAGTGAAAGAGAAGTCGCTCAGTCGTGTTCGACCCTTAGCGACCCCACGGACTGCAGCCTACCAGGCTCCTCCATCCATGGGATTTTCTAGGCAAGAGTACTGGAGTGGCTTGCCATTGCTGGCCTGACTTATAACTAATCTCCAATTAATGAGACCTCTTCTTGTTATTAACTATATTGTGTAAATAAATTTCTTAACTTTTGAGGTTTCTTTTCTTTTTAATAAAGAAGACTTCACTGGTTTTAATATTTATCAATTATTGTAAGAAAAAGAAAACGTAAAGGTTCTTCCAATTATATCCACTTTCAAGGACAAGAAATTTGCACATACTTATTATGAACATTGAATAATTTCCATTTAAAAAAACTATTAATAAATTGGGATTCATGACAAAATATGAAAGCACTATTAAATCAAGTTTTTAAAACGTATTTCCCTTTTTCAGAATTAGATATACTAGGGTATACAGGAAGGGAATGAAGCATTTTTTAACAGCTCAGTATATTCAAATTCTGACATAAAATTAATAAAAGCATAAAGTATTGGTCCTCACTGACCAGAAGTTCCTGAAAGATGTCAAGGTCGTGGTGAGAAGGTGTCATAAATTTCTCACCACTTTACAAGGGCAGATTGCTAACACATGGTTGACTGAGTTAACAAGTGTAAATAAAGACTTCACATTTGTGTTACTGAAGCAGCCTGCTCCTGACAGACTGATGCTGTGGATAAACCAGGGCACTGACATTAAATGAGCGCTGAATCTGAGACCTTGTTTACTTTAAAGGCAGATTTTTCATGCTCGTACACATTTCTACTCTGCCCTATGTCATGCTGCCACCTTGACAACTCTCCCGGCAGAACACATCAAAGGTGGCTACCAAGTTCAACACGTAGGGGGCAAACACTGGGTTCATTATACCTGAGCATGTGTTGGGGGGGGGCAAGAAGGAGCTGGACTGGAGGTCCTTTTTGAAATGATATGGTTGGCTCTAAACCCCACAAAATACTGAAGCCATTCAAGACAAAATGTGCTCCTGAAACCATGGTAGCTTTTCCTCGGGTATTTCTTGCCTGTTGAGGACTCTTGAGGTGGTTTGGAAGGTTTTCTGTATATTAATGACATTTTAAATGGTCCCATTTAATCCTTACTGGGTTGAGTTCTAAATACATGGGCTACAATTTTATTTCAACTGTAGCTCATCAAAGATTTTCTATACCTTTGACCCTTGAGGAGGGGACTTTCGACCATGGGACTTTCGACCCATAAAATGAAGTATCATTGCCTTTCCTTTGCCTAATAACCACCTCTTTCATGCTTCATTGGGCACCTGACCTGTAGAAACAGCACAGGTGTCTTCTCACTCCCAGTTTTTATGTCCCTGGTCTGCCACATGCATTTTGAAACTTCATTACACATCCCCCATTGAAACACCAAGCTCCTCAAGAATAGGCACCCTAGATCCAGTTTTTATATAACTGACTTTCTTATCTTCCCCACTTCGAGTACCTTTCTGATCTTATTGCTTTCCCCACTGGGAAATCCTGACGCTTGAAATATTCACACGGGGAAGCATCATCAGTGGGCAGCCCTTCTCTCAAGGGCTGTGTGTAACTCTGTTATTAAGTCTTTTTGGTGGGCTTCCACCAGACTTTCACATAGTATTCTAACTATAAAGCAATTAAAATAGGTAATTAATGTGAACCTACTGTATAAAAAAAGGAATGCTACTCAGTGCTCAGAGGTGACCAAAATGGGAAAGAAATCTAAAACAAGAGGGGATGTATGTATATGTATAGCTGGTTCACTCTGCTGTACAGTAGAAATTAACACAACATTGTATAGCAACTATGCTTCAATAAAAAAAAATTTAAGTGGCTGATTTCATACTTAAATATAAAGCAATTAAGTTCAAAGTAAGATTTATGCTTCTGTATTTCAAAAGCAATTCTGGACACAAAAAAATTGATCTTTGGGGCCATAATAGTAAATTTTAATGCAAAACACTATTTTGATACTAACTAAAAGGGGCTTCCCTGGTGGCTCAGAGGTTAAAGCGTCTGCCTCCAGTGTGGGAGACCTGGGTTCGATCCCTGGGTCGGGAAGATCCCCTGGAGAAGGAAACGGTAACCCACTCCAGTATTCTTGCCTGGAGAATCCCATGGACCGAGAAGCCTGGTAGGCTACAGTCCACAGGGTCGCAAAGAGTCGGACACGACTGAGCGACGGAACGGAACGGAAAATTCCCATGGATGGAGGAGCCTGGTAGGCTGCGGTCCATGGGGTCACTAAGAGTCAGACATGACTGAGTGACTTCACTTTCACTTTTCACCTTCATGCATTGGAGAAGGAAATGGCAACCCACTCGTGTTCTTTCCTGGAAAATCCCAGGGGCAGAGGAGCCTAGTGGGCTGCCGTCTATGGGGTCGTACAGAGTCGGACATGACTGAAGTGACTTAGCAGCAGCAGCAAAATTCATCACAAACGTTTAGCATAAAAAATACAGAAAACTGAACATTCTTAATCAAGTCTCTCTTTTTTTTGTTTTGAACAAAATGACCTTTTTCTTTGTGTAAAATGTAGAAGAAAAAAACATGCTTAACTAGAATAACTGAATAACATAAAAGCGGATGAAGTAACAACAAAAAATGACATTAAGCTGTGTGTTAGAGGCATATGACAGACAGATGGATAAATCCCCGAACAAAACATCTGAAAGTGGCCATTATATAATAGTTGATATCCTGAAAAGCACTTTGTTTTCCAGAATTCTTAAAGGCTTAATTCTATATCCACTGCTATTATATTTCCCTGCCAATTTGAAGAAAATAAATGATTCTAATCTTGGATTTCACAATCAGCTTTCAGAGCCAGTACCCAGCTACTGCTTCAAACAGCTCCAATGCAGATTACTGTGTCATGATGGTAAATGCCAAAATAATATAATTAATCTTAACCGCTTCACTAAATTAAAGTGTCTTAAAATAAAAAAGATAAGACAGCATGTACAAGCACATACAGGATTTTATAACTAAATATATTTTAAAAATTCTGAAGAAGCATTAAAATTATAAAAGGAATTCAATAGTTTTGGACACAAGAGAGAGTAATTATGATAATTAGGTGTTATTTGCACTTATATTAGAAATGGTGTTCACTTGGTTGACTTTTATCAACAGGTCACTAAAACTTAAAATCTGTTCACCATGTTCAATTTTTAAGGCAATTTAAAAGCTAATCATTATGGCTGTTTTAACTCTAAGTTCCCTGGTTTCAGGGTCTTCCCAGGTGACTCAGTAGTAAAGAATCTGCCTACCAATGCAGGGGCTGCTGCTGCTCCTAAATTGCTCAGTTGTGTCCAACTCTGTGCGACCTCGTGGACTGTAGCCCACCAGGTTCCTCTATCCATGGGATTCTCCAGGCAAGAATACTGGAATGGGCTGCCATTTCCTTCTCCAGTTAATACAGGAGACTTGGGTTCAATCCCTGGGTTGAAGAGATCCCCTGGATGAGAGCACAGCAACCCACTAAAGTATTCTTGCCTGGGGAAGCCCGTGGGCAGAGAAGCCTGGTGGGCACATAGTCCATGGGGTCGCAAAGAGTCAGACATAACTGGGCAACTGAACATGCATGCCTCAGTTTCAGGGACCATGCCTTGGTTCCTCCCATCACCCAGCACCTGAACAGTCATTGTTCAGTGAGTGCCTAGGACTAATAATTGAATGTCATGTGGCTTGAACAGAATACCTTCAAATAATCACAAGTAATAGGGACAGCAAATAAGTGCTTTCTGTTAGTAGGTCAATCCTCCCCTGCAAACCCCTCCACAAATAATGCGCTGACCCAAAAGTTCATTCGGATTTTTCCACAACATTTTACAGAAACTCCAAACGAACTTTTTGGCCAACCGAATGTTTTCCTAGCCTGGAATGAGTCAGAGGGAGGCTGGAGGAGGTTTGGGTGAGCTTCTGAAATTATTTCACCTGCTTCTGTCAGTGAAGTGTGACCTCCTCTTTTTTCAGTCATTTAAAGCCTGACCATAGATGCATATGGGCTTCTCAGGAGGCACTAGTTGTAAATAATCTGTCATTCCTTTCTTTCATTAACAGACTGCTAGTGACTGTATGGGAGAAGGCAATGGCAAGCCACTCCAGTACTCTTGCCTAGAAAATCCCATGGACGGAGGAGCCTGATAGGCTGCAGTCCATGGGGTCACACAGAGTCGGACACGACTGAAGTGACTTAGCAGTAGCAGCAGCCAATGCAGGAGATGCAAGAGATGTAGGTTCGATCCCTGGGTCAGGAAGATCCTCTGGAGAAGGAAATGGTAACCTGCTCTAGTATTCTTTTTTTTAATTTATTTTAATTGGAAGATAATTACTTTACAATACTGTGATAGTTTTTGCCATACATCAATATGAATTGGCCATGGGTATATATGTGTCCTCTCCATCCTGAACTCTCCAATATTCTTGCCTGGGAAAGTCCATGGACAGAGGAGCCTGGCAGGTTACAGGCCATGGGGTCGCAAAGAGTTGACACAACTAAGCACACATGCATACACAGAGATGCATACAAAGGGGCCTTTAATTCTACCTTTCGAGTGATCCTTATTAGATAAGATATTTACAACCATAAATCACCTGTACTTCAATAAGAAAATAAACATTTTAAAAAAAATTTAAAAATTCCCCCCTCAAATTTGACATGATTTCTCTTATCCCCAGTCACCTTCTACAACTATATTTAAAAAGGAAAACACTCATTCATACTTTTTTCATTATTCCAACAGTACAGGATCATTTCCCCTGCAAACCTCAGGAGTCACTCTCAGGAGCACACACCAGCCTCAGACTCATAATATGTTTTCATAAGAGAGTTTTTCGAGCCGACAAATACTCACTTTAAGGTTGGATAAGCAGTTGTTGAGGAAAATGTGCCACCTGTTCAGGAACAGCTGCTTCTGGCTGACGCAGAGCAGACAGGTCACCAGTGGGTACAAGGCCTGAGGAGAGAGAAGAGGAGGTCACAGGATGATGTAATTGCAACCACTCAGGTAACACAGGCTCTCTGGAACCACCGTCCATCTGTCCATCTCCCCTGTGTGCCATATGGGCCAGGCTCTGTAACATACCCACGCCCAATGGGTGCTGCATAGAGGTGGGCATTTTGCAAGTGTTTCTGAGAAGGATGGAAATAGAATACTCTAGAGTTGTGAACAGGATTGGCCTTCCCTGGTGGCTCAGTGGTAAAGAATCTGCTTCCCAATGCAGGAGAAGTGGGTTTGATCCCTGGGTCGGGAGGATCCCCTGGAGAAGGAAATGGCAACCACTCCAGTATTTTTGCATCGCAGCTCCCATGGACGGAGGAGCCTGGCAGGCTTCAGTCTACAGGGTTGCAGTGTCGGACATGACTTAGTGACTAAACAGAAACAACAATGTACAGAGCAGAGTGAGTTTCATGGATCATAAATAGAAATCTGATTCACTGATTTAGTCTTCCCTTATGAATTTTAAAAACAATCAAAGATCACTCTCAATACTCTGCAAAAAAAGGAGGAAGGCACACTGATTTGAAAATGTTACTGGTTTTTTTGCTCATAAACATCTACTAGTTTGTCCCTGTCTTAGAGGTAGGTGTATATATTTTCTTTTTCATGCAATCTTCCTATAATTAAGGAAGATTCCTCAAAGAAATGTTATTGCCCTGGTAAACTCCACCAAGACAAATTTAACCGCAGGAGGAATTTGCTTACAACCGAATAAACAGAGGTGCTACTGTGGTTTTCCTGCTTAACTGGGCAGGTTTCCCGCAGCAACTGGAGAAGACAGAAAAGCTGGTGGGTGGCTTTTACAGTATACATGCAGAACTCACCACCATTTTGCTGAACCAGATAGTATATACCTTAATGGCTCCCCCGAAAACAAGGGCTGCTGCTGCTGCTGCTGCTAAGTCACTCCAGTCGTGTCCGACTCTGTGTGACCCCACAGACAGAAGCCCACCAGGCTCCCCCGTCCCTGGGATTCTCCAGGCAAGAACACTGGAGTGGGTTGCCATTTCCTTCTCCAATGTGTGAAAGTGAAAAGTGAAAGAAGTCGCTCAGTCGTGTCCGACCCTTAGCGACCCCACAGACTGCAGCCTACCAGGCTCCTCCATCCATGGGATTTTCTAGGCAAGAGTACTGGAGTGGCTTGCCATTGCCTTCTACAAAACAAGGGCTAGTGAAGATTTAAACAAAATATAACTGGTTCATCCATTAACTTGAATTAGCAAAAATCTATTGCCACAGTGCGATTCAGTGCTTAACATTCCATTAACTTGCTTTTTTAAAAAATTAACTTAGCTTTAAAGTAATGTTGAACTACCACTGTCATTGAGTACAACTCTAATTACAGCTGGTAATTTAAACACAAAATATAAGCAGTCACAGAGACCACAGAATGTAGACAAATGAACAAATCTGTCACCACTTCCAGCAAAGCAACTCTGAGTACCTGCTCAGATAATGGTGGTAGTGTTCATACTTTAAAGATTAACATAAGCAATACTAGAAGTCAGCAACCTAAGCAACCAGCTTCCTCTATACCATCGCAGGTACAGCTGGTCTACCACCTTCCAATTCATAAACCAGAGCTTTATTCACCACCCCAGACTTTGTCACACTCCCAGGCCCAACGGGTGTTGTGCAGAGGTGGGCATTTTGCAAGTGTTTCTGAGGACAAAGGGGACAGACAATGGAGGAAAAAGGGTGATGCAATTTAAAAAACTTCTATGTTGCTTTTCAGCACAAAAGCATTCCCCAAGACTGTTCTCTCAGCCTTCAGAGAATCTTTCCCATGGGCAACTCTCTGTGCCCTAACTCCTTCTCCTGTCTGGTTCCATTTTGATTCTGAAAATCAGGATGGGAATTAGCCAATAAAAGTTCCTTGGGCTTGAGGATAGAAACTTTTGTTAGCATCTTTAGCCTTCAGATTGGAAAAAGTACAAATTAAAATAAAAATTAAGTTAAACCAATCCTTGAACATAAACAGCAGAATCTTTAGGACTAGTAGGGTCCTTGAGGTAACATGGTTTAATTCCCTCCGGTTTCCATGATTCAATCAATGTTTAATATTAGGTACTAGCTCCAAATTCTGAAAGGCTGCCTCTTTTTGAGAATCCCATGGACAAAGGAGCCTGGCAGGCTACAGTTCACTGAATCACAAGAGTTGGACATGACTTAGTGCTTTTTGAGGGAGCTGTAGGTAATTCTCCCATTTGTGGAACTCTTATGACTCTCACACAGACTTTAGCCTAGGAATTTGGGTCACTGCAGTTTTGTGTTTTGAATTTTCTCATAGTTACTAACCAAGGAATGCTTCTTTCGAGAAGAAAGTTCCAGTGTGGTATCATACAGGCTTTCAACGAAGTTTCTGAGGCAGGGAACGTTAACTTCATTTTTAACAGCCTGAAACAGAGATGCATGTTCATATTATACTTAATGAAATTGCTGATTCTGTAATCCAATTTGAAGAGATTCTTTAAAATGAAAATGTAACTTACAGCTGCCACTGGGACAAGAATTTCAACAAACAGCCCAGCCAAGGCATGTTTGATATCTTTGTCTTTGACCTCGAGAAAGTAATGTGCACATTCCTAGGAAGCAGAAAAAGAATCAAGGGAGGGAGAAAGATTGAAATGTGCACAGAAAATTGTAGGTAAACAAATTTAAGTCAACAGATTTTAATTCACTAACACTCAATAACATCGCATACACTATAATCTATTTTAAAAAAATCACTAGAGTCCAGCATTTATATTGAAGTTCACAATAGCCTCCAAAGACATTTTACAGGGCTGGTTTTCTCAATCTCCCCCTAATTTCTATCCCAAAATCATGATGCTGAAGGATAAAGCATCTATAACCAGTAATCAGATGTTCATCCACTGACTTACTGGTTGGTTCATTCATTTATTTCCAACAAATTGCTATTGACTAGTTACTATGTGGGGGGACCCTGGGTCCTTGAATAACCCACAAATACAGATCCCCAGAGAAGGTAAACATGAGGAGAGACACAGAAGACATTCAACTTGTTTTAGGCCTTGACAATCCTGGGCACAAAGATGTTTACTTGTTAGCCCTGACATTTTAGGTGTTTATTGTTCAGATAGTTTCATGAGCAAGTCTGGAATGCTTCCTTTCCCCACCTGGGACAAGGAAAACTTTGGAAGCCTTCCTCCAGCAAGGTCTTTGCCTGTGGACTCCTGACCCCAAAGGGTGCTTTTGGTTGCCTGGGGAATAAATTATTAGAAGAGTTGGCCTGTTTAGAATTCTGCCAGTCTCCTTCCCCTTCCTGACCTTTTGGGTCGTAACTTACTGTGGTCTTTTCCAGATGTAGCTTTCATGGAAGAATCCAAGGCTACAGGTACTTCTGATGACATGTTAATATGTGTATCAACTATTACCACCTTTTTCCAGTCCACATTGAGACTATCAGCAACAACAGTTACTCAAGTCCCCAGTATATGAATATCATACTAAGACCTCAGTCCAAGACAGGCATTGCCAGCATGCAAAGTCTTGGAGACTGCTTTCCCTATACAGAATGGGGCATTATGGTTCCCAGAATTATGGTCCTTTTCCTACATTATTTTGCATACATATGTAAATATCATCTCAAATTGTCATGCACGTACACATATACACGAATCATGAGCATGAAAGAGAGAAAAATGGTTAGTATTCACTGAGTCCAAGAATGCCCAGAACCACCTTCCAAAGTGAGTGTCACTGTCACCACTCTACAGACAAGGTAAGTGAAGCTGGGAGGAGTCAGGCTGTGACTTGTCCAAGGTCACAGAACTGATAAGCACTGAAGCTTGAATTCCACAAGTTTGATAGGGGCCTACATTCTTCTTTTTTTAAACAGTTTTATTAAATACAGTTCATATACCATGCAATTCACTCTCATAAAGTGTACAACTTGATAGCTTTTAGTATATTCACAATTACACATCTTTCACCACAATCAAATGTAGAACCTTTTCATTATCACAGAAAGAAATTTTGCACCCGTGAGCCAGAAGCACGGCCCTCCCTAAGCACAGCCACCTCCTCCAGCCCAGCACAACTAACCTACTTCCCGTTTCTGTGTGTTTGCCTCTCCTGGACATTTGCTATTAGGAATAATGCTTCTGTGAACACTTAACATTCAAGATTTTGTGTGGGCATACATTTTCATTTCTCTTGGATATATACCTAGAATTGGAATTACTGGATTGATGATTCTAGATTTAAATATTTGAGGAATTGCCAAACTGTTTTCAAAAGCTGCTTGTCTATTTTACATTCCCACCAGCAGTGTATGAGGGTTACCATTTCTCTACAATCTCACCAACAGGTAACTTGCTGTCATCTGTCTTTCTGCTTATAGCCATCCTAGCAGGTATGAAGTGGAACAACCTCCATTCATAACCCCGGTATTGAAACTCTTTATTAAGATTCCCACTAAATCTAATTCACAGCACCATTAGAAAAAAAAATTCTTTCAGATACTAAAGTTTTATAAAATCTAATACAGCTGTGTATTCTGGGAAATCCTTATTAGCAATAATTCTTTAGTACAAAATGGTGAACACTGTGTCACAGACACCTAAACCTATATGGTTTAGTTGATTTTTACAATAAGTATAAAAAAGATTTCATTACTTAAAGTTTTGATGCCTAGAAATGTTAACATTGCCATCTCAATGCTATTGATCTTAAAAAGTAAAAAATAAAGCCATATTTTATTAACAGAATAATATGCAACCAATGAGTGAAAAAATGAAAAAAAAATCTACAAATAAAATTGCACTGTACACCTACTCCAAAGATTATATGTTTGAAAATGAAATTATATGCCTGAAATTCTATTACTAGGTTATGAAACCCACTCTCCGGGAATGCAGGAAACACGAGACATGGGTTCAATCCCTGGTTGGGGAATATCCCCTGGAGGAGGAAATGGCAACCCACTCCAGTATTCTTGCCCAAAAAATCCCATGGATAGAGGAGCCTGGTGGGCTGCTGTCCAAAGAGTCACAGGGAGTTGGACACTACTAAGCAAATAAGCACATCAATTACTGAGGAAAAAAACAGTAGGACTTTAGTGAATGGGTTCTCACATTTCAGGTCAGTCACTCTGAGGAGGGAAGATGCACAAGTTCCCACCCAAGACAGTACCTGCATAAACTGAAGAGAGGCCTCAAAGTCCTCCACTGGATACATCTTAATTCGAAAGAACTTCATCCCCATTATCAAGCTGATGATGCTTTGAACGATATATGGGCTCTGCTCTTTGTGCCGTAATTCTTTGAGCTCTGCCATAAATTTCTTCTTTACAGCAGGGAATCTAAGAAGAGGACAGAAGTGATTTGTCAAATGATGGGTAGGAATGTGAGGGAAATGCAGGCCTCCGACATCTAGGAGTGACAGCGCAACTGATGGGGACACGTTCCCATCAGCTGAAGGACAACGATGGGCATTTTGTTAAAGTCTTGATATTGGGGATTTGGTAAGAGTCCAATCTTGTTTCTTCTCTTATTCTACCAGACGCTCAACGTCTCCTTCAAGCCAGGGAGAAGATGCAAGGTTATTTAGAGTCCTTCAAAATGCTCTAGCTCTTAAATTGAGCATGATGAAAACCTCCATTTCCTCTGACTTAGCAATTCCCCAAGGGTCTGAAGTATCCAATTGTGAACAGATGAGCAATAATATATTATAGGAGGCCAGGTATTTCTGACAACAGCAGCAAATAATGCCAAGTATATTTCTACATCCATTTACAAAGTTTTCTGTTGTTGTTTCTTTTACAGTTTTAGGTTAATGATTATTGAGAAAAATATTTTTAGGTTGAAGGAAAAATCTAGTAATGGGAAAATTAAAATCATTTCTAAAAGATGACTAAGCTCTCTAATACATGTGTGGGATTTTACAACTAAAAAGAGAGGATCCCCAAGGAACTTAGGGTATTTATACAGTTTGAAAGTAAAATAATATTAATAACATTAATCACAACATTATCATAAAAAGTTTAAAAAAAGAATAGATTCTAAGAGAGTGGAAAAGTAGCAGATTGTCAAAGTGCCGAAGGGTAAAGGAACATAAACAAACAAGCTTTCCAAGCTATATCTGAGCTGGCTGGTTTGACTATTAGTTTAAAGAAAGGAAAAACAAGGGAAGTTTTCAAAGATTCACTGCATTCTGTTTTCTGAGTCTATCACCCTGAGTTTCCACATAGGATCACTTAGGAACAAGACATGATCAGAAAGGGTGATTATGTTTATAAAAGTTGAAGGCCAATTAACAGAATCCCAGAAGTTTGGAACAACAACTCTCAACACCTCAGAGTAGAAATTTTAGGACGTATAAAGTAAATGTATGGACATAGTTTCACCAACAGGCAGTGCAGGGGGTGTATGTTTGGCAAGTTGGGTGGAAGGGGCTTCATGAGAACTGGCCATTTTCTTGTTCCTGGCTTGAGTGCAGGACGTTACATTTGGTAACAGGTTTTTTTAATCGTATTTTCTAAACAATTTATGGATTTTTCTTTATGTCTGCTGTGTAGAGTAAAAAAATTTTAAGGTGGCAATGGAGCAGCAAATAAGTAGTGAATGCGTTTCCATTTTATGAAGAAACAGATCAGAAGATCAATGTGACAAAGATGAGACAAACACAGATCTTCTGATGTGAAATCCAGAAATGTCCACTGTTCTGCTGCTGCCTTTGACAGTCATGAGCTGTGAAATGTAGTCCTCACCCTATTTAGAACAGTGTGCAGTTTATTTGGGAAGACAAAACAATGTAGCACTGACCATGAGCCATGTGAGTAATAATTTTAAAAATAATAATAACCATTACTATTATTTGAGGTGTGTTAGCAAGTACCTGGATCCCTCTGGTCTTTCAGGAAGGTGAAATGCCCCAATCCAGATCGTTCTTGACACAGATCATATTTCACACTGCCCTTTATGTGAATAATACACCTAAAGAGGTTGGGGGCAGGCACTGGAGAATGAAGGGGCTCTTATCAGCTGGATAATCAAAGAATACATTAGAGGGAATTTATGTTGGCGTGAAGGGTGAGCAGAGGTCTTTAAACAGGGACAGATGAAAGACAGGAAGCAGAAACATCATGGCAAAGAGACAGAAGTGATGTTTCCAATCAAGACTATAAAATTTCACAGTTTCAAACCAGACTTTTTAAGAATTCTATTCTTTTTAAATCAAGCTATTTCCAAACACTAAAAAAAAATCTATGGTTTTAATTTTGAAATGAGAGACTTTAAAAGGAAAAGGTAACTTTATAGGTTAGAGCTATATGGTTTTAAAAATCACATGATACTTAGAAAGCATGCTTTCCTTTTCTAATCCATGACTAAAACAAGAAGAGGTACGGAAAGGCAGGTTATTTATATATGTTACTATTTCAACATTCTCACAAGTTAGTGGCTAAATGTCTATTTTTCATTTAAAAATAAATATGGCTATGTTGTATTTTAAAAAGTTCTAAATGACATAAACATGCTATTTTAAAATAAAAATACTGTAAAAACCTACCTATACTTAAAAGTTATTTTCCCTTAAAATAATTTTAGGGAAAAATAAATTTCTTTTCAATAACCATGCCTTTAGTGTTCAATATTCTTTAGTAAATACAGTAACTAAAAAACTACTCACTCTCCTGCTTTAAAATGTATAGAATGTACAATATTTATATTATTATTAAAGTAAGAATATAAAATATATACATTAAAATTATATCACATAAAGAGAGAATTTTGAAATTATGAATCTAAAAAGCATATATTACTATTTAAATGAATATACCAGACTTTAACACCCAAAACTTACCTTAAAAGAAATCTAATTTTAACTTTAACTTTGAAAGTGCTAAGACCCTGGGTGAATATCACTTAATAGCAAAAAAATTTCTTCCATTAACGATAGTAATTAAGCACATTATCATTAGTAAGAGTAAAAATAGTGTTTCTGCTAAAACTTAAAGACCAAACTAAACATTAATAATTAAAGTCAGAATGAAGAAAATATTTTGTATATATTACCACTGGGATCTAGACATAAAATCTAAAATTAGAATTGTTACATTATTCAAGTTTAGTTTTTCAAGAAAGATAACCATCCTGTATCAGATAAGCATACATCCTCCCCGCCCCCCCCCCCACCTCCCCGCACCGAGAACAAAGGAAGCAGTAATTTTCTAAGGTGACAATAAAGAAATGGTTCTGGGATACTAATGAGAAGAATGTAACATGATAACTTGTAGTATGACACCCATTTAATACTGTACCATCAATCAATAAAGGTTAACTCTATACTGACCAGTTGAGAATTTATCACTGTGATTACTATATATTACTACAAGAACCTATTGGTGAAAGCATTTTCTTGTGACTAGAAAGTACTGGACAGTTATCCAAATTGAGGCATTTGTTATAGTCTACTATTGCAGAACTGAGACAAATATTGACATCGTGAAAATTGAAAAAGTCACTATTGGCAAAAATCAGTGCCTCAGTGGATCATCAATCTGACCTAATGTGGAAATTCCTACAACCTTAAAATGTTGTTTTAATTACGACATCTCTCAATTCATTCTCAATTGAAAATCGATGTAGCTAAGGAAAGTCCTTCTATAGTAACCGATATTGTTAGGTACAGTTCACAAAAACTAAGAAAAACACAAGAAGTCATTTTTGGCATATGAAACTTTCCAAATGATTGTATAAGAGTTATGCTGGGATAATTACAAAGGAATATGATGAGATTTTCAGGATTTGACAAAGCAGCCAAAATACATATTAACAAGTCATTTTTCTGATCTTTTCTAGGTATGAGGTAGAGACACATGAGTTTATTTGCCAGATAATTGTAACTTATCCCTTCAAAAAGCCAGTACTTTCATTATTTAATTGTAATAGAAATCTCTCCAAAATGCATTATACATTTTTTTAATGGCTCATGAGCCACAATTATTACAATGGGCTATATAATAAAATTACAATATATATTCTCATGCAAAATGCTCCAGGTAACTCTATTGTTTAATTCTTATGTATGTTTGGGTCAGTTTCTTTCCTCTCTATCGCTGTCAGGTTTTGAGAATGAAATTTCTCATTGCGTCAGTGTACCCACCTCTCTTTCATCTAATGCTGATGTTTTATGTGTTAGAAAAGAATAGGAGTCAAGATGAACAGACAAACAGGGTTAGATTAAGTAAGTCATGTCAAGGAATTTTTGGGGTCTGTTTTCTGAGTTATTTCTACCATTTGGCTAGCTAAAGTTGCTGAGTAAGTGCTTTTAAAAAACTTTTGTTTTTTGATAAATTGAGTGTTTCCATGCTGCTAAGTTAGGAAATTCCATCTCTTGAAGATAAAAATCTTTCTGAGGGTTGCATTTCACAAAGATCAGGGCATCACTGTTGTTCCAAGCTCGTCTCTTGGCTTGGATTCACATTAAGTTTCTGGCTCACTTGGCCCAACCTAGGCATTCAGGATCTTGCCCGATTTGCCTCCGGGTTGAATAAGATGAAGATGGGTGAACAGGGTGTGACATCACTTTTGGAAGAAGTATCTTATTGCTAATAGTCTAATACCATTTTGTTCTAGCCTGCTAAACAGTGTTATGGGGCCAGATAAAGTTAGCAATGAGAATTTTCCAACTTGTTTCCATGACAGAGTCTGGGACATTTTTAGCTCGGCTGAATTAAGTAAGGTCTATAGTAAAGGGACATTCTAAAATGGAATTTTCCCACTCACGGATGCTGTACCATAACCACCCACTCATGGAATATAGAAAACAAGACTTTTAAAACCGATAAACTTCTTTGAAAAATTGAGCAGGAAGAAAAGTACTTCAGTTAGGCCATTTCCTTCTTGGATGCAGTAGTTTGAAACTCATGGACTCTTGGTAGTATCAGGCCCAATTGCCAAGTGAAAAAGGTAATGGAGAAAACAAATTGGAAGAAGATGTGGTACTTGCCTCAGGGAGCTTCTAGTGAGGTTCAGCAACAGGACACATACAGCAAAAATAAACCCTAAGTTTCTTGTAAGCTCATACCCTTCCCCTTTCTGGAAGTAGGGCTGGATAGCACCAACACTCATGTTCTTAGGGTGAAGGATTCTGAGGTTCACTTACTTGGCTTGTGCCAATACACCAATGACTTCTGCATACAGGTCTGCCACAATGTGCATATTGCCAGTGTTAGGACCAAGGTACCTAGACAAGATACAATTAGACAAGTGAGGAATCCCCCTGGTCATCTGAAAAGAGCAAACTCGATTTCGTTTTAAGCACCCGACTTCTTCAAAATTTGAAGGAGTACTTTACCCTTCTTTGTACTTAAAGTGCTTGAAAGCCAAGTTAATAACATCATGTATTAAACTGTCTATTACAGGATGCAGTGGAATCTGGAAAAGAGAAAAGATGGTTCTTAGCTTGGAAGGGAATATTAAAGATCAAATCAATAAGAGTACTTCCAAGGAACTATAGATAGCCTTTAGCCATCAAGCAATATAGTTCATGTGACATGGTATTTGAAATTCATGAATAATTTAATAAACTTAGACCTCAAAAAATAAGTTGCTATTAGATAAATAAACCTTATCTAAAGGTAAATTGATGACCTACCTGTTTCAAAACTTCTATTAATACTAAAGAAAAAATAAAATCAATGGCGAGGTCCCGTCTTTCCATTAAATAATCTCGTTGCTGTTCATCACTGTAAAAATTTAAAATATTCACATTAAATAGGCTCTAAAGACATTCTCCAAGTGATATAATTCATCAAAAATCTAGGGTTCATCCCCAATGGGCTGCAAACCAATTTTGTTATGAAAAGACTGCAGTGATAAATACACACTGAAGTTATTCCTATAATAAGCGTGGCGCGGTGGACACACTGTGGATCAGAGTATCTGACATATTTTAAATGTTCAACCAAGTCAACTTGAGTCACTATTTGGGAACCTACAATTTCATCTTGTGGACTTTCCTAAGATACCTTTCAATCTAGGAATCCTATCATCTTGAAGATGTAAACAAACATGACCCAGGGCTCCCATGCTAGAGGCAGACACTTAGAGGATCTTGTGAAAAGATCAAAGCAATGGAAAGAAATAGTATGATTACCAATGGGAGTAGGCCTGTAGTGGGTGAAGTATCAGTATTAAATTGTGTTCCCCCTGCCTTCCCGGCCCTTTCTCTTGACCTTTTGCTACTTGAGATTAATGAGAAGAAGAAAGAAGATGTCAAGGGGTGGTGGAAGACAGAAATTCAAGAGCCGATGGAAGAAGAGGTAGAAGGGGCAACGGAGAGTCATCTGAACTCATCAAAAGTTAGGGAGCAGAATAAGCACCATCAGGAGGACAGAAGTGTGAGGTTTTTACCTCCCTCCCTTCATTTCCTGCTTCTCTAATGAACTGACTCAGGGCTAATTTGGAACTGAACAAATGAAATGACTGCCAAGCTCCTTAGCAAAGAACAGTGGCTAAGAGCGTTGGTTTTGGTGTGGAACAGTCCTGGGTGAAAATTATGGCTCTTCCACTTACCAGTAATTTTTCCATTTACAAAATGTAAATAATAACAGTCATTATAGTAAGGTTTGCTTGAGTATTAAAACGTGTAAGTATTTAGTAGAATCTCCCAAACACACAACTGCTCAGTACTTGTGTATTAAATAAAACTCATGAGAAAGGATGATTTGGATTTGTCAGGCAGATATTTTCAAAATACTTTAAAATACAGAATGTTTTTCTCTTCAGTCCAGAGAAATTGAGAAGAAAGCATATAAAAGATAAAAAAAAAAAAAGAACTTTGGAGGAGTTCTGCAGCCTTGAGAGCGTCCAGTTAAGCCTGGTAGGTGACAGAGCAGGTCAACAAAGGAAACTGCAGCTTTAACTTGCAAGGGGAAATGTATGAACTGGGTAGGAGCTCATTCTTCAGGATCATTAACAAACAGTCCTGCCAGGAGGGAGAGCGATGGACCAAATCATCTACCTGGAGCCCTTCAAGACCCACCAGAATCAGAAAATGCTGCTGCCAGATGAAGGGAGGAGAGGAAAACATATGGAGCTGCGTTAAACAGAGGGCGTCCGCAAGTCTGACCTAGAGATTACATCATGGGGAAGAGAACAAGAAGTCTGAAGACCAAAGGGAAGGCAAACTCTCAGAGATGGCCAGCAGACCTGGAGAGGGGAGGGCTACTGGGGTCTTTAAATGGGGCCGGAGGACCTTGAGAAAGTAGGAAAAAAAAAATTGGGGCTAGAAAAAAAATTAAACTGCTTCGATTTTATTTGATCAGTCAATTTATGCTTTCAAATAAAAGGAAGACAAATATGTTTCCAATAATGAATTCACGTTGTTGCTGGTTTGAGGTCTCTCTGCCAGGAGCCAGAGGCATCTGACAAATTTATTTGGCAGTCAAAATGTTGATATTATACTAATCTTAGAAATCATACACAGTCTTAGAGATCATAACCCAAATACACCTCCATCACATTTGACTGTTTTCAGTTGCTTATGCTTCTTCCTAAAGTTCTTTCCTTGTTTCTAGTAAGAAAAACCCCATTGTTAGCTACCTCATGTTCTAGAGACCCTCATTCTTTTGGTTTTCTCCGAAACACGTATTCTATCTCTTATTTTAAGCTTCCGATTGCCAACTAAAATGCAACTCAATTGAATTTCACTGTACCAATTCTGTATTTGATCTTGGCAATTACTCTGATCTCCTGGAAATAATTAGTAACACAATCTAAAAACCAATTATTTTCAATTCATACAGAAATCAGTTTATGAGAAATCTACTTTTAGTAACTCAATTCTGGAAAAAAAACTAAAACTAACTGAATTAAGCTCATTCAAACTGTCCCACTTTCCACCTCCAGAAAGTTTTAGTATCTATTAATAAGCTGCCATGTTATATGGGGAAAATACTAAAAGTGGATGAACTTATTAATCATACTGACTGAATCATTTTCAGACACAGAGTTGAAATTCTACCTTTAAATTTGATACATTAAAAAGTATTTATGAGAAACTTCTAATTGGTATGGGTTTCTTTTTAGGGTAATAAAAATATTCCTGAATGAGACAGTGGTGATGGCTATACAACCTTGTGAATAAACTAAAAGCACTGAATCACACACTTTAAAAGGATGCATTTTATAGTATATGAATTATCTCCATTAAAAAAATCCTTCTTCAACTAGAATAATTATTCAATATACAAAAGTTATTAATCCCTCCTCCAAACAAAATAAGTAAATAAATCTTGCATAAAACTCAAGCATATTGCAAAATGAAATTACAAGTTCAGATGACATGTAATTTGGTAAAATAACAGGTCTTCAATTTCAAGAGAAGTTTACATATTTTTAAGCATTGGAGTGTCAAGAAACATGAGAGGGATAAATCACTCACAAGTACTAGTTAATATCTGATTTTCTGAATGATTAATTTCCATTATATTGTCTTTAAAAGCATTTAAAAATGTATAATCCATGTGGAGAAATCTGTGCTTTTAAAACAATCTCTCATTTTTTAAAGAAAGGTAAATGTATTAAACTTTCTTATTTGCTACCTTGCTTTATTAGGTTGATTTCAAACACACAAAATTATAGATATTTACTTAGAACTCTGGGGGACATACATTCATTGGACAGATCAACCAAGCGTCTTAAATTTATGGCTGAACAGCACAAGTAGCAGCAAGTTCTACTTTTCAAATCCACAAGAGAAGAGAACCATAGAACAAACAGGCAAATCTCAGCTGGAAGGGAAGCTAGAGATGGGGTGATCTGACTTCCCACTTTTGCCCATGAAGAGGCTGAGGATCAGACAGGTGAGGAGTTGCCCAGAGTCTCATGGCTAATTGGTGGCAGTTCTGGGACTATCCCTAATGTCCAATCCCACTGACCTTCCCACTGCAGTACCCTGGGCACCCAAGGTTACGAAGTGAATCCGAATATCTGGGGAATGTCCTGCAAGGCCTCCTGCAGGCTTTCTGCCTTTAACTGTATACCAGAGGAGAGAGAGCCCAGGAGAGAAGCAGGCAAGAGGGTTACCTGGGGTCTTTGATACCTCGCCCCCACCACTGTCAAAATAGAGTCATGCAACCATTTCAACCTGTGGCGGCTCACAGCAACTAACATTCCGAAGTTGCCACCTGCTAGAAAAGGGGCCCCTGCAGCCTAGGCTCAAGTGTAAAGAGGTCAGAAGGTCTAGTGGCCTTCCCAACTCCCACTCAGATTGGTTTCTTAAGAAAAAAGAAAGAGAGAAAGAATAATCCTCATAGTCCTTATATAAAGGAAATGTACCTTTTGGATTTATTGCTGGTTCTTGGTCTGTACTCATGTGATTCATCCTCAATGCCATTTTGCCTTTTATACCAGTCAAATAATGTACGTAGAATGGAAGGCAGGCAGTATTCAGAAAGGGAGCTCATTGAACTGATGACCTACAGAGAAAAGCAGGTGATTAAAAAGCTTGCAAGGCACTGCCAATTACTGAGAAACTTTTTATTTCACAAATAATTCCAAACCATAGGCACTACAAAATATTTTTATTTATCACACTCCTCTCCTTAATAATCTTTTTAGTACATGAATTCCCAAGAACCCAAGTTTCTTGCTGTTGACAGATGCTCTTCATACAATAATAACTTTGTGGCTTAAGAAAGTTAATTACTTGGACTCCCTTTCATTCTAGAAATCAGATGTTAATTGCATGGACCGCAAAAGGAATTATTTTCCCATACCATCTAAGAAGTACAGTGCCTTGTACAGATCCTCAAAAATGCTTGTTATACAAATAAATACATTAATATAATTATACTAATGGCTTAGGTGAAATAAACAAGTCTACCCCCCAAATAACCTAAGTAGTAATACCATATATGGTTTTCTGCCAATAATCAATCATATACAATGTGAAGTATGCCTCAAATTAGACTCAATAAGTGAGTAGCAATAATGTACCCTGTGTTAAAGGCAAACATCTCCCCTCTTCTTCAAAAAACAAACATGTTTTTGATAGATGAGTTATTCTGCTTTCCTTATTTTGGAAAGATTCCTGATCTTTTACTAAATATTATCCCCAAAATGAGACTCAATCCATATTTTATATGCAAAAATGATATCAAAATGGATCATAGACCTGAGTATAACATCTAAAACTTCTGAAAATATAGGAGAAAATCCTTGCCACTTTAGGTTAGGCAAGGATTTCTAGGGACCAAACCAAAAGCAGAGTTCATGAGAATTCGACCTACTGAAAATCACCAAAAGCAAAAGTTTATGCTTTTAGAGGGATATTGTTAAGTGATGAAAGGACTGGCCATAGACTGGGAGAAAATATTTGCAAAAGATCTCTCTGATGAAGGCCTTATAACTGGAACATGTCAAACTACAATGAGTTAGGTCTTAATTACTTAATTAACAAACAGTACAGGCAAATCATAAAACCTAGTGCTGATGAGACAGTGATAAGATGAACATGTTCATACACTACAGATAGAAGAAAAATACTGGCATAACATCTGGAAGGTAATTTGGAAATACTTATCAAGAACCTAATAAAATCATCCTTAATAAGTTTACTCTTAGGCATTTCTCTCAAGAACATAATTAGAGATGAGTAAAAATGTTTATGACAGCCTTACTTAGAACAAAAAAAATGGAAACAAATATCCAACTATACATGTAAATACCTTAATCCAATGTAGAATTTGATGTAGACTCTCTATGAAACCATTAACAATCTTGCTTCAAAAACACTTCATGTTGTAAAATGTTCAGGATATGTTAAGTGAAAAAAGAGTGAAAGAACCTATATAAGTATAGGGCTTCCCTGGTGGCTCAAACAGTAAAGAATCCACCTGCCAATGTAGGAGACCTGGGCAGATCCCCTGGAAAAGCGAGTGGTGACCCATTCCAGTATTTTTGCTGGGAAATTCAATGGACAGAGGAGCCTGGTGGGCTACAGTATATGGGGTCACAGAGTCAGACATGACTGAGCAACTAACACTTTCACTTTTCTTTCATTGTATAAGTATGCAGGCATAGAACATAAGATCAGGAGGAAATAAACTAACATATTAAGAGTGCATATTAAAATCAGGAGTTCTCAGGAGAGAGATCACCGGAGAAAGAGGATCGATGGGAGTTTAAGAGAAATGAAGGTAGGATTTTACCTGAACCTTTTAAAAAAAAGGGTAGAAATTTAAAATGATAGTCAAAAAAGAAACTAAGCAAGGAGACTAAGCAGGAAATCCTATGGTTGTGAAGGTGCAAAACAGTTGTTTGTTGATAATGATTACACGATTAATGAAGGTTTTGAAGGAATTGAAAGAAGAAATATCTGACTGGTGTAGGGATTCTGGCACACCAGAGGGAAACAAAGTTGACGATTTTAAGTTGGAACTAAATCAAAAAAGGTACTTAAAAGTGAAAGTGAAGTCGGTCACTCGTGTCTGACTCTTTACAACCCCATGGACTGTAGCCTATCAGGCTCCTCTGTCCATGGGATTTTTCCAGGCAAGAATACTGGAGTGGGTTGCCATTTCCTTCTCCAGGAGACCTTCCCGACCCAGGGATTGAACCCGGGTCTCCTGCATCGTAGGCAGACACTTTACTGTCTGAGCTACCACGGAAGTCCAAAAAAGGTACTTAATGCCAGTCTAAAAAATTTCCGTTTTCTTCTCTAGAAAGTGAGAAGCTCCAAAAAGTTGCTGAGTAGAATACTCAGATCATAAAAATGGTGTTTGGGGAGGTTTAATCTAGCAGTGGCGTGCAGGCTGGACCAAAGGCAGTTAAGGGAACACACACACACACGCTTGAATAGAATAAGGATAATCCTGCAACAGCCCCAGGCGCACAGTGCTCAGGGCCTGAGCTGGGGAGGTGGCAGCAGAAATGGAAAACCTTAGTTAACCTAAAATATTTCTGTAGTTAAGCAGGCGAGACTTAACTTCTTTTATAAAGCAGGCAACTGGAGCAATGGAAGCTCAATGCTTCATGTCACCAAGAATTTCCACTGTCACCTTTAAAGCAAGCCCTAAGACTGAACAAGGCAATGATGTTGTATTCCTCAGACCCTATTTCTTGACAGCTTATTTCATGCTCTTTCTCCTATAATTATGGTTATATGTATATAATTCAACATTGTACATAACCTTGAGTTATGGATTAATATAATAATATAAAAAAAAATAAACAGGCTATTGCTTTCAGCCTGCCCAGTGAACCTAGTCACTCTTATAGGTTTTGGTAATTTTAAAATACCTAGGTTTTTTTTTTTTTTTGGTTTTCTTTTTAAAAGAGCTACCCACTACCCCCACCCTCCAATACTGTAACATTCACAGTCATAACAAATTTTCCTGCTCTTCCTGTGGATAAAACAGCAGAAAATTTTTGGAGGAAAGCCAACTACAGTGTGTCAAGGGGGTAATTTACTTGTTTTCTCTAAAGTTACCCGAGCATCAGAAGGATATTTTCCTCAAGTCACCATCATCTAAAATATTTTGAATTGGTAAACTAATTGGCTTCCCTAGCGGCTCAGTGGTAAAGAATCTGCCTACAATGCAGGAGACCAGGGTTTGATATCTGGGTCGGGAAGATCCTGTGGAGAAAGAAATGGCAACCCATTCCAGTATTCTTGCCTGGAAAATCCCATGGACAGAGGAGCTTGGTGGGCTACAGTCCATGGGGTCACAAAAGAGTTGGACATGACTTAGCGACTAAACAACAACAAAACGGAGGGGGTTCCTCTCACAGGGCTAAAGGGTTCAGAATTCAGAGTCCCTGACCATGGGTTAATTCCATCTTAATTACTGAATCTGTAATAAAATCTTAAAGTAGCTACCATTATATTTCAATAATTTAAGAATACTTGTGCAAATCTGGATGAGATGCTAAGGAGACATGATAACTAAATGGAATGTGGCATCCTCAATGGTAACCTGAAACAGAAGACACACATTAGGGGAAAACAGATGAAATACAGAGTTTAGTCCATAATATTGTACGGATGCTGGGTTTCTTAGTTATGACAAATATACCTTGATAATGTAAGGGGCTAATAGTAAAAACTGGGTGTGGGGTATATGACAACCATCTGTACTACCTTTGCAACTTTTCTGTAAACTCAAAACTACTCAAACTAAACACTGATTTAAGAAAATATTGGGTGGGATATGTACAAGCTCCTTTACTTACTTCAGACCCATCAAGGTGATAGATACCTGTGTCTGACTCCTAAATCTCTCCAGGAAGAGTATTCAGCTATTTCACTTAGGTGTAACCCACAATCCTCTGGAGAAGGGAATGGCTAACCACTCCAGTATTCTTGCCTGGAGATTCCCATGAATAGAGGAGCCTGGCGGGCTACAGTCCATGGGGTCACAGAGTCGGACACAACTGAGTGACTAACACTTTCACATTCCCCTTAGAGTATGTCAATACTGTTCTTCAAACCTCGGCTGTAATAATTTTTTCTATGCCTTAAAAAGCCTTCCTAAAGCCATTCTTAGTATTATATCTGTTGAGCGTACTTTCCATGGCAAGTACACTGAGACTGTCTTAGAAGAGACGAAAGGTCAGCATGGGGTGGCTGTGTGTGTTTTTTCCATCTCTCTGTTACTGCCCTTTTGAGTTCAGGCTGTCAGGAAGGAAGGGTGGAATTTGCAAAGACCTGGCCCTCAAAGCTCAGGAAGGGAGTAAGGTCTAGCTGGCTTCTTGGTTACTCAGCTCCTTCATTTACGGGAAGCCGAGCCAATGGTGAGATGAATTCTAGCTCTGTGTCGCTGTGAAAGGGGAGGAACATTTACAAAGATGTTCTTGTTGCGTTTAAATAATCATATTCTTCCATCACAGATGAGCTAGGTACTGGGCAGCTTGAGGACCTGAAGTGCACAGAATCACAGAACTATTTCATACTGGTGTTTTCTTTTGGGGGTGGGGGGATAGAGGGGAATACTAAATGTACTTTGCAAATGTTTTCTTAATGTTTACTTTGGCATTTTATATATAAATAGGCTAAAAGAGACTGTCCATTATGCTGTAGCTATGACATTAATTTTTCATAAGCATTTTATTATACTTGCTGAATGCAAAGAAGGAAACTTCAGACATAAATATATGAATAATTATTCAGTGGAGTCATTCTATATTTTACAGTTATAAGGCTTATTACTCATGAGTGGTGCATTTAATAAATAACTTTAAAGTAACCTCATTGATGGTTTAATTTCTCAAACTAGTTCAGGTGGCCAAGCGCCTGCGGGGGGGTAGGGTTCTCTCTATGTGAGACCACAAAATATTGATCTATGAAAGCAATTCAGATGCAATTTCTTTTTTACTCAATCACATTTCATACTATTGCTGGATTAAAGTATTTCAATGAGTGATGACAGACACCGAATGGTTGAGAATAATTTATTATAAAACTTAAAAGTGTAAAAATCTATTTGTTAAATATGTTTTCTTGCAAATTAGGAAAAGATCTCCATTATTTAATTTTAACACATTTGTCCACTTTCTTATTCACTTCCACTGGAGAATAATTTTAGAAACACTGAATAACACTAATGTGAATCCAAAGCCAGCCAATTTGTTTTTACTCTCAATTGCTTATTTTACTTCTCACTTATACATTTAAAATAAGATTTTCACTGAACTGCAGCATGAGACTCAATGTTGAAGCACTAGAATTTCATCTGCCTTCTTCTGCAGGAAAATTATTGTTACCCAAGATGGTAAGAAGTTATTTAGTTCTATTACAGATTTGTAAGAGATTTATGTTACCATGTGTTTCCTGTTCATAGACGGCATTTTTAACGTTAAGGAACTAAATGCCACAAAAGGACATAAAGATACCATCTAGAAGAAAATCCCAAGAGCAGTTAATGAGCAACTTATCTGGAACTTACAGAGATGACACCAGTAGAGAACAGCTCACAATGGACTGTAAACAGCTGCAACGACTCAAAGCAGCCTATCTGAAGACTGATCATCATGAACTGAATTTTCATAATTGCATTAGTACTGGAAGATCACACGGTTTTGGATTCAAGTTACAGCTCTGCCCTTTATAGTCTGTATGAGCTTGGCCATGTTGCCATTTCTTTGAAGCGCTAAATGGGATCTAATCCTTCTCTACTGCACTTTTATGGAGACTAAAGGAGAAACTATAAAGTGCGGGGCTCACAACAGACCTTCAAACATGCCTACTTTGTTTTTCCCCTCTTACATTTCCAAATACTGAAACTGAAGCTCAGACATAAAATATTTTGATTTTGATAAGATCATAGGCTGAGTTAATGACTGAAGTTGATGACAGATTTAATCAGAGCAGATAAATGTTGCTTTTAGGTATAGACTCGGCCCTCTGGATCCCACCAACCACAGTTCAAAAATATTTGGAAAAAAATTCCAGAAGTTCCAAAAAAGCAAAACTTCAATTTGCCTCTCTCTGGCAACGATATGAATCCTATTTATAACTATTTATGTATCATTTACATTGTAGTACATAAGTAATCTAGAGATGATTTATATGGGAGGATGTGTGTAGGTTATATGCAAATGCTATACAACTTTACATAAGAAACTTGAGTATCTGCAGATTTTGGCATTTGGGTAGGCCGGAGGCCCTGGGATCAATGCCCCGTGGGCACCCAGGACAATCACAGTGGGAAAAACAAAGACCCACCTATCTCAAACTCAAGCACAAACTATCAAGGTGTCCACTGCAACCTTTTTGTTTAGCTTGCATTCCTGAACTAAGCCAACTTTTCTGGCCCCCAGCAGACGTGAACACAGCACCTCCCAGATGATTACTGGAGATGCCTCTGAGCAACGCATATCCTACATCAGCTCCGAACAAGAAAAGCAGCAACTCCAGACTCCCTGAGTTTGCTGCAGGCATAGCTCACTCTAAAGTGAATGGGAAAGGACCCTGAGAGAGTAACTGTTCTGGAACTAGAAACAATCTGTTGAAAAAACCAATTATCAGAAGTCATGAATGATTCTCAGAAACCTCAACCATCCTGAAAAAGGGTGTTGAGCCCAAATGTAAATGAAGAAGGAACACACACACAAATAAATGAGCAAACCCAACAAAAATGAGCAAGGAGATACCGAGAGCAGAAAGTGGTAGCCACAGGGAAGAGGTGGAGGACAGGAGAAAGAGCACATGGGGTCACCTTTAAGGTGACAGATGGAAGCTAAACTTTGAGTGCACAGAAGTGAATATTGAAATCGAATTATTATCCTATACACAGGAAACGATTTGTAAAAAGAAAATGAACATACGCTTGGTAGAAAGGCACAGCCTTAAGCTCTTGTATTACAGGTAGCAGAAGAGGATTCTGCAGACACACACAGCCCTCACTTGACTCTGCTCTCCCCTCTCTGACCCACGCAAGGACCTGTCCCTCTTCTGGCTGACGGCTTCATCAGCCCACCATGTACTGCTGATGCTTACTCTTCCTGCTTCACTTTATTCCTGAAACCTGATTTCTGCTCTCGCCACAGTACTGTAACACACCCGCCTTCTTTCTATCAGTCGTGTCTGATTCTTTGCAACCCTGTGAACAGCAGCACACCTGGCTTTCCTCTCTTTCACCATCTCCCTGAGTTTGCTCAAACCCATGTCCTTTGATTCAGGGATGCCATCCAACCACCTCATCCTTTAAAATCCTTCAATCAGTTCAGTTGCTTAGCTGTGTCCGACTCTTTGTGACCCCATGGACTGCAGCACACCAGGCCTCCCTGTCCATTACCAACTCCCAGAGCTTGCTCAAACTCATGTCCATCGAGTCAGTGATGCCATCCAGCCATCTCATCCTCTGTCTCAACCTCTAGAATCCTTGCTGCTGCTGCTGCTAAGTCACTTCAGTCGTGTCCGACTCTGTGCGACCCCATAGATGGCAGCCCACCAGGCTCCCCCGTCCCTGGGATTCTCCAGGCAAGAACACTGGAGTGGGTCGCCATTTCCTTCTCCAATGCATGAAAGTGAAAAGTGAAAGTGAAGTGGCTCAGTTGTGTCCGACTCCTAGTGAACCCGTGGACTGCAGCCTACCAGGTTCCTCCACCCATGGGATTTTCCAGGCAAGAGTACTGGAGTGAGTTGCCATTGCCTTCTCCCTAGAATCCTTAACTGCTCCCTTATCTGAGTTCCACTGCACTTGAACCATATCTTCTATTTACATTGTAGCACTACTTGTTCAGGTATCTGTCTTCCTCTTGGAACTGAGAATTCCTGGAGGGTAGAAACTCCCTTACTGCTTTGTAAACTCAGCAATTTGCACAGACCCTGGCATGCTTCGGGCACTCGATGTTTGTTAAATAGAATGGAAATTACTCCAAATCATCATTGAAAACTACAGGAACATTTTGTTTCTCCTTTTCTCAATCAATAATGATTCTTCTTACATAATATTGCTTATAATCATCCTTTCTTTCTACTTCTCTGCCTCCATTTTAGTTACAGCCCTTTTTGCCTCAAATCATTATCAATGCCCCAACTCTCAAAATACCTCCAAACCTGAAGGATCTCTCTAGTCATGGACACTGTTCCCACGGGCTTTAACATCAAGTGTCTACTTTGATCTTTCAGCTACTGACATGTAGATGGTGAGGTCCTTCCAACTGGCATCAAGGTCTTCCCCAGTCAGATTCCTTTCTATCTTGAATGCAGGGACCACATCTTACATCTCTGTCTTACACAGGGTTTTGTGTGTACATATGTACATGTACACACACACACACACATCAATAAATGTTTGTTAAAATAAAGAACTTTATTACCAGGACAGTTTTTCATTTATTTTCCTTTCAAGTGCTGAATTAATTTACACATTTAAAATAAGTTAGTGGCAGTATATGTTTTCAGAACGCTGTTGGAAATCTCGTGTCTCTTTATTCTCATTCACATAGGAGTTTTTCATCAGCAGGAACTGGGAACCCTCCAGTTCCTTCGATGGAAGGAAGGAACCCACCAGGTTCCTTCAATGGAGTCTGCAGCACCAAGGAGGCATCCCTAGCATGTTCTTCTTCCATAGATAGACCTCTGTGTGATTTAGATTAACATCCTTCTGCCTGGAATTGGAGTAAGGGGAATTACAGGATTTGGACCTTTGACATCAAAATGCTGAGGGAGCTTGATACATTCATGGCCTTGCCATAGAACCACGATTCTTTTTTTTTTTTTTACGAATTAGGCAATTTATTAACCCAGCATCATTTGTTCTAATGCTTCTTGTTGGCAGCTGCCACCTGTCCAGCCATTCTGTCCAGATCTCTCTGTCCCTGCAGCCTCAGTTTGCGGCCCCAATCTTGGTCCCTTTCCACCATTTTCAGTCCCTCCAGGGCTTGGAGGACCCGCTGGGCCACGCTCTTGGAACCTCTGCTGAAGTGGCTGGGCATGACGCCCCCTCATAGATCCTGGTCAAGGAGCCAACCCCAGAGCCACCCCAGAGGTACAGGTGCCGTGCCGTGCCGTGGAAGCAGCTTGTGTGTAGAACCAGTTCTCATCGTAGGAAGCAAGTTCTTTATGCTTGGCCAGCTTGACGCTGTCCACCCATTCAGGGACTTTCAGCTTCCCGGACTTTTTGAGGAAGCCTGCCAGAGCTCTGATGAACTCCTGCTGGTTCATGTCTTTTACAGTAACTCCAGGCATCATGCGGCCTCCACGCTGCCAGCCAGGGCAAAGGGAGCATCGGGGTTTCCTGGGTGC
Organism: Moschus berezovskii; assembly: GCF_049115385.1. Lineage (NCBI taxonomy): Eukaryota > Metazoa > Chordata > Mammalia > Artiodactyla > Moschidae > Moschus > Moschus berezovskii. The sequence continues at coordinate 57,872,814 of NC_142472.1, read as the reverse complement.
ACAAGTCAGGCGTTGGTTATCGCAGAACCACAATTCTTATCATTTGCTGGTAAAACAGTACACCAGCACTTTCAAAGGTGATTTGGCTGACTTTTTTTTTTTTTCCCCACTGAACCCACAGGGGAACCAACTCCAGTCAAGTTTCCTTCTGGCCTGGGAGTTGTGCTATCTCTTTCAAATGAGACAGATTTTGTGGGTTGGTTCTCTCCTGGTTCACACATAAACTGATGATTTTAAAATCAGAGGATAATCTTATGTGCCTTATTTGAAAGTTCTCGGTGACTGTCTCACTATAGGTTCACTCCAGAAGTGTCTTTAATACAGAGAGATGTGTTACAAGTTTCCTAGGTGGTGCTAGTGGTAAAGAACTCTCCTAACAAGGCAGGAAATACAGGAGATGTGGGTTTGATTCCTGGAGAAGAAAATGGCAACCCACTCTAGTATTCTTGCCTGGAGAATCCCAGACAGAGGATCCTGGTGGGCTACAGTCCATGGGGTCACAAAGAGTTGGACATGACTAAGCACACATTTTTATATATTTATCTGTGTTACAAGCAGTGAGTTCTCAAGTGTCAATGTGTGTGGCAGTCACCTGGGGGTCTCCTTAAGCTGTAGAGTCTACCTCAGTGGATGGGGGCAGGGCAGAGAATCTGCGTTGCAACATTTCGAGCAGCAGGGTTAAAAGTGTTATAGCTAATTAAGCAGCAAAGTTGTGATTTAAACCCAGGTCCATCTAATTCCAAAGACTGTCTCTTTCCCACAGTGCTGAAATGTAGAAATAGAGTGCTGAATAATAAATGAGAAATTTGTGTTTAAGCCAAATTATTGAGGAAAACTAGTATAAGGAATGTTAGAATGCAAAAGTATTCTTCTCCAGGAGGAAAAAAGAAAGAAATACATTAATCTGGAGGGGAGGGGGGGAAAGCACAATTTTTTTGAGGAACACAGAGTGATAATCTAAGAGGATAGAGACAAAGAAGATAAAATAGATTGAAAAATTGTGGAAGATATATAATATTCACATTCTTAAAGAGAACGGAAAGAGCCACACTTGCCATGACTATAATCCCCAAGTGATGACCCCACTCACTCCAGGTCCCTGACCGCCCAAGGAGAAGCAGGTGACAGCAACTGAGGATGATGTGAGATGAGAGGACAGCTCCATGACCCAGAGAGATGACGCCCACACTCCACGCCACCAGCGTTCCAGAAATCAGCCAGTTCAGCCGGCGACAGAGTGCAAAGCCAGGGCCACCCCAGCCTTCCAAGACTGGCTGTGAGTGCAGACTTGTGAGATCTCACTCAAGGAACAGCTTGTAAAATAGAAAATGGGGGATTCTGTCTCAATAGTCAGTCCTTACATTTTTGGGTCGAGCACATCTAGACCTTAACAGCCAAAAAATTTTCCTCCAGACGCCACATTAAAGGCAATTTCAAAGCCTACAGAAAGTGTACTCTGCATGTGTTCTCCATAAGACAATATAAAACCCCTGCTGTATTAGACCAGCCCACTTGAGCATCCAGCAGGACTTTGTCTCCTCCACAGGAACCAAGAGAGGTTTTTAATGAACATGCTGTCTTCTTTGTCATTAACTACATAAGTTTAGGAAACACCACACACACATCTCCAGCCTCCTCTGATACTATTATTCACCGTTCTAAACACACATAAAGCCCTCCTGAAGTGGCCCAACCAGAATATGTAAGATCTTCGTTTCCTATGTTTATCATCTACTGTTTAGAGCTGGAAGTCCTTTAACCAGTCCTGATCTATTTTTCAAAGGACCTTCTTTGTATTTATTGTTTTAAATTGTTTTACTCATTTATCACTTTGTCTAATGAGACTCTAAGTTACCACATTGTTTTTTTCATTTTTTAAAAAAATTATTACTGTTTAGGTGGTTTCTCTCTCATAGGATTGTGAATTCTTGAAAGGCTAAAACTTGTCCTAGATTTCATCTCACCAGAGCCTAATGTCATGTCAAGCACATAGTTGGCATTCAACAGAATATTGGATGCAAACATAAGTAAGGTCTAGTGCAGAGATCTGGTCATCAATGGTACCATTTATTCAGAAGAATCTCAAAAAGTTTTTGAATGAAAGTTGCTTCATCTTTTCTCAGTTCCTTTAATTCTTATACACAAAGATCCCGCAAACAACCAGTTGAGGACCTACTCATTATTTCAGCACTTCAAACCAACAGGCATTTGTTGAATGGCTACCATAAGCTGTCACTATAAAAGCTGCAGGACTCAGTTCCTAGGTTCACACCCCTGCCTCTTCCTTGAGGAAGTTCATCTACACACCACAGTGAGTCCTCAGCCCTTAGCTTTGTACATTTTGAAATAAATAAAAACTAGCATATAATACATATTACATACTTGATCAAACTGGGGGTCTTCTCCACGTTGTAGAGATTTTGTCAACGGCTTTTCCTAGAAAGAAAAACATGTAAGAAAAATTACCAGAGGCTCTCTTAATTATTTCAAAAGAAAGGCCATTATTGTCAAATTTTCTCATCTATTTCTTCCTTTATGGGAGAAAGAGATAACAGTTTTCAAATAAGAAACTCTTCTTTACAATTCAAACCTTAAAGTACAGTGTTTGATTACCACCACCAGGATTTTTGCTATACATCTTCACATATTTGACCAAGACATTCAAATCTGAAGTGGTAATAGGCCCTATGTATTTCAGTGAAAATCACACAATAAAAACTAGGAAATTTGTTTGAAATTTTAGTACCTATCTCAGAACTTCACAGATAATAAAAAGTTGAAAATGATACACCATTTCAGGTCCCAAGATTTAAAAACAAAATACATTAAGTTCCCTACATACAAATGAGTTCCATCCCAAGAGAGCGTTCATAAATTCAATAAAGTTGGCCTAGGTACCCAACTAACATAATTGGCTATATAGTACTGTACTGTAATAGGTTTATAATACTTGTCACACAAACAACATGTACATAAAAAACAGAAAATAAAGGAAACACTTTAAATCTTACATAACCTTGAAAAGTACACTATTACAGTATACCAGCTGGTGTACAAGGGCACGTTCACATCTTTGGAAGTTTGTATGAAGGGGACTTACTGTAGGCCTAACTATTGGTCTGGTGTTTAGGGACAGCCTACCAATCACACAGTTACTAGGTGTAACTGCTGAATTTTGAGCATGATCTTTCAACTTGTAACACATCCAAATCTCAGCAAAAATAATCTGGGTAGTGACAAAGGTCTACACAAACAAATTTTCCTAACTATGATGTCTTTGTTTACATTAGGAAGACCGCTGACCTTTCAGGAGGGCATTTTATAACTATTTATCCTTATCGTTCTTTGATATATATGGAAGTTAATGCTGACCCAAATTTGGTTCAAGATTAGAAACCATGTAAAAAGTTATATATCAAAAAAATAAAGCTTTACTTGAGCCAATGTAGATGTTCTAGAAAGAGTCCATTCACATTTTGCTGACCACACGAACACTTTCCTTGTCTCATTTCTCCAATCTTCTCCTCCACTGAAAAGATGATACACACCTAAGGTGGATGTGTGCCCCACCCCTAGCCCCCGGGTCTCTGTTCTTAAGAAGATGGGCTCAGTCTGGGTATATGAAGCTTAATTGAGAACCGTGTGGATTAACTGCTCTGTCTCATTTGCAAAATACATAGCTTCAAAATGCAGATTCATCAAAAATGAAGAGACTGCTGTGTTCTTAAGGGTAAACAAATATTTTCTCTTCAGAATATATTATCTTGAACACACAGGTGGAAGAGCAGATATCAAAACGTAACTGAGAACAAAGAAGAACAAATAAAGAAGAGACAGAGTCAGTTGATTGTATGAGAGCACAAATTCAGCAAATAAACTGTGAAGCATTTCCGATGTTTTAATGTCATCTGAAGTCCTTTGTAAAACAAAATACAAATGTGAAACCAAAGAAGTGAAAACAGGTGGGGCCAGGTTCCACAGACATCTTTGGAACAAACCCAGTAGAAACATTTCTACTCCTTGTTTTATTTACTCATCACTCGACAGTAATCGAGGGCTCACAAGGTGTCAAATGAGATTTACAGGGGAATGCTGACCAGCACAGTGTTCCTACCAGTGGGGATAAGAAGCTGAAATGCTATTACCTAGACTTGTTCACTAGTCACATCTCAGCCCACTGTCACTTCCTCAGGGAAGCCTTTCACTGAGTCCTCTCCTAACACCTGCTCCACACCCCCACATACCTACAAAGCTCTGCATATGTACCCTTTCATAGCACTTACCACAGAGTAAACTCACATCACAATGTATCAACAGAATTACACTGTACAAATACACATCCAAGAGTGATCAGCTGATGGCCACCCCTAGTGACTATTATAAGCTGCAGAAATGCAGGACCCTCTCTTTTTCCCAGCACTTAAAGTCACAGGGCAGGGAGTGGCTTGGCAATGGCTAAACAAATGCCAAATTAATCATATCTCTAACAGTGTCAGACTTTATTTGGGCTCCAAGATCACTGCAGATGCTGATTGCAGCCAGGAAATTAAAAGACGCTTACTCCTTGGAAGGAAAGTTATGACCAACCTAGACAGCATATTAAAAAGCAGAGACATTACTTTGCCAACCAAGGTCTGTCTAGTCAAGGCTATGGTTTTTCCCGTGGTCATGTATGGATGTGAGAGTTGGACTGTGAAGAAAGCTGAGCGCTGAAGAATTGATGCTTTTGAACTGTGGTGCTAGAGAAGACTCTTGAGAGTCCCTTGGACTGCAAGGAGATCCAACCAGTTCATTCTAAAGGAGATCAATCCTGGGTATTCATTGGAAGGACTGATGCTAAAGATGAAACTGCAATACTTTGGCCACCTCATGTGACAAGTTGATTCACTGGAAAAGACTCTGACGCTGGGAAGGATTGGGGGCGGGAGGAGAAGGGGACGAGAGAGAATGAGATGGCTGGATGGCATCACTGACTCGATGGACATGAGTTTGAGTGAACTCCGGGAGTTGGTGATGGACAGGGAGGCCTGGCGTGCTGCAGTCCATGGGGTCACAAAGAATCAGACATGACTGAGCGACTGAACTGAACTGATACTCCTAAGTCAAGTCCATTAGCCCATTACTTGAGTTCCATGCCCCAGTAAAACAACATATCTTTATACTGAGTTTTCCCAAACTGTTCTTACACAAATATGCTGTCTTAATCATATTCTTTGAAGACCTGGTTTAAATGTCACTTCCAGGATTAAGATATTCCCCACTTTCCCTAAGTAGAGTCATCTGTTCATTGTCACATGGCACTTGGTTTGCATCTATTCTTGCTAGCATTTCCAGTGTTGTAACTTAGCTGTCTCCCTACACTCCTAGTGTAGAGCTGAAACTTTTTATTAAGGTTTCTTAGATGAATATAGTTATCCCTAGGTGGTGCAGTATTAAAACAATACCTGGTAATGCAGGAGGTGCAGGTTCAATTCCTGAAGATCACCTTGAGTAGGAAATGGCAACCTGCTCCAGTATTCTTGCCTGGAAAATTCCACGGACAGAGGAGCCTGGCGGGCTACAGTCCTTGGGGTTGCAGAGAGTCAGACACAACTGAACACATACACACACACATTCCCTATGCGTTTGGAAAGATAGCTTTGGACACAGAGAATCAAGTTTACCTTTTAACATTCCCAAACTTATCTTTGCATCAGCATAGATTTTACCAGATTTTAAAAAAGCAGACCTGGGGAAGACAGTTTAATACTTGCTAAAAAGTACAGGGAAAAGGAAGAAAGAAAAAGGGAAGAAAGGAAGGGAGAGGAAAATGAAAGCAAAGAGGGAAACAAACTTGCTCAAGCTCAGAAAAGAGTCATCTGAACAGAGAGCAGTCTGACAGGCTCATGTCCACTTGAGAAAAGAGAACTGCAGAGGCATGGTTCTGCTTACGATTCTCCTGCAGATCAGCACAAGCCATCTAAGGTCTGTAAGAATCCAAGGTGTACATAGGCAAGACCAAGCGGTGCTCAAACAGCAACAAACAAACAGTGAAATGAGACTGTGCTTAGTTCCTCAGTCGTGTCCAACTCTGTGTGACCCCATGGACTGTAGCCCACCAGGCTCCTCTTTCCATGGGGTTCTCCAGGCAAGAATACTGGCGTGGGTTGCCATTTCCTCTTCCAGGGGATCTTCCCAACCCAGGGATCAAACCCAGGTCTCCTGCATGGCAGGCAGAAAAATTAGATTAACACAGAGTAAACAACAGGTACTTAAAGAACAAGCAGAAACTGACTATGATGGAGGAGGCTCAAAATAATGGTCTCACTTGTCCAGTAAGAACAGTGTGCTTTGTATGTTTTTAAAAATTGTCTTTGTTCTGTATTTTAGTGCAAATTTACTTATTTACTAAAGGTTCATTAACTGACTTGAATGACACTTTTGTTTTTCAAAAATCATTCTAAAAAACCCAAAACTTTGGGTGTGACAAATCCCAGAAAATTCTTAGTGGTCCAAAGCTGGGAGACCTTAGCCTATAATTTGACCTTTCCCAGAACCTCCAGCTCACTGGGTTGACTGAACAGAAGGGCTGAACAAACCCAAAACATCAAGAGACTTAGCACTGAACATGAGGGATTGCAGACAGGACAAAGAGAGCCAAGTGGATGCTGTCCCTCCTAACGGAAGCAAACACTATGAAACAGTCTTTACCAAAACAAAACAAACAAAAGAAATCCTGAATCTAACTAAGTCTTTAGATACAGTTCCAATTTTTAGGAAGTACAGGAGTTAGGGAAGGAGTAAGAGGAATATGTTACACTAAATCACAGGGATGCAATCGGCAAGATCCAGATGGAAAGAAACTGAAGTAAAGGAAGACACTGCTTCGATAAAAAGGTGCAAAGAGAAACGGATGTGGAGCCTGTTGATTTTTTAAAAAAGGCTATTGCACTATGTGGATCTGATCTGGATTCTGATGCAAATAATCCTTTAAGAGAAAATACGAGATTCATGAGACCATCGGTGATTTGAACACATTAGATGTCTGATGATGTTATGGGATGATTTTAACTTCTTAGGTGTTGCAATGGTCTTGTTTAAAAAAAGAAACAATCGTTTAGAGATACACTTAGAGATTGAATAAAATGGTTTCTAGCGTTTCCTGAAAATACTACTGGGGAGAGGTGCTGGGGATTTAACAAATGGGCCCTGAACGGGTAACTGCTGAGATGATCACAGTGTCCGTTACACCGTCTTCCTGTGTAACGTCTTAGTCCGTGTTTGAAATTTTCCATAAAGAAACAAAAGCTAAAAACAGGGTATCATGATGGATCACTTCGGTTATCATTAAATGGTTTTTTTCCAATAATGTCTCTTTGCGACCCCATGGACTACGGCCTGCCAGGCTCCTCTGTCCACGGGATCGTCCAGGGAACCATACTGGAGTGGGTTGCCATTTCCTTCTCCATGGGATCGTCCCGACCCAGGGATCAAACCCTAGTCGTCTGCATCTCCTGCACTGGTAGCTCCATCTGGGAAACAACTCTTTATCTTTTCCTAATGGAGCTACAGAAGGAAACCCCCTCCATTTCTTCCCATTTCTAGGCAGGATCTCGGTGGCGAGCATCTTGCCTGCCATGTGAAAAAGCAAGTTGCCCTTCTCAGCCTGCACTGTGGGCTTTTCTTTAATTTTGCTTCCCTTGAATCAAAGAGCACTGCAGTCCCGACCCATCCAAGAGGATTTCGCCTGTCACGAAGAAACCAGCAGGGGTTTCAAGCACTTCCAAAGGAAAAGAGAAAGGTCCCTGTTTGTGCTTCTCACACCTCAGGATGTTCCAACCTCTCCCTCTCTTAAGAAAACACAAACTCTAAAAGCTCTCTGTGTCCATACCTACCTAAAAAGGCCACTGACTACTACCTCCATTTCCAAACAATTTCAGTGCATGCTAACTACATTTTCACTTTACAGTCTTTCCACACTGGACCTCTCTGTAATCTGTAAGTAAGAAAAAGATGGCAACAGCAGTGCCATAGACATGGTACTGAGAGAAGGCTAGAGTTGCCTTTATCAAAAGGTGGTTTATTTCAGGGATACAAGGGGCTTATTTAGTAAATAACTGTCTACTTCTGAACTTTTAGTGGCCCCCAAAAGTCCCCAATGTACCCCAAAGGACTTCACTAATTTCAAATGTTACCAATTATTACTAAATCTTAAGAGATATTTCAATAAACACACCACTCAGCAATGCCACTGGAGTTAATATGAATGTATTAAATTTGTTAAATATGTCACCAACCTTGCTTATGAGATGCTATTTTAATGTCTTCTAATTATTATGTAACAGTTCAGTGCATGGACTGTGGATTGTGAGAGATTTGACTTTGACTCCAAGGTCCCTTAGTGGATCTCACTTAACTTCTCTAAGCTTCAGTTAACTTTTAGGTAATGTAAGGATACATAATGCCAACCTACCTCATAGAAATGCAAGATGAATGACACAGAGTACTCAATAATTGAGAGTTATTACTATTATTAAAATTCCTTTCAACACCATTATTACTAGAACTAGATAAAATTAAGATGTGTAACCTCTTTCATGATGTGCAGGAGCTGAAACTAAGCTCCAGCTCTTTTCCTGGGGCAACACCCACCCCACTAACATTAATTAAACCTTTAATTTTAGCTTCCTGGAAGCTTCCAAGTATAACTAGAAAGCTGCATCACAAAAAGGAGAAAAGAAACATTATAAAGGGTAATTGTCCCTTTCACTTAAAAAAATATAACATTGTTACAACTTTAATTCTCATTATATAATTTACAGGAACCCTTTTAATGGTAGGATGCTACAAAACAACCAAATTTTTAAAATAGAAAAACAAACACCAAACTTCTCCAGTCTTGAAGCTGTAGTATGTTTGTATAACAACACATTTATGCATCACTGACTTAGGATTTTGATGTCATCATCAGTGAGATTTTATAATGCACATGTGTGTTCTTCCCTGATAGCTCAGTTGGTAAAGAATCCGCTTGCAATGCAGGAGACCCCAGTTCAAATTCTGGGTCAGGAAGATCTGAGAAGAAGGGATAGGTTACCCACTTCAGTATTCTTGGGCTTCCCTTGTGGCTCAGCTGGTAAAGAATTCGCCCACAAATACAAGAGACCTGGGTTCGATCCCTGGGTTGGGAAGATCCCCTGGAGAAGGGAAAGGCTACCCATTCCAGTATTCTGGCCTGGAGAATTCCAAAGGGGTTACAAAGAGTCGGACACAACTGAGCAACTTTCACTTTCACCAGTGACAGATTTTCTTTTGGGGGGCTCTAAAATCACTGCAGATAGTGACTGCAGCCATGAAATTAAAAGACGCTAGCTCCTTGGAAGAAAAGTCATGACCAACCTAGACAGCATATTAAAAAGCAGAGACACTACTTTGCCAACAAAGGTCCATCTAGTCAGAGCTATGGTTTTCCAATAGGCACGTATGGATGTGAGAGTTGGACTATAAAGAAATCTGAGCACCCAAGAATTGATGCTTTTGAACTGTGGTGTTGGAGAAGACTCTTGAGAGTCCTTTGGACAGCAAGGAGATCCAACCAGTCCAACCTAAAATAAATCAGTCCTGAATATTCATTGGAAGAACTGATGCTGAAGCTAAAACTCTAATTCTTTTACCACCTGATGTGAAGAACTGACTCACTGGAAAAGACCCTGATGCTGGGAAAGATTAAAGGCAGGAGGAGAAGGGGACAACAGAGGATGAGATGTCTGGATGGCATCACCGACTCAATGGACATGAGTTTGAGTAAACTCCAGGAGTTGGTGATGGACAGGGAGGCCTGGCGTGCTGCAGTCGATGGGGTCGAAAAGAGTCAGACATGACTGAGCAACTGAACTGAACTGACTGAAGTAGTTAACTGATAATTTTCAGAGCTAACTTCTGCAGTTGCGATCTCTTTCCTTTACCAGAACACGGGACAGGGGGCAGTGATGAGCAGTGAGCTGGCCCCTTCAGAGCAGAGAATGCTGCTCAAGCATTTCATCTAGAACTACCACCTGCAGTGGCAGGCACTCTACTCAGGCTGAACCAAAGAAAATGGGGTTCAAAACATCCTCATGTCTGACATGCTTTTTTTTTTTCCCATTAGATATTATTTGTGCCAACTTTGACCCAACCTTGGAAACATACCTAAGGCATAAGCCCAAGAAGCCCCAGTTCAGAATATTGGCCATTTCTCCCACAGAAGTCTCTCCCTACATGAGAGGCAATCAGGGATTCAGGGCTTGGAGTCACCTTGAAGATAACCTCTGTATCTTGATGCTTGCAAGGATCACTGAACTTCTAGTGGAAGACTCAGCCCTCAGTTCATCCACAGGTAAAAATGAGCATTACTTCATGCCAACCTGACTAGCTTTCTAATAAGAATTCATAAGCACTAATTAGGGCTTCTCTGGTGGCTCAGAGGTTAAAGCATCTGCCTCCAATGCGGGAGACCTGGGTTCGATCCCTGGGTCAGGAAGATCCCCTAGAGAAGGAAATGGTAACCCACTCCAGTATTCTTTCCTGGAGAATCCCATGGACGGAAAAGCCTGGTAGGCTACAGTCCACGGGGTCGCAAAGAATCGGACACGACTGAGCGACTGAACGGAACGAACGAACGGAAGCACTAATTAAAACCATTCAGATCTAATGGAAGAAGGAGCTTCAGTTCAGTTCAGTTGCTCAGTCATGTCTGACTCTTTTCGACCCCATGGACTGAAGCATGCCAGGCCTGCCTGTCCATTTCCAACTCCTGGAGTTTACTCAAACTCATGTCCATTGCGTCGGTGATGCCATCCAACAACCTCATCCTCTGTCATCCCCTTCTCCTCCTGCCTTCAATCTTTCCCAGCATTAGGGTCTTCTCAAATGAGTCAGCTCTTCACATCAGGTGGCCAAAGGAGTGAAGCTTCAGCTTCAGCATCAGTCCTTCCAATGAATATTCAGGACTGATTTCCTTTAGGATGGACTGGCTGGGGATCTCCTTGCAGTCCAAGGGACTCTCAAGAGACTTCTGCAACACCACAGTTCAAAAGCATCAATTCTTTGGCACTCAGCTTTCTTTATAGTCCAACTCTCACATCCATACATGACTACTGGAAAAACCATAGCTTTGATTAGATGGACCTTGTTGGTAAAGTAATATCTCTGCCTTTTACTATGTTGTCTAGGTTGGTCATAACTTATCTTCCAAGGAGCAAGCGTCTTTCAATTTCATGGCTTCAGTCAATTAAATGCGCTTGCTCCTTGGAAGAAAAGAAGGGGCTTACAGGAACAGATGAAACTGGGTTTTCCTTTCATTCTATTCAGTTACTAAATGAATTTCTTGAAACAATACATGCTGATTCTTACGCAAAATATTGAGAAAAATCCTGAGATCAAGAAAATGATAGAGAACATCTCAAATCAGTTACAGGTACCAGCAAGTAATGGCAGCCCACTCCAGCGTTCTTGCCTGGAGAATCCCATGGAAAAAGGAGCCTGGTGGGCTATAGTCCATAGGGTCCCAAAAAAGCTGGACACAACTAAGCAACTAACACTTCCACTTTTCACCAGCAAGTAAGATGCTGCCTGGTACCCTGGGGTGTGAAATGAGAAGGTAGTTCAAATCTGGAGGAATATTTTGCATTTGTTCTAAAAATTATAAAACTCTTGAGAGAATCTGTCCTATTTGCAGCTGGTTTTGCACATTTCAGAGGAGCCAATTTCTCCAACAAACCTAACAGTTTCTACGACAAATCTATTATTTGAACACTGGAAGGGAAACTTCTATTAAATTTGGCTACAAAGTTAATATTCATTTTAATTGAACAAAAGAGAAGCTCCCACAAACTTTTTTTTTTTTTAAACTACGGCAGCTGCCAAGAAATTCAAGATGCTACCTTCTCTCATCCTTTTCTGGCTTACATTCTATTTTGTTGGTATTTTGACTTTTTTTGTCCCAACATATCCCAGCTCTGCAGGGGCTTCCCAGGTGGCACAGTGGTAAAGAACCCGCCTGCCAATGCAGGAGACATGGGTTCAATCCCTGTGTTGGCAAGATCCCTTGGAATAGGAAATGGCAACTCACTCCAGTAATCTTGCCTGGAAAAGCCCACAGACAGAGGAACTTGGCGGGCTATAGTCCATGGGGTCACAAAGAGTTGGACATGACTGAGTGCACACACACACATCCCAACTGTGCACGCCACGTCCACTGAGTGGACATTTACACGTGGACGCATCTTTCCCTGCCTCCTCCGGGACCTCGCACCATTAGCCAGCTCCTCACTCCCCAAAGGTCAGTCTCCCTTGCCCTGCTCTCCTGGCTCCTGTGCTCACTTAGAACTTTTCATCTTAGTGTCAGTCTTCACTACACCTCCACCTCTGGCTACTGCTTTCTTTCTACTCTCTTCTCATCCTTAGTTCTCCAATGAATGATCTACACTTTCAATCTTCCCTTCCTCTCCAACTCTTTATTCAACCACCTGCAATCTGACCTTGTGTCACCACTAAAAAACTGGGCCCCTAGAAGCCCAATGACTTCCCAAACAACAAATCTGGTGGCCATCTCTCAGCACTTTTGTTTTTGGAATTCTTAGCTGCAGTGAAACACTATTGATGATTCCCTTTTCTACCCAAATCATTCCATCCCCCACTTTTTCTCCTCCGAATTCTTTAGAGAGCCTTTCTCTGTGTCCCTCACAGGCTGGTCTTTCTCCTCAAATGTTTACATTAATCAGGGATGATGCCGGGGATGTGAAATCAATCATGATCTGATTTATCTTCTGATACGACTATGGTTTTTCCAGTAGTCACACATGGATATGAGAGTTGGATCATAAAGAAAGCTGAGCACCAAAGAATTGATGCTTTCAAATTGTAGTGCTGGAGAAGACTCTGCAAGGAGATCAAACCGGTCAATCCTAAAGGAAATAACCCCTGAATATTGACTGGAAGGACTGATGCTGAAGTTCCAATACTTTGGCCACCTGATGCGAAGAGCTGATTCACTGGGAAAGACCCTGATGCCAGAAAAGACTGAAAGCAAAAAGAGAAGAGGGCAGCGGAGGGTAAGATGGTTAGACAGTATCACTGACTCAATGGATGTGAATTTGAGTTAACTCTGGGAGATAGTAGAAGACAGAGGAGTCTGGCATGCTGCAGTCCATGGTGTCAAAAAGACCCGGACATGACTTAGCGTCTGAACACTACCACCACCACTACATCACAAACACACGCACACATACCCTCCTCAGACTAACCAAACCACCTCTTGTCAGAAAAATTGTACCTTGTAGTACAAGGTTCATTTACTCCACCACACTTTCCCTGATCACTCCTATAAGAAGTGACAGAAGCTTCACTCTTACATAGCTCTTCTGCTATTCTTTAGTTCGCAGGTACCTAACAAAAGCCATCCTGGTTATTCTCATGCATTTCCCTTCTCAAGTTGACTTGAGCTTGAACTTTGAAGTCAATCAAACCAGGATTTGAATCAGGACATTAAGCCCAACTACACCACCTTTGGTACATCTTACTAAATGTACCAAGTTCGGCTTCTCTGACCAAAAAACTACAGAGGCCATGAGTATAGTGGTTAACAGCAAGACTCCAGGAGATGGATGGTCTGTGCTGAGTCCCAGCCCCATCACGTACTATGTGACTTTTGACAAGTTGCTTCCTTGTATGTGAAGTAGGGCATGAGAGTACCTACCAATCCCATGATGCTGATGTGAAAATTAGGTGAGTTGATGTGATTCAAATATTAAGAACAGTGCCTGCACTCAAGAGGTACTGTACAGAAGGATGAACTATTATTATTATTGCCTATGTGCTAGGGTTAAGGTTAAAACTAACTAATGCACCTGAAACATGACAGGAAAGCCCCAAAATGGTCGTTATTCTTATAAAAATCTTATTCTTCTTTGTATAATGCATAGGCTCAAGTATAATCACTTGCACTTGGAAGTTAAAAAGCATTGTGTCTATCTGTAAGCTACTATCACAGCACCTTATATAATATACATTAGTATAATTGTTAGCATGACCTGTGAAAATCAAGACTTGGGCTGGTTACTCAAAAACACAGAAAACAAACTTATGGTTACCAAAACGAGAAGGGAGGAGGGGATAATAAAAACTTGGGATTGGCAGATATAATTACTATATGCATTAAATATATGTATATAATACTATATGTATTAAATAATACAGATAAAAACACAAGGATCTACTGTATAGCACACAGAACTATATTCAATTCTTATAATAAGCTATAATGGGAAAGAATCTTAAAAAGAATAAGGAAAATAAAAAGACTTGCGCTGGTCAAAATTGTACTCAAACACTCTTGTTTTGACCCAAAGACTACAAAGGTCCGTCTAGTCAAGGCTATGGTTTTTCCAGTGGTCATGTATGGATGTGAGAGTTGGACTGTGAAGAAAGCTGATCACCAAAGAATTGATGCTTTTGAACTGTGGTGCTGGAGAAGACTCTTGAGAGTCCCTTTGACTCCAAGGAGATCCAACCAGTCCATTCTAAAGGAGATCAATCCAGGGTGTTCATTGGAAGGACTGATGCTAAAGCTGAAACTCCAATACTTTGCCCACCTCATGCGATGAGTTGACTCACTGGAAAAGAGTCTGATGCTTGGAAGGATTGGGGGCGGGAGGAGACAGGGACGACAGAGAATGAGATGGCTGGATGGCATCACAGACTCGATGGACATGAGTTTGAGTGAACTCCAGGGGTTGGTGACGGACAGGGAGGCCTGGCGTGCTGTGATTCATGGGGTCGCGGAGAGTCGGACATGACTGAGTGACTGAACTGAAGTATTAGTAAGACTTCCCTGGTGGCTCAGACGGTAAAGCATCTGCCTGAAATGCTGGTGACCCGGGTACAACCCCTGGGTTGGGAAGATCTCCTGGAGAAGGCAATGGCAAACTACTCCAGTCCTCTTGCCTGGAAAATCCCATGGACGGGGGAGCGTGGTGGGCTCCTGTCCATGGGGTCGTGGAGAGTCGGACACGACTGAGCGAGCACACTGTGGTGGCTGTTGTGGCTCATTCGCTCAACTGTGTCCGACTCTTTACAGTATATACATTCAATGGAATTCCACTCAACAATAAAGATGAATAAGTTACTGATAAACAATAAATGCATACTTCCTCAAATGTACTATGCTCAATGAAAAACAGACAAAAAAGAGTACACCCCATGTGGCTTCCATTTATATAAAAGTCTGCTGCTGCTAAGTCACTTCAGTAGTGTCTGACTCTGTGCAATTCCATAGACGGCAGCCCACCAGGCTCCCCTGTCCCTGGGATTCTCCAGGCAAGAACACTGGAGTGGGTTGTCATTTCCTTCTCCAATGCATGGAAGTGAAAAGTGAAAGTGAAGTCGCTCAGTCATGTCCGACTCTTAGCAACCCCATGGACTGCAGCCTACCAGGCTCCTCCATCCATGAAATTTTCCAGGCAAGAATACTGGAGTGGGCTGCCATTGCCTTCTCCGATATAAAAGTCTAGAAACTGGGAATTAACCTCCACATAGATCAACAGTTGCTCGAGGCCCCACGTGGTGGTATGGGCCTACACAGGGCCTCAGCGAACTCCTAAGGATTATGGAAACATTCTGTATGTGGATGGTGGCGATGCTGACATGGGTGTGCACATTTGTCAAAATTCATCAAATCATAGATTTTAATCCCCTATAGCTTATTGTATATAAATCGTACTTTAATGATACCAATTTAAAATAAACCTCTTCACTGAGTGAATGAGAAGAATCCCTCATCTATCTGAAAGGCATTTTATTTTCTTGGAGACCAAAGGGAGGAGGGGAGGCAATTCTGTTAAAAGCCACCTGATAAAAAACAATTCTGATAAAAAAAAAATAGCACAAAAAGTGCAGGGAATGCTGCCACTCAGCCATTTGTGAATCAGAATTTGGCTTGACTCATGGGTAAGCATTTTCCTTCCTCTGAAGGTTCCACAGTCCATTAAGAATCTTGAATTTTGGTTTTACTCATGAGACCAAACAGGCAATTTCATATGCAGTATTCTCATGATGATCATTATATATGTTCATTATATACCCAGATTTGTGCAGCCAATCAAAACTTCCCAGCTAAAATGGAAATGACCCAGTTACCTTAACCAACAACAAAAAAAAGACATGGTTTTCTGGTAAAATAAAAACTCCAGAAGGTAAAGATTTGAAAAAAAAAAAGTAGATCAAAATCTACTTACTCTTTTAAAGTGCTATTAACCGGCAGTGTTTTGGAATTAGTAGTGGGCATTGTACAGTTTTGCGAATACTCACTGAATTGCACAAAATGATGAACTTCATGGTATGTGAAAGTGAACAGGAAAGTCGCTCAGTCGTGTCCGACTCTTTGTGACTCCATGGACTGTAGCCTGCCAGGCTCCTCTATACATGGAATTCTCCAGGCAAGAATACTGGAGTGGGTAGCTGTTCCCTTCTCCAAGGGATCTTCCCAACCCAGGGATTGAACCCAGGTCTCCCACATTGCAGGTGGATTCTTTACCTTCTGAGCCACCAGGGAAGCCCTCATGGTATGTGAAGTAAAAGTCACTCAGTCATGTCCGACTATTTGTCACCTCATGACCTCATGGACTATAGAGTCCATGGAATTCTCCAGGCCAGAATATTGAAGTGAGTGGCCATTCTTTTCTCCAGGAGATCTTCCCAACCCAGGGATGGAACCCAAGTCACCCACATTGCAGGTGGATACTTTACCACCTGAGCCACCAGAGAAGCCCAAGAATCCTCGAGTGGATAGCCTATCCCTTCTCCAGTGGATCTTCCTGACCCATGAATCGAACCAGGGTCTCCTGCATTGCAGGTGAATTCTTTATCAACTGAGCTACTAGGGAAGCCCTCATGGTATGTGAACATACCTCAGTTTTAAAAAAAAGCAATACGTGCATGTTAGGTCAAACAAAAAACTATTTAAAGATTATATTACCTAATCTTTCACAAACTTCTATAACTACAATCAATGAATTGAGTAGAAATTCCTAAAATTTGAAAATACCATCAAACAGAATGCTCACTTTTAAGAATCACTGAAGTTAGAAATATTAGATATACATGTAAATGACAATCAAAAATACCTAATAAAATATGTCTTCTTGTTAATGCATGACTTTTAGAATTTTAGCCAGTTAAAATTACTATGGTGCTGAAGACTGCTGCTGCCTAAAACTGTATCACTGACTTTCAGGAATGTCAAAATGCAAAATGCCGTGTGGAAACATAGCAGTATTAGATCATAGTGATTTTAAGATTGGGCCTTCAGTGTTTAATTATTATGTCACATTAATGAACTTACTTTTATTGATATTTTCTGTCATTTTAAAAATTATGTATTTTCAAATGATCTTTTGTGTTAAAAACAATATCTCTATAAGTAGTAAAACTAAGCATATAATCAAAAAGGCTAGACTGGAGATAACTTGAGTAACAACATTCCCCTGGTTTTGTATTCTCAAAAAGAAGAAACTTTGATCATCTTCTCATAGTCACTGGCCATAAAAATTATAGCCTTACTCATGAATGAATTGAACTGGATACTGTTAGGTTGAAATAAAAAGCCCTATGGTGCTTTTTTTTTTTTTAAATGACTTCATGATACTCTCCATATGGTTTACTGGCTGTAAAGTTCAGTCGAACTTTTACTCTCATGGCATATTAAATTTCATTTCATGGCCGAAAAAGCCCATTTAACAGTCACAAAAGAACAACTTTTCATCTGTATGAATCCAAGACTACTCCTAACAAGGCAAACAAACTTCAAGTTGAACAGTACACAGAAAAAAAGTGAGTTTGTGAGCTCATTGGAAAGATCACGTCATTTAGCAGCCCAGTGCAACCTTTCAACAATTATGTCTGGTTTCAGCTACTAATAGTATTTTGTTTCTGGCTTAGGGTGAGTTTTCAGATTCCTGGTGAAAGTCTTGCTAGATTAAGTAAGGGGTGCCAGGTTGAGCTGCTTTGCTAAGAAAAAGCTATTTTAAAAGTTATATATTTATTTATAACTTGGAAAATAATCCAGTACTTTGTCAAGTGTAATATAAATATTTCTTATCTGACCTGAATTGTTTCTCAGCCTCCTTTAAGGACAGCATTACTTTAATTATATCTCTATACTCAGTACGGAAGTAAATCTAAAAATTATTTTTATTCTTTTCACATTTCCCTTATTAGGTTTGTTGAAGCAAGAGAGTCTCTACTAAGAGAAGTTTGGCTAAAAACACTAGCTGTTGTCCTTCTGGAAAGCTAACTTGAATCCACAGTGCAGAGAGATACTAAAGGTGCTCTTTCTGCTATTTGCACATCCTTAGATGACATATGTGTAACAGCTGGTTGTCAAACTGGCATATACAACAGTAAAAAAAAAACAAAACACCCCACCAATTTGCAAATTCTGATCATGATGAAGTATTATCTTGAAATGTTAACACTGAGGTTAGTGACTGGCTATCAGTCTTCCTTAGTGGCTCAGTTGGTAAAGAATCTGCCTGCAATGCAAGAGACCCGGGTTCGATATCTGGGTTGGGAAGATCCCCTGGAGAAGGGCATGGCAACAGACTCCAGTATTCTTGCCTGGAGAATTCCATGGGCGGAGGAGTCTGGTGGGTTACTGTCCAAGGGTTGAAAGAGTTGGACACGACTGAGCAACTAACACTTCACTTCATCAGGCTATAAGCATGACTAATTATAATAGTTTTCATGAAAATCCACCATATAAAGATCCTAATTTGAGACAGTAATTCTATCCTTCAATTAGTACAACAGAATTTCCTAATTCACAAATTCCTTAAATATTAAAAATAAAAGTTCCTGATGAAAGGATCTGATATCTAGACATCAGCAGACAACTGAGGTATCTGAAGGAGTGAAACACAGGACTACAGCAGAATGTTCAATCCACACACAGGCCAGAGGCACCAAAACAAACAAACAAAAAGCTCTTTTATAACTACAAATAGACTATAGAACAACCTGAGTCTCTTGGCTCTGGACAGATCCGGTCTGAAATCCTAAGAGGAGGTTGGGTGAGTGTGCACTTCACTTACAAAAGGCTATGCTTCCTTACAGCCACAATCAGACTCATTAAAACTATTAGAACCCCTCTCTGTATTTGGTTTGTTGGAGGTCGGTCACCTGTGTCAATGTTACAGCACAGCATCCGGCTCAGTCTGGGGTTGAGTGGGGGGCTGTGCTGTTGCCAGTCTGTGACATCAGGTAGAGGAGGAGCTGAAAGCCTGAGATGCGGGGCCAAGAATCAAAGGTGTGTCAGCAGGCAGGGCTGCCTGAGTCTAGAACCACATTCACATGTGGTAATGCAGTCGACAGCTAATTGCTCAGCCTTTCCACATCTGTGCCAGCTCACCGTGACTGCTGTCCCTATAGGCATGATCTCGAGGCATGACACTAGAGGCTGGTGGTGCGGCTGCAACCAAGAGTGGCATCCTGGATTCTTTAACACTTGCACACCAAAACCTCTTCTGTGTTACTTCTAGTTTATTTTTTGTTGTTCAGTTGCTAAGTTGTGTCCAACTCTTTGTGACCCTATGGACTGTAGCCCACCAGGCTCCTCTGTCCATGGGATTTCCCAGCCAAGAATACTGGAGTGGGTTGCCACTTCCTTCTCCAGGTGAATCTTCCCCAACCAAGGATCAAACCCATGTCTCCAGCATTGGCAGGTGGGCTTTTTACCACTGAGCCACCAGGGAAGCCCCATAGTTTATTTTTAGTCTTATATTAAAATAGAAATCATGTACGGTAGTCTGTATGGATGTGAGAGTTGGACCATAAAGAAGGCTCAGCGCCAGAGAATTGATGCTTTTGAACTGTGGTGCTGCAGAAGACTCTTGAGAGTCCCTTGGACAGTAAGGAGATCAAACCAGTTAATCCTAAAGAAAATCAACTCTGGATATTCACTGGAAGGAGTGATGCTGAAGCTCCAAAACTTTGGCCACCTGATGCAAAGAGCCAATTCATTGGAAAAGAGTGATGCTGGGAAACACCGAGGGCAGAAGAAGGCGGCAACAGAGGATGAGATGGTTGGATGGCATCACCGACTCAATGGACATGAGTTTGAACACTCTGGGAGATAGTGAGGGACAGGGAAGCCTGGCGTGCTGCAGTCCATGGGGTCGCAAAGAGTTGGACACAACTGAGCGACTTCACTTTCACTTTTTACTTTCATGCATTGGAGAAGGAAATGGCAACCCACTCCAGTGTTCTTGCCTGGAGAATCCCAGGGACGGGGGAGCCTGGTGGGCTGCCGTCTATGGAGTCACACAGAGCTGGACACGACTGAAGCGACTTTGCAGCAGCAGTAGCTGCAAGCAACTGAACAACAGAAATTCCCTGACTTGTGTCTCTTATGTTAGTAAACCAGCTGTGCTTAGTTGCTCAGTCATGTCCGATTCTTTGGAACCCCATGGACTACAGCCCGCCAGGCTCCCCTGTCCATAGGGATTGCCTAGGCAAGGACACTGGAGTGGGTTGTCATGCCCTCCTCCAACTGATCCTCTTGACCCAGGGATCAAATCCAGGTCTCCCGCATTGCAGGCAGATTCTTTACCATCTGAGCCACCAGTGAAACTAACAAGTTAGACCCTGTCATGTGATATTTAAGACTCCCTCCCTGCATCCCTCAGTTAGCATCTCTATGAGTGTTTGTTACCCCTCACCTGTGCTCCAAGCTCAATACAGGGATACTGTTTCCTCCATTAACTGTTTTGTGAGCAGAGGCTATCGAGACTTGAGCAATTCCAAAAATAAAACCTTCCCAGTGTCACATGTGCTTTCATCCTAAGTGTTTTTAAATATCAGACTGTTAAAGGAAGGCGAGCTCCGCTCAGTTCTAGGCTCTAATGAAGGACAAGATGAAAGGGGTGTGTTCTCTGAGGTGATGCAGATCTTTTCCTCTTTCCAGGTTTCAATTAGAGAATAAATCACTTGCTTTCTAAGTCTTAGGTGAGTCAGAATTTCTTCTTCCTATTGGCATTTTATGCTGATAGACTGTAGATCCGGATGAAAACTCTGCTCAGTACCTGGTTTAGCTTCACTGCAGCTCCTGGCTAAGACAATGGTGGTTTTAACCTGAGTGAATGCACTGGGATGTGACTTATTCACTCAGAGACGTGGAGAGTTAATGCTTATATTTGTTAAGTACACTAGAGGTAAAACTGGGCTTGACTGTGAACATTTCATAAAAGAAAAAACCATGATGAATCACGTTAAGTGATTTTGTTGGAAGCACAGGCTGGTAGCAGAGCTCTCATGAAAAACCAAGTTTCCTGTGTATTGGCCAAATTATAGGAAGGAGCGGGGACAGAACAGGCAGTCTGAGAAGTGTGGTTGAAGATTCTCGAAGGCTCACACTTCTGGTTATTACATACGTAAGTTCTGAGGACGGAACGTACAGCAGCGTGACTAAAGCTGAGAATACCGAGTTGCATGTTTGAAAGCTGCAAAGAGAGTAAATCTCAAGGATTCTCAGGCTTCCCTGGTGACTCAGGAGTAAAGAATCTGACTGGCAATGCAGGAGACCTGGGTTCTATCTCTGGTCCATGAAGATCACACATGCCCTGGGGCAACTAAGCCTATGCACAACTACTGAGCCTGTGCTCTCGAGCCCGGGAACCACGACCACTGAAGCCCAGGGCCTGTGCTCTGCAGCAAGAGAAGCCACCCCAATGAGAAGCCCGAGCACGGCGACTAGAGAGTAGTCCCTGCTCTTTCCAACTAAAGAAAAGCCCATGCAGCAACAAAGACCCACCACAGCCAAAAATAAATAAAATAATTTCAAAAATTTCCTTTAAAATAGGATTATATTAAAAACTTCTCATCACACACACACACAAATTGTAACCATGTAAGGTGATGGATGTTGACTAAACTTATTGTGGTGATCATTTTATAAGATATATATGACCTTGGGATGCTGTACACCTAAAACCAACACAATATCACATATCAATTTTATCTCAATAAAACAGGAAAAATCAGTTTAATTAGACGACTAATAAAATTAGATTATTTTTCCTTCTGAGGTTTTCAACAAATTTAAATATGTGAATGAGAGAAGGGAAAGTTCTTGAAATTTTCTGAACGTGTTTTACTTAGTTGAGTGATCCAGCCTTTCAGTTTTTGGGCCATTGGCTTCCCAACACTACAGCGTTCCTAACTTGTCTCCCAGATCCCTACCCTCAAGACGCTGTGAAATTTCCTCTTGGAAAGCCTTGGAAAACCATTCTACGTAGACCCACTTCAAATCCCTGGTTTCATTTCCTAAGTCCTCACAAGTTATGCCCGCATAAACCTCAAGTATTGATATTTTGCTGGCTCTAAGGTGAGAGGGCAGGGGTGTTGCCTTGTCA
Source organism: Moschus berezovskii (assembly GCF_049115385.1). NCBI lineage: Eukaryota > Metazoa > Chordata > Mammalia > Artiodactyla > Moschidae > Moschus > Moschus berezovskii. The sequence goes on along the minus strand of NC_142472.1, from coordinate 57,850,393 downwards.
CATAAACTTTGGTTTGTTTGCCTCTGTCACCTCTCAGAGCTTAAGTCCCTAAAGAATCCACAGCAGTTCTGCCCAGACCAGCTTTGGCTATGCCTCTCTCATTGCCAAGGTGGATTTCAGAACCACCACCTGACAATAACAGGGCATGGCAACAGCAGGCAGCCAACCACTCTGCTCAAGCCTCCACTCCTTCTGAACAGCACAGAGAGGAAGCACCAGGATGACTGCCAGCGAAACACATGAGGGGATTTACTTAGCTGATAGTGGTTTCGAGGCGACCACGAGAATCATGGTGATGATGCTGAGAATTATGTCAGAGCACCACCTATTACCCTGACTTCTCTCCTCCACCCACGAGCTAGGCTCTTGCCAATGAGGAAAAAAATGAGAGGGCCTGACTGACCTTCCAACACTAAAGAGGTGGAATTGGGATTTGAATTCAGATCAGCCTGGATGAAAAGCTGCTTTGTTTTTGGCTTTCTCTCTTCTCACCCATTAAATCTCCAAAGTTGAGATTATGGGAGCTAATGAATTTTGAAAGGCTGGAGAGTCTTGATTTTTTGGAAAAGGGTTTATTGAGAAGGTAATTGCCTGTGACTCCTAGTGACAGATGCTATATAAATGGAGAGATGCTGAGATAATGAGAGCATATATCTGAGGCTTAGTCTGACCGCTAAGAGTCAACCTGACTCTCCTTTCCACGCACTGCTGGGGTGAAGTGGGAGCAGGTGACCGTATAAGTGAATAATGAGGTGTCCTTAGATGGCCCAAGGCAGAAGGCTAAGAATTAATGTCTACTCAGCAGACTGTAGGGCTTTCATCTGCTGAGGGGTACAAAGGACAAAACAAAATCCATTATTATCAGTTCAGAGGTTGGCAAGATGACCCTGAGAAACATACAGGATCCTACATTCTTTTTGAGCTACCATATTAATATTTTTCCACCCATTCATCTATCCATTCCTTTTAGTCATATTCTTACTCATTTAAAAAAAACACTGTCTACTGTGTATAAAGGAGACTTTCTAGACATGGGGATATACGTGTATTTGTGTGTCTGTGTGTGTGCAGATAAGACACAGTAATGCCTGTAAGGAACTTAAGTGCATCTTTTTTCTTTTCTTTTTTTTGGCCACTCCCTATGGCTTGTGAGATCTTAGTTCCCCGACCAGGGATTGAACCTGGACCCTCAGCAGTGAAAGCAGTCCTAACTGTTGGTCCTCCAGTGAATTCCTGAATTCTTCAACTTAAAGAATTTCTGTATCCTTCACCCCTACTCATCAAAAAAATATACATTTTATACCAAGGTCTGGTAGATACACACACCAGTGAAAGTTTCATAAAACAACATGTACCCTTAAAACCTATAATGTTCTGACATTTTCTATTCTAGTCTATTCTAATACTCTTATTTAATGAAGCCAGTTTGCTTGAGATAATGATACGGTGATGCAGATAGAGATTTACAGGTACGTATATCCACATCTGTATAACTGTGTGGAGTCAGGGAAGAAATCAAATAACCTTTCCAGAAGATGAGGTATTTGAGATGGGCCTTGAAAGATGAAGGCAGGATGAAGAGCTGAAGGTATTCTAGGAAGAGGGGCTGGTGGGCTACACACATGGTGACAGGCAAGCACAGAACTGAAACACAGGGGATAAAGACGGACATAAAGGACATAACACAGGACATAAAGATGCACAGGTGAAGAAAGACAGGCTGGAGTCAAGTCAAGGAGCAAAAGGGTATGAAACAAAGGTTTTAAGTAAGAGAATGAAAGGGACAGGGTTGTATTTAGGGAAAACTCATCAGGAAGGACCAGAAGAGGAAGACTTGGGGACAGTCCCCTCAGTTCAGTTCAGTCGCTCTGCTGCTGCTAAGTCACTTCAGTTGTGTCCGACTCTGTGTGACCCCATAGACGGCAGCCCACCAGGCTTCTCCGTCCCTGGGATTCTCCAGGCAAGAATACTGGAGTGGGTTGCCATTTCCTTCTCCAATGCATGACAGTGAAAAGTGAAAGTGAAGTCGCTCAGTTGTGTCCAACTCTTTGCGACGCCAAGCTTCCCTGTCCATCACCAACTCCCAGAGCTTGCTCAAACTCATGTCCATTGAGTTGGTAATGCCATCCAACCATCTCATCTTCTGTCATCCCCTTCTCCTCCTGCCTTCCATCTTTCCCAGCATCAGGGTCTTTTCCAATGAGTCAGTTCTTCGCATCAGGTGGCCAAAGAATTGGAGTTTCAGCTTCAGCATCAGTCCTTCTAATGAATATTCAGGACTGATTTCCTTTAGGATTGACTGTCCAAGGGACTCTCAAGAGTTCTCCAACACCACAGTTCAAAAGCATCAGTTTTTTGGCGCTCAGCTTTCTTTATAGTCCAACTCTCACATCCATACACGACTACCAGAAAAACCATAGTTTTGACTAGACAATCCCCTCATTCTTCCTTTTATTCATCTTGGGGTCACCCCATCTTGCCATGGGAATGTTTGCTTGCACAGGACCCTCACAATGCAAAGACCCACCTGCCCTTATCTGCATGAAAGGCAAACCAAGAATTCTGTAGAGGGCTCTGGCAGGATAATAGACTAAGATAATGCAAAAGTTCACAGGCTATAAACACTTGAAAATGGTGAGTGGAATATAGGACTTTTTTAAGTGAAGAAATGAGTTCACAAGAAAGGAAAAGGGAAGTGAAAAGCAGAAAGATAGGAGGTGATGCAGTGGATGCACCGGGGAAGGGCTACTGGTCTCATTATGCTGGAGGCTTTTTGTTGTTGTCCACTTGGGGACAGGAAACAAAGCTGTGAACCTTGAGAGGTGGGACACTGGAGATAAGATGCCCACGTAAAGTGTGGTCCTAAACACTGAAACAGTGGGCTAGGGACAAATCTATGTACTGGCACAAGAAGATGTAAAGATATTCCAATGGCCCCTGCCTCAGTTCTAGGTAAAAACAACAAAATCCTCCCCAAGAATTTTAAACCACAGTCTTAAGTCTTGTAAGAGTTTGGAGCTTATATTTGTATCACCTTCCAGGTGCAGAAGTTCCCAAACCAAGAAATTAATATAATGTTTGGCCCAAGACAGTGAAGATTCTGGGGCTACCCTAAGAGAGGACACAAACAAAAATGTATGTTTAAGGTGATCAAAGACACACAATAAAAGTTCTAAACATAAGAAACCCCTCAAATTAAAAAAATCCTCATCTAAATAGATTTTAAAACATACTTCTAGAAATAAAACATTGTATCACCAAAATTATAACTCTCACTGGACACATTATACAACAGATTAGACACTGTCCAAGAGTTGTCATGGTTTAGCTGCTAAGTCATGTCTGACTGTTTGGTGACCCTATGGACTATAGCCCATCAGGCTCCTCAGTCCGTGAGATTTCTCAAGCAAGAATATTGGAGTGGATTGCCATTTCCTTTTCCAGAGTATCTTCTCGACCCAGTGATTGAACCTGTGTCTCCTGCATTGAAAGGTGGATTCTTTACCACTGAGTCACCAGGGAAGCCCTATAGCCCAAGAGAGGAATAATAAACTGAAGATTAGACCTGAGGAACTGACTCAGAATACAGCAGCAAGATAGAGGGGTAGAAATAATTAAAGACGAGTAAAAAGATAGGTAATAGAGCAATGTGTATCTAATATAAATGCCAGAAAAAAAGAGGAAAAGTGTAGAAGTGGTAGTCTTCAAATAATTAATGGCTAAGAATTTTCCAAACTGATGAAAATCATGAACCTTCAATTTAAGAAGCATAAGAGTCTCAAACAGGAAAACAGAAATAAATCTACATCTCAAGACAGAGTGTGGTGAAACTGCAGAAAGCTATGGACAAAGCAAAAAAAACATAAAAGCAGACAGAAAAAAAGTAAATAATCCACAAACAAACAGCAAATCAACCACAGACTGTTCAACAGCAGTGCTAGAGGCAACGTGGTGAAAATTAAATGGCAAAAGTCTGGAAGGAGAATAAATGTGAAACTAGAATTCTATTCTCAACTGAAATATCACCGATAATTCAGGGGAAAATCCGAACATCTGAGATAAACTAAACCAAGTGATTTACCCCCCAGTGATTATAACTTCAGTTCAGTCGCTCAGTCGTGTCCGACTCTCCGTGACCCCATGAATCACAGCATGCCAGGCCTCCCTGTCCATCTCCAACTCCCGGAGTTCACTCAAACTCATGTCCACAGAGTCAGTGATGCCATCCAGCCATCTCATTCTCTGTTGTCCCCCTCTCCTCCCGCCTTTATAACTTAAATAACTATAAAAAGATACACTTTGGGAAAAATAAATTTTAAACCAGAGGAAAGGAGCAGGAGGCAAGAGGAACAGCATCTGTTACACTGTTTTCTGTACTTTCTCTGTTTTGAGATAAAAATATAAAAAAGTTACAGATGACCCAATTGACCTTGGGGAAAAGTGAAATAACAATAAGACCAGCCAGGAGCAAATGCTATCAAATGACCTCATAAAGCAACAAAAATTGAGTAAAATTATTGACTTACCCATAAATATTAATGAATATGACCTGAGCATCTTTTAGGTATGAAGAACAATATTGCTAAACTGGTGAAACATCTTTAATAAGAAAAAAATCTAATATTTTATCTTGGTGGAACATCTTTGTTTCCAGTCCTTTTCCCCCCATTTAAGTTAGCTATCTGGACATCAGTAATTCATAAGTACAACTTTAATTTAAAATTGTATATAACTGATCTCATGCAGTTTAACTGATGTGGAATTCTGAAGGTTTCAGTCTTTTAAAAAGAAAACTGAGAAATACAGATTCCTGAGTAGCCCCATAAACAATAAATCAATACTTCCAAATTTTTAAAAATTACCTTTGCTACTCCCATACAAGTTTTAATTATATTAGAGATAAGACACTACAACTTTGTGATATGATACAAGTCCACATGAATCCAGGCTTTTAAAGGATTCAATATCTTTCTAAACAAAGCCAACTTCTGTAAGAGAAATACTAGGGGACATTTATTCAGAATTGACTTTAAACATATTACACATATATCAAAAATAACACCTCTTCTTGCTAGGGCTCTAGAACAAAATGCCAAACACACATTTACATTAGACTCAGGTAACAAGCCACAGCATCTACTCACATTTATTGTCCAATAAGTAAACAAATTCAAGGGCAAAAATTACTAAGCACTTTTCAACAGACAAGAGAAGGAAATGGCACAGAAGCTTACACCTCTGCCAAAAAATACAAGAGGAATAGTCTCTTTTTATAAAAAGCAACAATACTGAAAATTGATAGAATGCATTTCTTTGGCTAAAAACACAATGTCCATTTACTTGACCATCAGTATCTAGGAGACTCTTTCATCCTGGGCATACAATGAAGATTTGCTGATGAAGACAGCTTACACTGTTTTTCATTTTTATTGTTTGGGGACCTTTAAATTGTCTCAGAGAAAGGAACAGAAATATCTACCTCTAATTAAAAGAACGCTGTGGAACACGTTAGTTTCTCAGACATAATGTTTACTCTAAGAAGAAAAATGTTATGCAAACACATTCCAAACAAAGTAAACTAAAGATGAAAAAGTTAAACCCAATCTAATTTACTTACTGAATCCTTAAACAACAGTACCTAAACTATTATTTTAGAATCAGAGATGTTCACAATCCAGCCTTCTAAGTACCTCTATTCAACTACAGTATAACTTCCCTGTGCTCACGCTAAGTCGTTTCAGTCGTGTCTGGCTCTTTGCGACCCCACGGACTGTATCCGCCAGCCTCCTCTGTCCATGGGATTCTCCAAGCAAGAATACTGGAGTGGGTTGTCATTTCCTACTCCATAGGATCTTTCCAAACCAGGGATCGAACCCAGGTCTCTTATGTCTCCTGCATTGGCAGGCAGGTTCTTTACCACTAGCGCCACTTGGGAAGGCATAACTTAACAGTTTCTTGGAAAAAATCTACCATGATACACAATTTCAGAGAGCCCTGATGTGTTTTGGCATGTTTCCGCTGTCAATGAGTAAAAGGATTCTTCCTTGTGCCTTTCCACTCTCTCCCTCTTAAACTCTCCCGGGATCTTTGGAGCCCAGGTAGCTCCCCACCCTCCATCTTGGGGTGGTGGCCTGGCTTCCCCCACACCTCCCAAGAAGCTCAGAGGCTTCCAGGGATCAGCAGTGGGAATGAAGGTACATGATTCTTCGGACCCCATTTATAGGAAAGCCCTCTGTTGCTTTAAGTAATACTTAAGTCTCTTAAGTAAAGATACCATAGAAGGTATCTTCCTATGAAGATGCCCATGCAAAGACTGGCAGAGTGTAGAATGGTTCTGAGGTGGGCTCTGAAAAGACCCGGCTTAAATTCAAATAAAAACTGTGTGACCTTGGATGATCACTTTTGCCTATCTGTGCCAGCTTTCCCCATCTATAAACAGGTATATAAATACTCTCTACCTAAGATCATTGTGAAGATTAAAGGATATATAATACGTTAAGCACAGTGCTTGGCACCTAGTCAAGTGCTCCAGAAATATTAGCTATTATTAGTAGTAAAATCACTAGAAACACAAACACATGGGTGAATGGGAGAAACCTAGAGTACTAAGGTTTATTATAAATGATTAAAACTGTAAAACAAAACATTTTCCTTAATAGGAAGTTGGAACTCATTGATCTAATAAAAATGTTTAAAGGCAAAGTTTGTAACTTTTGGGTTACAAATATTCAAAGCATTTAAATATCCTTGAATTTTTATTTCCAAATGTTAAATTGTGATTCTTAAAAAGGTTACTATTATTATTATTTTTGGTAAGAGTTTTTGTTTTTATTTTTTGGCTGCCTCACATGGCATGTATGATCTAAGTTTCCTGACCAGGGATTGAACTCACACCTGCTGCACTGGAAGCTCAGAGTCTTCACCACTGGACTGCCAGGGAAGTCCCTTATAAAGATCATCTTGAAAAGATGATGCTGAGTATCATAAGTTACATATTTTTCAAGAGACTTAGGCTATGGGCTCCTACAGTCCATAGGGTTGCAAAAAGTCAGACATAACGGAAGTGACTGAGCACGCACAGGCTATGGGCTCAATATTTAATTATTTTAAGCTATGATGCCTTCAACACAGCCCCAGACCTCTTCTCCTGTCCCAATCTCTTCACAGGAGGTACAAAGCCAAGCTTCACAGAAAGAACTCCGTCACTCTGAATTCCTTTCCTTTCTCTTATTGTGAGTGGCCCGCCAAGGTCAGGAGACAAGTAATCTGAATCTTCCAATTGGACTTTTTTCCTTTCCACTATCCTTTTGAGATTTAGCACTTTGTCTTTAGAGCTCTTGTTAAAGTAATTAACATAAGCCTGAAGCAGAAGCCTTATTTTGCCGCAGAATCATTTGCAAAGAAGATACTGAATACCTACTTGAAGGGCATTAATCAACTTAATCAACAATTCCCTGACTTCCAATTTTCAGGTAACAGAACTCAAAAAACTTCCTTGGATAATATGTCATGGAGACCATCTGTCTATTTGTTCTCAGACTAGGAGTTCTGGCAACCCCTTAAAGAATGATGATTTTATTTTTTTTGTCTTTTACTTTAAAGATAGGAAAAAAAGATTTTGACTAAAGTACACAGACACAGCAGAGACTATGAACACAATTTTTCTACAATTTTAATACTTCTTAATGTTAAATTAAGCTTATCTGTCCTAAAACCAGTGGTGAAGTGTGCTGCTGAATTCTATCTGCTAATTATTTAAAGGTCCTTGAGGCTCAATTATCTTAAATCAAGAAACGTAAATATTATCTTTTAAAACTATGGATGGAGGTTCATGACATTGTATAGCAGGCAGGGATCAAGACCATACCCAAGGAAAAGAAATGCAAAAAGGCAAAATGGTTGTCTGATGAGGCTTTACAAATAGCTGTGAATAGAAGAGAAGCAGAAGGCAAAGGAGAAAAGGAAAGATATACCCATCTGAATGCAGAGTTCCAAAGAATAGCAAGGAGAGATAAGAAAGCCTTTTTCAGTGATCAATGCAAAGAAATAGAGGAAAACAATAGAATGGGAAAGTCTAGAGATCTCTTCAAGAAAATTAGAGATATCAAGGGAACATTTTATGCAAAGATGGGCACGATAAAGGGCAGAAATGGTATGGACCTAACAGAAGCAGAAGATACTAAGAAAAGGTGGTAAGAATACACAGAAGAACTATAAAAAAAAGATCTTCACAACCAAGATAATCACGATGGTGTGATCATTCACCTAGAGTCAGACATCCTGGAATGTGAAGTCAAGTGGGCCTTAGAAAGCATCACCATGAACAAAGCTAGTGGAGGTGATGGAACTCCAGCTGAGCTATTTCAAATCCTAAAAGATGATGCTGTGCAAGTGCTGCAAATTTGTCAGCAAATTTGGAAAACTCAGCAGTAGCCACTGGACTGGAAAAGGTCAGTTTTCATTCCAATCCCAAAGAAAGGCAATGCCAAAGAATGCTCAAACTAACGCACAATCGCACTGATCTCACAAGCTAGCAAAGTAATGCTCAAAATTCTCCAAGCCAGGCTTCAACAGTATATGAACCCTGAACTTCCAGATGTTCAAGTTGGATTTAGAAAAGGCAGAGGAACCAGAGATCAAATTGCCAGCATCCATTGGATCATCAAAAAAGCAAGAGAGTTCCAGAAGAACATCTACTTCTGTTTTATTGACTATGCCAAAGCCTTTGACTGTGTGGACCACAACAAACTCTGGAAAATTCTTAAAGAAATGGGGATACCAGACCACCTGGCCTGCCTCTTGAGAAGTCTGTATGCAGGTCAGGAAGCAACAGTTAAAACTGGACATGGAACAACAGACTGGTTCCAAATTGGGAAAGGAGTACATCAGGGCTGTGTATTGTCACCCTGCTTATTTAACTTATATGCAGAGTACATCACGAGAAATGCTAAGCTGGATGAAGCACAAGGTGGAATCAGGATTGCCAGGAGAGATATCAATAACCTCAGATATGCAGATGACACCACCCTTATGGAAGAAAGCAAACAGAAATTATAGAGCCTCTTGATGAAAGTGAAAGAGGAGAGTGAAAAAGTTGGCTTAAATCTTAACATTCAAAAAACTAAGATCATGGCATCTGGTCCCATCTATCCGGCAAACAGATGGGGAAACAGTGACAGACTTTATTTTGGGGGGGGCTCCAAAGTCACTGCAGATAGTGACTGCAGCCATGAAATTAAAAGACACTTGCTCCTTGGAAGAAAAGTTATGGCCAACCTAGACAGCATATTAAAAAGCAGAGACATTACTTTGCCAACAAAGGTCCGTCTAGCCAAGGCTATGGTTTTTCCAATAGTTGTGTATGGATGTGAGAGTTGGACCATAAAGAAAGCTGAGTGCTGAAGAGTTGATGCTTTTGAACTGTGGTGTTGGAGAAGACTCTTGAGAGCCCCTTGGACTGCAAGGAGATCCAACCAGTCCATCCTAAAGGAAATAAATCCTGAATATTCACTGGAAGAACTGATGCTGAAGCTGAAACTCCAATACTTTGGCCACCTGATGGGAAGAACTGACTCACTGGAAAAGACCCTGATGCTGGGAAAGATTGAAGGCGAGAGGAGAAGGGGATGACAGAGGATGAGATGGTTGGATGGCATCACCTACACAATGGACATGAGTTTGAGTGAACTCTGGGAGCTGGCGATGGACAGAGAGGCCTGGTGTGCTGCAGTCCATGGGGCTGCCAAGAGTCGGATACGACTGACCAACTGAACTGAACTGACTGAAAAATTACCTATGGTATCAAAAAGGGCTTCCCAAGTGGCACAGTGGTTAAAGAATCCGCCTACTGATACAGGAGACACAGGTTTGATCCCTGGGTCAGGAAGAACCCCTGGCAGAGGAAATGGTAACTTGCTCCAACATTCTTGCCTGAAAAAATCCCACGGACAGAGGAACCTGGCAGGTTACAGTCCATGGGGTTGCAAAGAGTCAAATATCATTGAGTACACACACGATGTCAAAAAAACAAACTAGGGGAAAAGCCATCCATCCTTCATCCCTTCTGAGAGCTGTAAAATCTATATTCGACATCAAGGACTGAGAAAGACACAAGCCTTCTGTATGTACTCACCAGGGGTTCTGCCATAATGATGCGAATCTTGCGCTCAGCCTGAGTGGTGAAGTTGACAAATAAACTCTTGAGGACGTATTCCCCGGGTTTGCTGTCTGGGTCCACGTTGATGGGTAACATGGTTGGGGGCCCTTTCTCCTTTTGTGTGCCAGAAACAGGTGGAACTGGAGGCTTGATATAACCGTTGCCAACTGGAGAAGCTGTAAAATAGAATGGATATTCTGACGGGCTGAAAATAAATCGTCAATATTCAGATTGGCAGTGTTAAGTCATATATGTAGAGAGATGAATCACATGAAGAACGCTGTATGCAATATTATAACCTGGCCTTACAGTGTCACGATTTAATTATTTTGATTACATGAGTGTGCATTATGTCATATTTGAATACATCAAAATACTATGGTTACTAAGGTAAATCGTGTTGCAAGGACATAATACAGCTGATAAATCCTAAAACATTTAGGATGTTTTTAGCTTCTTTTTTATGTTCCAGGAAAATGGTCTAAGAAAACACACAGTGGAAAACAAGTGATTTTCTTAACCTGGTTTTCCTAATGACCAGGAGCTGTCTTCTGTGCTTCATGCTAATAACAGAAAAGACGCTGAGGTCATCCCTTCTGGAAGTTTCCAAGAGTCAATTTTCAGAAGCCCAGCTAGCTCTTGCTCCCAAAGGGGTTGTCCCTCTTGAAAGATAAAAGGCTCAGGAGTGCCTCCTCTATGCCATCCAAGGTGAGGCTTCTCCCTCTCACCATCCTTTGGTTCAAGTTGGGATGTCCCTCCTCATCCCTTCTAAAATCCACAGATTACCTGCTTGGCTGAGACTCTGAACAGAGGCCCATTATCAGAGTCGCCAGTGAGTGGCCTCCTTCAGGATGCAACAGCTGGACCACTGTTTTAATTAGTGTAAGAAAAAAAATCTATTCACAAATGAAAATTTTATGCCTCTCCACTTTTGAGTGGGGCTTCCCAGGTGGCACTAATGGTAAAGAATCCTCCTGCCAATGCGGGGCACAAGAGACACAGGTTCGATCCCTGGGTTGGGAGGATATCCCTGGCGGAGGAAATGGCAACGCACTCCAGTATTCTTGCCTGGAAAATCCCATGGAAAGAGGGGCCCAGTGGGCTTTGGTTCATAGGGTCACAAAGAGTCAGACATTACTAAAGCGACTTTAGCACGCTACTTCGGACTATCCTTTGTTCAATTCTAACACACACTAATAGCCCCTTCCACCTAAGTACCTATAAAATGGTCAGTTATCAATATTCAAGGAAAGAAATATGAGAGTAGGTGGACTTAGGAGAAAGGCATTAGGAATGCTGAGGACGGGACGATGATAAAGTGAACATTTAAAAGGGAAGACTTCATAGTTTGGGGTGACTGGATACAGAGATTAAGGAAGGGAGTAAAGAAAGAAAACCTGATTCCAGTTTGGACACTGGTTTGGCTCTTAAGAGAATGGTGGGATGTCATTCCCCATGAAACCTGAAACATGCTTCTCAACACTACAAATAAATTCAAGGCCTCTCTTATCTTCTTTTTGCGAAAGTCACTCAGTTGTGTCCGACTCTTTACGACCCCATGGACTATGAAGTCCATGCAATTCTCCGGGCTAGAATACTGGAAGCCTTTCCCTTCTCCAGGGGATGTTCCCAACCCAGGGATCAAACCCAGGTCTCCCACATTGCAGGTGGATTCTTTACCAGCTGAGCCACAAGGAAAGCCCTATCTTCTTTTTAACTCAAGCCAAATTCAGGAAGCCAGGCAAAATTTCATGGAATTACCAACATGTTTTCATGTCATGCAGATTCTGTCATCTTTTCTAATGCCTCTTCCTCTATAATTCATGTAATCTCCCATACAGCTGGAGGCTCCCTTACATCTGGAAGATCTTCACATATCTCAACCTCCATTAAACTTTAAGAATATGGCGTCTCAAGTTATAAAAATAGATCTGTTGTATATGATTCCATTCTCTCTCCATTCTCACTAGCTCCATCCTAGTCTAGGCCCTTGGAAACCCACAGCTAGATTATTACAGCAGCCCCACTGCAGGTTAATTTCACTCATTTCACAAACCAAACCCATCTTCCTTTAGCTTAACTGTAACAGTTTTTAAATATTTATTTTTATTGGAGGATAACTGCTTTACAATATCGTGCTGGTTTCTGCCACATATTGACATGAATCAGCCATAGTCACACATAGGTCCCCTCCCTCCTGAAACTCCTTCCCACCTCCCACCCTTCTAGGCTGTCACAGAGCATAGGGTCAAGCTCCCTGTGGTCACACAACAAATTCCCGCTGGCTATTTTACACATGGAAACGTATGTGTTTCCAGGCTATTCTCTCAATCCGCCCAGCCCTCTCCCTTCTCCCACTGAGTCCACATGTCTGTTTTCTGTGTCTGCATCTCCACTGCTGCCCTGCAAACAGGCTCATCAGTACCATCCTCCTAGAGTCCATATATTTGCATCAACAGATGACATTTGTTTCTGCCTTTCTGATTTACTTCACTCAACATTTTCATCAGCAAGCCTCAAAGGTAGGGCGCGGTTCTGGCTGTCCCATCTGCGCCTTTCTGCTTTCCCTCCAGCTGCTGCTTTCTGCTCTTCTCTGCTCATCTCTTCCTCCTGGCCTTTCAGAACCACACCTACCTGCATCTCCATAAAACTTGTTCCACCAGGCCAATCCTCAGTGGTGTGTATAACAAGGTTTAAATAGTTAACTCTAGCTCTCTGGCCTTGGACATTCCCACGTGACTTAAGAAAGGCTCCAGAGATAGTTGACAAGTGAAAGCATTACTAGTTGGTCACATAGTTTTGCTGAGGGTTGGCTCTGTAACTGAACCATATACTCCTAAAGGGGCTGTAGCCTCCCAGATCTAACAGAGTTCTTTGCACAGATAATACTTAATAAATCTCCTTAAATAACTCAAATGACACCTTATTTTATTTCTGTATGTCTTGAAGTGATTCATAAGGAGGGAACTCTATGAGAAGAATCAGGGGCCAGAGTCTTTAAAGGAATAGTGTGAAGTATTTGCAATGAAGAGTCATTATTAAATGGCACTGCTAGCAGATCATTAGAAGGTGTTATTAATTCTAAGATCAAGTGATACAAATGAAGGCCTGGCTATCCCTCTACTGTGTTACCTCCTACTCCAAGTGCAAGAACTTGGTGGAAGTAGGAGGATTCCCAGGCCCAAAGCACAGAAGGACAAGGAATCTCCATGAGATTTCATTCAACCTTTCTGGCACCAGGGTCTGGTTGGGTGGAAGACAATTTTTCCACGAACTAGGGGGTGATGGGGGGTGGTGCTTCTGGGATGATTCAAATGCATTATATTTATTGTGCACTTTGTTTCTATCACCACTACATCAGCTCCACCTCGGATCATCAGGCATTAGGTCCCAGAGGTTGGGGACCCCTGTTTTAAAGTAACAATGGCACTGTGCCATAGGACTGAGATTGAAACAGAAACCAAAAAACTCAAAGTGGAGGACTTTTTATTCCCTTTAGTTGTCCAGAGAACTTAACCTTTTTCTAGAAGACAGCAATAATCAGCTTGATGGGATACGCAACTGCAAGACCAGATCCATCATTATAAGACTCTAGGGGCCTGAGAGTCCTGACTATAGTGAGAGGATTTTCTTAACTGTGACCTCTGGCAGTCCTCCTGCAAAGCTGCATTTTGAACCAGAAGGGCTGAAATGCAGATAGCAGAATGTCTCCCAGACAACTTGTGCATTTAAAAAAGGCCAAAGAACCAATTCACTGCTATCATAAAAAATGGTATCTGTCTGTCCCTCAAAGCCAGACATCCTGTGACTACAAAAGTCTGTGTACAGCCTTAGCGGGCTGGAACTATCCTAGCCCAGCAGTGCCCTGTGCCAGAGCTGAAAGTGATTCAAGGAGAGGTGCCCATTGTTCTGGACGCAAACAGATCAGCTGGGCAGACGGAGATGCAGGGAGAGGTACTGAGGTAGGTGTTAGGTGTCCTCGACCTAGATCCACTCACACCTTTTAGTAACCCCTTCCAGTGCGTGCTCCGTCACTCAGTTGTGTCTGATTCTTTTGCAACCCCATGGACCGTAGCCAGCCAGGCTCCTCTGTAAATGGGATTCTTCAGGAAAGTGGGTTGCTGTGCCCTCCTCCAGGGGATCTTCCTGACCCAGGGATCAAACTTGCACTGCAGGCGAATTCTCCGCTGCTGAGCCGCCAGGAAGCCCTTTCTATTCTTCATCCTACCATAATTAATTCATAAATGATTCTAGTTTTTTGTTAAGATTATTTTCAGGGCACCTCTCAGCGACTCAGTTATTTGGTAACAACACAGCTGAGAAGCAGAAACTACATGTTCCTGACTGTCGAAACTGAGTTACACAGTTCATACTAAACATGAGACCAGGACCATTGGTAAAAAAATCATTACAACCTCCCTCAGCACTGACTTGATCTTAATCTACACACAGTTAAAATTAATGGTCTAGTTTCTAAGTTCACAATAGTCTGAAAACAGAAAAGTACAAAATCTACAGGTTAAAAACACTAACAAAAAAAAAAAAAAAGAAGGCAAAACTCTCAAAAACCACCAGAACTTAAAAATGCAGCTGCCTGCACATAATATATGTAATCTGGAAAAATGGTACTGGTGAACCTATATGCCGGGCAGGAATAGAGATGCAGATGAAGAAAATGGACTTTGGGACACAGTGGGGGAAGGAGAGGGCGGGACGAACTGACAGTAGCACTGACAAACATATATCACCATGTGAAAAGAGACAGCAGTGGGAACCTGCCATAAAGCACAGGGAGCTCGGCTCATCGCTCTGTGAAGACCTAGAGAGGTGAGATGGGGTGGGGCGGAAGGGAGGCTCAAGAGGGAGGGGATATACAGACACAGATAGCTGGTTCATGGGCTTCCCTGGTGGCTCAGCTGGTAAAGAATCTGCCTGCAATGCAGGAGACCTGGATTCAATCCCTGGGTTGGGAAGATCCCCTAGAGAAGGGAAAGGCTACCCACTCCAGTATTCTGGCCTGGAGAATTCCATGGACTGTTTAGTCCATGGGGGTCGCAGAGTCAGACATGACTGAGTGACTTTCACTTTCATAGCTGGTTCACGTTGTACAGCAGAAAAACACAGCATTGTAAAGCAATTATCCTCCAATTAAAAAAAAAAGCAATTGCTTGAAGCCGTTTGGTACAGGGACACAGAATACCACCTTCCCACAGGCTTGGGGGCAAGGATATCGCCATCCTGCAGTCTGTCACAATTAATGTTTGTGATGATGACCCAGAGTCCCTTGGAAAGGTTAAAATAAGTTAAACTTCTAGTCCTGTATTTGAGAAGGTGGGAAAGAAGAATGATATGAATTTCCAAAAGTTTTCCATGTCAAAAAAACTAGAAAGAGTTTAGTGTATTAAGGGGTAAACTCTGCTCTTGAGAATTAAATTTATTCACAGGTCTGATTTTTAAAGGATTTTTCATTGAAACATATAAACCAACCACCAGTTCAGTAGCAGCCACATTTGGGCCCCATCCTCCAGCTCTGCAAACTCAGGCACTTAGAGTCTGCCTGCTGGCTCCACATCTGTGGATTCCAACAACCTGAAAGGCAAATATTTAAAAAAAAAAAAAAAAAAGAAGTTCCAGGAAAACTTGAATTTGCCATGGGCTGGCAACTATTTACATAGTATTTACATTGAGTGTATTCACAACTACTTATATAGCATTTGCATTGTATTTGGTCTTATTAGTAATTGAAAGATGGTTTCAAGTATGTGGGAAGATGTGTATATGAAAATACTATGCCATTTTATATAAGTGACCCCAGAATCCATGGATTTTGGAATCTGCAGGGCTCCTGGAACCAGTCCTCTGTGGGATATTGAAGGACGACCCTGCAGTCTGAGTCTATTCTTCTCCACTGCTTTCCCTGCTTTCTATCCAGCCAGGCAAGCAAGCCCGTCCACACTTCAGGGTCTGGTCATTACCCTCTCCTCCTCTGGATGGGTCTGGGCTCTGCCCCACAGTCCACCCAGTTGGGGTGGGGAGCTGAGGAGGACTTGAGAAAAAGGGCATGACTTTCAGATATTAATCAGGTCTCTAAATTATTGAATCTTTCTGAAACCTGCTTTCCCTTTATATTTTCCCATTTACATTTCAATCTTGGATTAAACACATTCTAATTCTTCTTCTGTCTTAAATGGGTTTTGTGGATGCTATTTTATTATATTTATTCTAAATTCCATTTCAGTTTGGTTCTGCTGGATGGTTTCAGGAGGTGTCTCTCCCCGTTTCACTGGGTGTCTATTTCTTACACTGAGCAGGGTCCACTCCTTACTCTGTAAAACATGTTTTAGGCCTTTGTGGCCCACTTGTTACCTCTTTATTAGATCTATTTCCAGCTACAAGTGATGACCTTTTGAATGTGACTGTTTTTTCCTCCAATTTCATTGACTAGTACCTTAATTTTTAGTTTGACTGCTCTTAGCTGGCTAAGGTCTTCAGTACAATTTCCCAGAGTTACCAACATTTCCAGGAATTAGTAAACTGCAAATGGCAACACCCGTACGAATGCCGCCACAACTCATAGTTCAGCTACATTTTTATCATGACAGTAAAGGAAAGGAAAGGCTATAATGAGTTTCCTCATGTAAATGCCCCAGAGGCTAGAAGCGGCAATCTACGCTATAGGAAAGCAACTGGTTTTCTCAGTTAGATTTTAAGAGGTGTTAAGACCATCGCTCCTTAGAGCCTACCATTCATCCATCCATCCATTCATTCATTCACCCACTCACTTTGACCAATACTTAATGAATGAGGGCTGAGGTTTTGAGCTCTGTTCCAGGCACTGGGAAGATAGCTGCAAACAAAACAGATGGGTCCTGCCCTCATGGAGTTTACAGATTACTGAGACAGGGTCATATAATCAGCAATTTCACATGTGTACTGATGCTGAAGCTGAAGCTCCAGTACTTTGGCCACCCAGTGCAAAAAGCTGACTCATTGGAAAAGACCCTGATGCTGTGAAAGATTGAAGACAGGACGAGAAGGGGATGACAGAAGATGAGATGGTTGGATGGCATCACCAACTTAATAGACACGAGTTTGAGCAAGCTCTGGGAGTCGGTGAAGGACAGGGAAGCCTGGTGTGCTGCAGTCTGTGGGATCACAAAGAGTTGCACACAACTGAGCAAATAAACAACAACAACAAACACAGGTACACACAATGTGTTAGACTGCAATACATTCTAAAAGAACAAAAGGAAAATTAAACTGAGTGAGTGAACAGAGGAACCATGTCTTGTCTGTCTGGCCAAAGGCACGTAGATGTTCTCGTCTGGTCTGGAACTGCTGTGGAGAGATGAAAGCCCTGTGCACTCGTGTGTGTCCAAGGAAACCTAGAGTGCTTGGTTGAGGGGTGGCAGGGTCTGCTTTCCTGATCCATCCCTATGGCCTGCCTGTATCTCTGTCAGTTCAATTGAAAATGAGAGTGTTAACCAGCCTGTAATGGGCTTGAATCAAGATGCTGATGGCACACCCTGCTTCTTTACCTCCTTCTCAAGTATAGGACACACAAAGGGGCCATCTCTGCTGGCTCTCAGCAGCTCACACAGATAGACAACAAGGAGCCAACTTTTCAAAACACTCAATGCTTTTTCTGATGTTTCCATTATTGGAACCACACACTGCACATTTGAAATAAAAAATGACTTTTTTTTTTAAAAGTATCCTGAGACAGTATGTAATAACTATTTAAAGGAGGTACCCCTCCCAGAAAGGGAGATCCACTTATACAACTTTACTTTCCAGAGATCTGTGTAACCTTACCTTTCAACACAGGAGTAAACTGATCAGATTTCTCTGCAGTTGGACACAAGTTATTCTTTCTGCTGATTCTCAGTGCCTTGTTCACTTTGTAGGTTTGGAGGGCAAACCTCTTTCATAATCAAGAGCTGGGTCCTTCTTTAGGGCCACACTTTCCCCCCTAATCCATCCTTTCCTGTAAGACTTATTTTGTTTACTGGGATTACAGGAACATTTCATAAAACATAACAAACCAAGGATGACGCAGCTACTGTTGAGAACATGTCACACTGTGTATAGAACTATAATAAATTGTCCACTAATGCATTTATGAGGGTGCTTAAGAAATGGCATTTTAAAAGGATTGCAAATACTCAAAATGACCAGGAACCCTCAAGGTCATGGAAAGTAAATTAGGATGAAAAGGAAAAAAAAAAAAAACAAACCTCCATGTATGATTGGATGAATTATTTTCCTCTGATGAGCATTATTAGGAAGTGGAAAATGTTGGGATAAGACAAAACAATTAGCCTGAGCAACAGAAAAACATTTCTAAGGAGATGGAAGATTCCTCAATAATATTATACATTTCAAAGTAGGTCAAGAAAAGACTACTAGGCAAAAATACTCAGAAATAAATTTTGCCTTGGAAGAAAAATATATTCAATGACATGTTAAATTCTGCTTAATCTCCATAAAGTTTTCATAATGTGTAACATTCCTTTCATTTTTGTTGACTACATTCCTGCCTTCTCTTACAATATTTGACTCTTAATTCTATAGTTCTCAAATTGTGCTCCTTCGAGTTTCAATTTCATAAGATAGCTCTAGGATAATTAATATCTTTAATCCTCAAAAATAATCCTAGAAGGTCAAACAATCTCCTTTTCACAGCTAGGACCATGTATGCTGAGAGAAGTTAAGTGATTTGTCCAAAGTCACAGAGTGATTGACTCTGGATCTGAAAACCCATGTCTCCTTGACAGCTGTTAAGAACTTCCTGGATCACCCTGTTTTTTGTTTTTAAAAACAAACCAGTTGCTCGTGATGAAGACTAAATAAAATAAGTCCCTTTGCCTACAGGGTTTTTTCCCCTGGCTAGTTTGGGGACTTGAAAGGATGACAGACAAAATATAAAAGTTGTAATCTGGAGGCTTCCTATAGATTAATAGAGTTGGTTAACTTCTAGAAAGATTCATACAACCTCCAGCCATGGGTCCCCTGCCAAGCTATCTGCCTTCTTGAACTTGAATGTATCTTTTAGTCATTAGATGAGTCCGAGAAAGGCTGCTGCTGCTGCTGTGTCACTTCAGTCGTGTCCAACTCTGTGACCCCATAGACAGAAGCCCACCAGGGTCCCCCGTCCCTGGGATTCTCCAGGCAAGAACACTGGAGTGGGTTGCCATTTCCTTCTCCAAAAAATAATCAAGAATTGAGGCCCCATCTAAATACATGAAATCTGATTAATGAGATATCTTAGAAAGGGACAGACTCTTCTTTCCTGATGACATAACCTTTAACTGGTTGTTATCCTAAAAGGAAGCAAGTGAATTTGAAGGCACAGTACTCTGTATTTACTACAGTCTGTGGCCTCTCAATACAGTTTTGTCTTTAGTCTCCCAAAGACAGAATACTCTGGAGAGAGTGAAGCAGTTCGATAAAGAGCAAGCATCAAGTCATTGTTCTGTCTCTCTTCCTTTGCCTTCCAGTGTTTTATCTTGGAGAAATGACAATAACGTCAGTGATCTCCTTAATAAATGTCTGTCATCTGCTCAGATGCAATTACATGGACTTTCCCCTGATTTTCAAAGTCTAAGTGCTGTCATCAGAGCCTGAAGGAATGTTTGCCGAGATCTGTGAGCAATGGAAGATGAGGTTACACTGACATTTCAAGGTCCTTTCTCACCGAAAGGAGATCGGGTAACCTGCCAGAGACAGGATAATCCTGAATTTCAACTTCCTTCTCCTCCTGGACAGAACCGATAGACTGCTCTCATTTACGGGGTGCTCGCCGGCCTTTCTCCCCCTCTTCCTCCTCCTCACATCTTCTCTTCCTTTCTATTTTCTTCCTCTTCTGGCTCATTTCATGCAGTCAAATCTGATTAGAAATTTCTTAATTCAAAAGTGGTGATAAATTGGACAAGGCCTTACGCTGTTATATGTGAGCTCTGAAAAAGATCTGCTGACTTTAGACGGGTTCTCAGAAACTCTGCACACAGATTCATCTGGAAGGGTTGGCCCCTCCTGATTCAGGGGCTCTGGGGAAAGGCTGGATAATCTGCATTTCTAACCAGCTTCCAGGTTATGCTGCTGGCCTGGGGACCACACTCATATCTCAGAGAAAAGCAAAGAGGACCAGTGAATCCAGTTGACAGAAGTGTTCTCCATTCCTTTCATCTGCAGCGAAACTGACATGCTTTATGAACTCCAACTAACTTAATGCTTTGAAGGCCAAACAGAGAAAGAGCACTGAATGGAGACTCTAAGGTCTGAGTCCCGGCACGGCTCTGTGTGACCCAGGGGGAGGAACCTGAACCACCTGGGCTTCCCTTTCCTGACTTGTCCTCCTAAAGAGGCCAGACCTTATTGTCCTTTCTAGCTCCAGTATTATATGACTGTGTAAAAATATGCACTGACAATGCATAAGTGAAAGTGAAAGTGGGGCCGACTCTTTGCGACCCCATGGACTATACAGTCAATGGAATTCTCCAGGCCAGAATGCTGGAGTGGGTAGCCATTCCCCTCTCCAGGAGATCTTCCCAACCCAGGGATCGAACCCAGGTCTCCCACATTGCAGGGCAGATTCTTTACCAGCTGAGCCACTAGGGAAGCCCAAGAATACCGGAGTGGGTAGCCTATCCCTTCGCCAATGGATCTTCCCGACCTGGGAATTGAACCAGGGTCTCCTGCATCGCAGGCAGATTCTTTACTAACTGAGCTATCAGGGAAGGCTGACAACGCATAAAACATCACCTATTCAAAACTTCCACAATTCAGCAACTTAATAATCAATACTTGCCTTTCCTTGACTCACTACAAGTTAGTGAGATTCCATGGTCTGTTTTTCCTTTAGAAGAAAGTTTGACAAATAATCCTGACGCTTCCAGTGCTACCTCTGCTGCTCCTCTGGTTCCTATCCACCCTTCTGAGACTGGCAACTCCCTATGCTACAGGTGGACACATGAGGAAACCTGATCATGCTTCGCTATAAACTCAGGACTTTTGTCAACATTAAAAAATAAATATTTATTTATTTTAGGCCAAGCCGCATAGCACATGGGATTAGTTCCCCAAGCAGGGATCAAAACCGTGCCTCATGCATTGGGAGCAAGGGATCTTAACCACTGGACCACCAGGGAAGTCCTTCGTGTCAACATTTTTTAAAAAAACATGTCCTGAAACCGCCTTTCACAAAACTCTGGGCTAGACCTAGGAAGATATAAGTATCAACTGTTCCCAGACACTGATTCGCCAGACTTGGAATAAATGGCATCTGACCCAAGGCTGAAAGGACACGTAGGACTCTGACGAGCAGAGATGAGAAAGGCACAACCGAGGTGAGGGCACAGCGTGGCAGACGCCTAGAGACATCAGCTGAGGGTCTCTCTTTGTCCCCACACCCCTTGTCCTCCTACCATGCATCCCGATCACAGCACACATATGCAGGCTATCTTTACCAAGGCACTGAGAAGTCCTCAAGAACTGGACCATAAAGATCCCAAGCACTTAGCACAAGGCCTGGCATAGTTAAACAACTGAACTGAACCCATCTGCTTCCATGATAGTCTTAGTGTGAACAAAATAATTGAATAAGCACATATATATGAAAACTTAAACTCATTAAGTCCTATAAAAAAGTAGGTCTTTAGTTCTCATTATCAGAATTAAGAGCTTGGATGACAAGTCAATGAGTCTGGATCTTACTTGAAGTTAGCAGGTTTCTGGGAGAAAAGTTGGATCGATATTGTTGTATAGGATGGGCTACAAAGGGGCTGTTTGAGGGACAAATTAAAGACCACTGTACTCACCCTGAGAAAAAACAATGAAGGTGGGAAGCTGGATGAGGTCCATCAGAACAGAAAGGAAGGTCCTACACATTTTATAGAGATGATCTGAAATCCTGTAACATCACAACTTT
This sequence comes from Moschus berezovskii, assembly GCF_049115385.1. NCBI lineage: Eukaryota > Metazoa > Chordata > Mammalia > Artiodactyla > Moschidae > Moschus > Moschus berezovskii. The sequence goes on along the minus strand of NC_142472.1, from coordinate 57,828,308 downwards.
CAAATAAGGAAATCAGGCAAGAGATGTTTCCTGGTGAGATGTTATCATGATTAATGTGTTTAAGATACTTCTTTAGAATACTGACTCTAGCAGCTTTCTCAGAATTCTCTCCCTGTGGCAGGATATTGGTCAGAGTTCTTGACCCCAAGCACTGAAAACAGTCAGCTGTGTATTCCTGAGAGTGGCAGAGGGCTTCCGAGTCTCCTAGTGCGAGAACAGAAATGACCTTGGCAGTGGGGCCAAGAGGAAAATGTTTCTCACCCTATGTCCAAGTGCATCCAGTTTTCAAAAACACTAGAACAATCATTTATAAGAAATAATGGGGATATAGAAGCAAGTTAAGTGTCACCCTAGGAAGCAAAGGAAATAATCCAGAATTAGGTCCATTTTATAAGAAAAGTGCATTAATTTCTACAAGTCAATGAAAGATAAAAATAGGTAGTATGGGGGCCTTCCCTGGTGGTCCAGTGGCTAAGATTCCACGCTCCCAAAGTAGGGGGTCCAGGTTAGATCCCTGGTCAGGGAACTAGATCTTGCATGCCCCAACTAAGGCCTGGCACTGCCAAATACATACACACACACATACATAAGTAAGTAGGATGATTAAAGGAGACTTAGGAGACAGAATATAATATGCAGACCTTCTGCATGATTTGAGCAAACCAACTGTTAGAAGTCATTTTTTTTTTAATGTCAAAGCATACTGAATATGAATTTGGATACTAGGTAACAAAGAATCATGGTTAACTTTATTAGGAATGATAATAGCATTATGGGTAGGTAAGAAAATATCTATATTTTCTAGACTGTATACTGATTATATGGAGTTCAATGAAATGATGTCCATAATTGACTCAAAATAATTAAGAGAAAAAGGTCTTTTAAATGTATGTATGAAGTAACATGACCATAGCTTGATAACTGCTCAAACTGAGTGATGGTGACGTGTTACATATCGTATTCAGTTCAGTTCAGTTCAGTCGCTCAGTCGTGTCCGACTCTCCGCGACCCCATGAATCACAGCACGCCAGGCCTCCCTGTCCATCACCAACTCCCGGAGTACACTCAAACTCATGTCCACAGAGTCGGTGATGCCATCCAGCCATCTCATTCTCCGTCTTCCCCTTCTCCTCCCGCCCCCAACCTTTCCCAGCATCAGAGTCTTTTCCAGTGAGTCAACTCGTCGCATGAGTTGGCCGAAGTATTGCAGTTTCAGCTTTAGCATCAGTCCCTCCAATGAATATCCAGGATTGATCTCCTTTAGAATGGACTGGTTGGATCTCCTTGCAGTATTTTTCTCCTTGTATATGTATTTGAAAAATTTTCATAATACAACATTTGTAAAAAAAAAAAATAAGGCTCATTTGTTCAGTTTCCATTATTGCCTATGGTGGCAATAATGAAGGAATGCTATAATGATATAAAAATAAATTATATAAAAAATGAATACCATCTATAATGTAGGTTTGATCACATAAGTTAGAATATTCACTAAGACTTTTAAATCCAGCCACAACCTTTCACATTAATTAAATGTGTTGGACTGAATAGTGTGTATCTTGGAGAATTTACACTTACAACACACAGCAAAGGTGAATATAGGTGGGATGTCATTTACACAGGCATCCTTGATCATACCTATGTCACAGTATAGTTTGAGTCTTTTCAGAAATAGTTGTCTGAAAATACTATGAGTGGGATCCGTTAATCAATTTGTACATAACGAATGTTCACTGAGTCCTTAATATGTTAAAAAAAAAAAAGTGTTAGTCACTCAGTCATGTCCAACTTTCTACGACCCCATGGACTGTAACCTGCCAGGCTCCTCTGTCCATGGAACTCTCCAGGCAAGAATACAGAGTGGGTGGCCGTTCCCTTCTCCAGGGGATCTTCCCAACTCAGGGATTGAACCCTGGTCTCCTGCATTGCAGAAAGATTCTTTACCATCTGAGCCATCAGGGAAGCCAAATATGTATAACGCGCTCTTCAAAATTCAATAAAGAAGACGAAGTTTAAAATTTAGTATACTCAGTCACAAGATACCACAAGCACCATGTCTGCAATGAAACAGAATAGAAAACCACAGAAGTAAAAAACAGCAGAGTGATGGCACCTTGTATAGTGAGGGAGAGCACTGTTTCACGACACTTCTGTTTCTCCGCCTATGCTCATGTATGTGCTCTGGGCCTAACACAAAACATGTTTCTTGCTGTGGGTCATGGTCAAGAAGGCTCTAGAGGCTGCAGGAGCAGCAGTGGTGTGTAGGCTGCTGTGTGGGTGTTAGACTCAGGCCCAGCAGGAAGGACAAACCCAACTTCTTGGGCTATGTTATCAGAACCATATTTAAGCCAGAATCAAGGGTAAGAGAAGTGTTTGCAGCTGCGTTAGTGGGCACGTGACACAGGGACCCAATCTGAAGGGACAATGAAGCCAAGGCAGGCTGGCTATGCGGAGATGACCACCAGAAAGCAGAGCCAGAAGCCACCCTCTCCTGACATCAAATGTCACAAACCAAAGTTCTAGCTGTTCCCCTCTAGGATCCCCTTGGAAACAACATGATGCAGAACAGGGGGTGAGGGGACTTGAAAAAGAGTCTGATCCTATGTATGTCTTTGCTAATATAATCTATATCATAAAGTAATATATATACATACCAGTACAATATACATTACAAAATGCATTCTACTATCAAATACATACACATACATATGTTTACAGTACTAGACCTGCATGTATGTATGATATAGATGCTCTGCATATGCATTATGCTCTACTGACTATGCCAAAGCCTTTGACTGTGTGGATCACAACAAACTGTGGAAAATTCTTAAAGAGATGGGATACCAGACCCCTTTTCCTGCCTCCTGTGAAACCTGTATGCAGGTCAAGAAGCAACAGTTAGAACTGGATATGGAACAAGGGACTGGTTCCAAATTAGGAAAGGAATATGTCAACGTTGTTTATTGGCACCCTGCTTATTTAACTTCTATGCAGAGTACATCATGCGAAATGCCTGGCAGGATGAAGCACAAGCTGGAATCAAGATTGCCAGGAGAAATATCAATAACCTCAGATATGCAGATGACACCACCCTTATGGCAGAAAGCAAAGAGAAACTAAAGAGCCTCTTGATGAAAGTGAAAGAGAAGAGTGAAAAAGTTGGCTTAAAACTCAACATTCAGAAATTAAGATCATGGCATCTGGTCCCATCACTTCATGGCAGACAGATGGGGAAACAATGGAATCAGTGACAGACTATTTTCTTGGGCTCCAAAATCACTGCAAATGGTGACTGCAGCCATGAAATTAAAAGACGCTTGCTCCTTGGAAGAAAAGCTACGACTAACCTAGACAGCATATTAAAAAGCAGAGACATTACTTTGCTGACAAAGGTCCATCTAGTCAAAGCTATGGTTTTTCCAGTAATCATGTATGGATGTGAGAGTTGGACCATAAAGAAAGCCAAGCGTTGAAGAATTGATACTTTTGTACTGTGGTGTTGGAGAAGGCTCTTGAGAGTCCCTTGGACAGCAAGGAGATCAAACCAGTTAATCCTGAAGGAAATCAGTCTTGAATATTCATTGGAAGAACTGATGCTAAAGCTGAAGCTCCAATACTTTGGCCACCTGATGAGAAGAACTGACTCACTGGAAAAGACCCTGATGCTGGGAAAGATTGAAGGCGAGAGGAGAAGGGGATGACAGAGGATGAGATGATTGGATGGCATCACCAACTCGATGGACATGAGTTTGAGCAAGCTCCGGGAGCTGGCGATGGATAGGGAGGCCTGGTGTGCTGCAGCCCATGAGATTGCAAAGAGTCAGACATGACTGAGCAACTGAACTGAAGTGAATACATATGATAACTCAAGATATATTTGCAACATCTATAGCAAGATAAGGACTTCCAATGCAGGGCATACAGTAGAAATCACACAAATATTTACATCATTGACACTGAATTAACATTAAGTGATAATGAACTCATTAACAATTCACTGAATAAGTGAAATCCTTGATAGTCTGGTAAGTCCTTCATTTTGTCAAGATCAAAGTATTTATTAAATTCCTCATTCATATGTGCTTACTTGGATGCTAGATCATTTAATAAAAATATTATAGGTATTATTAAATTTGTAAATAGTTATGGAACTGTACAATGACTATAAAATTCACTTAATAGACACACGCCTACCCCAAGTTTATCATTTCAGGTGATCATAAACCTTTCAATTCATAGAAGCATATTAGTTGTTACTGATCTCTTAGAAAAGTTAAGTTTAACCAGAAACTATAAAACTCCTAGAGGAGAACGTAGGCAAAACACTCTCCGACATAAATCACAGCAGGATCCTCCATGACCCACCTCCCAGAATATTGGAAATAAAAGCAAAAATAAACAAATGGGACCTAATTAAAATCAAAAGCTTCTGCACAGCAAAGGAAACTACAAGCAAGGTGAAAAGACAGCCTTCAGAATGGGAGAAAATAATAGCAAATGAAGCAACAGATAAAGGATTAATCTCCAAAATATACAAGCAGCTCCTGCAGCTCAATTCCAGAAAAATAAATGACCCAATCAAAAAATGGGCCAAAGAACTAAACAGACATTTCTCCAAAGAAGACATAAACATGGCTAACAAACACATGAAAAAATGCTCAACATCCCTCATCATCAGAGAAATGCAAATCAAAACCACAATGAGATACCATTTCACACCAGTCAGAATGGCTGCTATCCAAAAGTCTACATGCAGTAAATGCTGGAGAGGATGTGGCGAGAAAGGAACCCTCTTACACTGTTGGTGGGAATGCAAACTAGTACAGCCACTATGGAGAACAGTGTGGAGATTCCTCAAAAAACTGGAAATAGAACTGCCATATGATCCAGCGATCGCACTCCTGGGCATACACACCGAGGAAACCAGAAATGAAAGAGACACATGTACTCCAATGTTCATTGCAGCACTGTTTATAATAGCCAGGAAATGGAAGCAACCTAGATGTCCACCTGCAGACGAATGGATAAGAAAGCTTTGGTACATATACACAATGGAGTATTATTCAGCCATTAAAAAGAATACATTTGAATCAGTTCTAATGAGGTGGATGAAACTGGAGCCTATTATACAGAGTGAAGTAAGCCAGAAAGAAAAACACCAATACAGTATACTAACGCATATATATGGAATTTAGAAAGATGCAAATGATAACCTTGTATACGAGACAGCAAAAGAGACACAGATGTATAGAACAGTCTTTGGGACTCTATGGGAGAGGGTGAGGGTGGGATGATTTGGGAGAATGGCATTGAAACACGTATGTTGTCATATGTGAAACGAATCACTAGTTCAGGGTCAATGCATGTTATAGGATGCTCGGGGCTGGCATGCGGGGATGACCCAGAGGGAGGATAAAGGGAGGAGGGAGGTGGGAGGGGGGTTCAGGAGGGGGAACTTATGTAAACCCGGGGCGAATTCATGTCAATGTATGGCAAAACCAACCAATATAATATTGTAAAATAATTTGCCTCCAATAAAAAATAAATTAATTACAAAAAAATAATAAAATAATTAAAAAAAAAAAAAAGAAAAGTTAAGTTTATAGATTGTGAGTAGGAGAGACACTGAGTTTAAAAAGAAGTTGAGCTGGTTACCAGAGCACACAAGCGGTCTGTCCAGCAGTAACATAGCAAGGGTCATTAACATTTCCAAGAGATTATCAAACAAAAATATGAATCATTTCATTAAGTCCTATTGTGGTGGAGCATTTTTCCAAAGGCATAAAACCCTAAGTTTTGCCTTTTAACTTGCATGCTTGTTATACATTAAAAAAAAATCTGCTGAGAGGAAAAAAACAGTTTCCTAATATACTCTACTTTATAAACCATAAAGTGGTAAATTAATGACTAATAGAGATTTTATCCCTAGAAACAGTGGTATTATATGCAAATATCTAGTAGTTTTATTAGAGATAGAGCAGTAGAATAATTAACAAGTAATTAAATCTCCCAAATCATTAATAAACAAAATGCTTCTCTTCTACTAGAACAGTATGTATGCCTTTACCATTTACAAATTAACTTTTCCTTTACTTTCATTAAACAGAAAGTTAAGTGGTCGATATCCAAGTTGCATGTAATTAACTCTGTGTCATGGAAGTTTCCTCTCATTAATTTTTTGGAATTCCTGTAAAATACTGCTCACAAGGTTATCATAGAGCTAACGTAACCAGGCTATTTTATCTGGATAAAGAAAAAGCAGCCGCATGCAATTTGGATCCAGTTAATGTTGGTTAACATATGGCATCCTGTTTTTTAGTTCCTACACAAAAGAAGAAAAATAGTTTTTAAATGTTGGAGAAGGCTAGGCCCAAAGCAAAGGAAAGACTTCTTTAGGCCCATTTCAAGGCTTAAAACAAAATAAATAAGGATATTTACATCGACATTTAGAAGAAATCATGCATAAACCCTACTTCTTCTGTAATATTTAATGGGATGTTAACTATCTTCCAAATGCAAACTAGCAATTTTTTTAATGGATTAGCAATTTTATAGAACAGAGAGTCAGACCAAATCTTTTAGTAGAATTTCAGTGCACAGAAAAATTCCATGACATAATAGATTTGTTGTTCTACAGACTCATACACAAAATTAACCAAATCTTAACCTCAGAAACAATCCCAACAATTGCAATCCCAATCAGAAATCCTAAAGGGTATTATTCCCATTTCTAAACAAGTGACATTAGAAGTAATCCCTGCATAGAGATGCAGGTGTCCCTACCACCCCCATCCATGGAAACCTTTAAAAGAACCCTCTCTCCACCCAGAGTCTGACCCACTCCACACAATTATCAGCCTGTCATACCTACCAAGCCCTTTTATGAAGCTGATCACAGAGGATCGTCTCCAACAAGCTGTTGTAATCTCCATGAGCCTGAAAAGGAACCCAAACTCACAGTCGGGAACCGTTCGCACAGACTATGTTCCAAAGCAGAAAAAGAGAGTGACCGAGTCCATGATCCCGCTGCTCTGCCACCATAAGTGTCTCAGCCACCAGGTGGGTCTCCTTTATTTCTGGCCCAAGGTGTATTTTTAGTCAGGTGCTAAAGACCTACAGTAGAAGACAAACTAAAACAGGCCTTCCGTCCAGGGCAGACTGTTCATACCAATGGGACAATTTTTAGCTGCTCGGTAAGACAGTGACCTACAACTTGCAGAGTGCCTGTATGTCTATATTTAACCACAAGAACATACTATGCTGCCAGATTAGCCAAGCTGCTCAGAGCACTCCAGGAACATGAGCCTGACCCCCACAGCTCGCCACAAACAGTCCACGCATTCTGAGTCCATGCATTCCCCCAGGGGACAGCCCACCAGGCTGCACTCATGTTCCTGTGACCGGAGAAATACAAGAGCAAAGATAACACAGGGTGGGTGATAAACTGTTGCTTTGGGAACCAGGACTCTTGGCCACAAGTGCAAACAGCTTTAAACAGCTTAAGTTCTTACAGACAAAATGCAATAGCAGAGAATCCCTATCAAAGCCAAGTCAGTGAGAAACTACACTCTTAAGGAAGACGAAACGTTGAACATCTGCTAACACAACCAGTAAAGAAAAGTGATCAGAGTGGAAATCTGCAGTTCTATAATTTTAAAAGGCACAGCCTAAATCGACTTGTGAAAAACTTAATTTATGAAGGAACCAATACTGGTGATGATAGTTAAGTGTTTTACCTTCAAAGAAAAAACAAGATTAGGCCAGTGAGGAGACTGGGAAGGAAAAGGCAAAGTTACTTAAAAACAAAACAGAATTGAAACTAACTGAGCTTTCAATGGGCATTACTTCTGACAGAAGAATTGTATAAGGGTCAGTGAAAATGTATTTTCTTCACTAACACAGCTGTGAAGAGCAAGAAACCCAAGTCATTTTCTATTCTTGATTTACTCAGGGTAATTGAAGGTTTGCTAGAGCAACATAGGTTTAAATTACAAAACAGCATGGTATGGTGAATTGACTGATGAATGGAAACATTTCACAGGAAGGAGAAAAATGTCCAAATTCCCAAAATGAACACTCTAAGTGTTTCAGGCCAGCTCAATGCCAGCAAAGATGCCCCTGTAGTTCTACAGTATCTTACACATCCAGGGTTTATGATGACTTTTATTATTATTATTATTTTAGAGTTGATTATGGTGCCTATGTAGCATCTGGTTTGTTTGAATGAAAGGGGTCAAAACAATTACAATAGTGTGCTGAAGGAGGTTTCTGAGTCTTGAGTACTGAATTCTTCAATTCTCCTTTTTCAGGATCTACATTGGAGTCAAGACTCAAGTGAAAATCTGTACTTTGTCAGCTTCAAATCTCTCAGGCTATTATTAGGCCAACCTTTCAAATGATGTGACTGTCATTCAATGACAAAAAACATTACTTAAAAGAGCCTCAGTGAAATAAGAAAAAATTTTCGTTTTGTCTTTTCACTCTATTATAGATACTAATTATCAAGCAGCATTTAAAGGAGGTACAAGGGAGAAAGAGGTAGAAAAAAGAAATAATGTTAGTGAGACATGGATCTGGAGTTAGGTACTCTGCCAGGCACTTTGTGTGTATTGTTTCATTAAGTCTTCACAGCAACCTTACAAGACAGGCATTACAATTCCATTCTGGAGTCCACGAAAGGAGTTAAAAATAAGATTTCTCAAAGTCATTCAAATATAGGGTTGTCAGACTCCAGAGTCACTCCATTTATTTTTATTCTAGTACTTTCCATACTATGAATTGGAACTTCTAAACAATGGCAAACTTGGAGTATTTATTTTTGTAAACATTTTGAAAGAGCCTCCAAATGATCTACCTTTTTAATCCAGAAACTTCCAAAACCCAAGCATTCATGAATCCCAGAGTCGAGTCTCCAAGATGCCGCCCCATGATCTATTCATCCTTCTGCAGTAGCCTGGCCCGTATCAGTCTCAGAAACATCCCAAGGGCATGAGTCACATTGTTCTCATCTTTGGATCCCTAGAAGAGTTTGGATCCCTAGAATTAATGAATAATACCAGGTGTCTTTTAGAGTCAAAAACAGATGGCAAAAAGTCTGTCCATCTTTGTTACTAAGAATTCCAACCTCACCTCACCCGTCTCTCAGTTCAGTTCAGTCGCTCAGTCGGGTCGGACTCTTTGCAACCCCCTGACTCAGAGCTTATTTCTCCCATGGGACACACCATTCCAGCAATCCTGATCTTGCCTCAGTTTATGTTAGTTTATGTTATGTTATTGATGAAAGCATCAAATCATGGATAGGTGAAGGCTCCTATGGGCAGGCATACTGACAGCTGAGTAAGTGAAATATGTCAGCTGATGGCTTATATTGATAGAAAAACCAGAAGACAACAAAAAGCAGACAAAGAACTTTTGAAGGATAGCAGCCTTAGGATATTTTAGTATAAAAAGAGACCATCCTGAACTATCCTGGTGACCCAGTGGTTAGGAAACTTGCCTGCCAATGCAGGGGAAACGGTTTCGATCTCTAGCCTGGGAAGATTCCACATGCCGCAGGGCAACTATGCCCATGTGCCATAACTACTGAGCCCACGCGCTGCAGCTACTGAAGCCCATGGGCCTAGAACCCATGCTCTCTGCAGCAAGAGAAGCCACCGCAATCAGAGGCCCGCACACCACAGCTGGAAAATAGCCCCCACTCACCATAACTAGAGAAAAACCGAGTGTCAGCCGCGAAGACCCAGTGCAGCCAAAAATATATAAAATAAGGTAGTCACATATAATGAATCTTTAATAATTAATACATTTGCTGATGATCTGAATTCATTTAGACATGGTTGAATCATGACAGCCTCTGACAGCACAGATACAATACAGAGAATTGTAAAGTACACTTTGGAAAGAATTCTATTCAGTATTATTAAACTGAAATGTTTATACACATCAAGGGTTAAACTTTATGACCTGAAGAAATTTACTCAGAGATCATTCATTCCCCAATGATGCTAAATAAATGTCATGCATTTTAAACTATACTAATATAATCTAAATTTAATAAATAACATAAAATGGACTGCTGGCATGCTTAATTGATAGTTCCATAATAATCCTCAAATATTAATTGAATGATGACTTTAAAGCTGATGCTTATTACTTTAACAGTTAATCTAATATTCATAAAAATTTCCTTTCTGTATCTGCGTGGCCTGGTGGCCTGACTACAAATATTTTTAAGTGCAAGTGAAAGCCCTAACAGGCTGCTTCTATTTTCACAAGCTTAGAAGTTGCAAGGACATTCCTGAGTGTATCTGGTTAACCTCATTGCTTTGGGAAAGACTGTTTCTAGGCTACTGACAGACTGATACTATTTCATGCTACTTGATTAACATGAAGGTTAGATTATATAACCACTTCCATCAAATGGGACCTACAGGACTGTATGAACTTTCCTTAATGTATATTACAATCTACCTTGTTATATTATGGGAAGCAAGAAATAGCCTTTAGACACCCACTCAAATTTTTTAGCAAGGAGAACAAGTTATCACTTAAAGTGATGATACTGAACATTAACTACCTCAAAACCCTGAAGTGATAAGAAACTCAAGCTGATGATTTTTTCTCTTTTTTCCATCATTGGTCTTAAAAACCCAACATTTCTCACTGAGTCTTTAGAACCAGTGTGTGATATATTTAATGAAATATTTCAGTAATAAGATGTTACATTTTATTTGCATAATCACATACACATTAGCCTTTCTAGAAATCTAAATACAAGGAGCCTCCCCGGTGGCTCAGCAGTAAAGAATGTGCCTATGATGCCAGAGACTTGCAGGAGATGCAGGTTTGATCCCTGGGTCAGAAAGATCCCCTGGAGGAGGGTATGGCAACCCACTCCAGTATTCTTGCCTGGAAATCCCCATGGACAGAGGAGTCTGGTGGGCTACAGTCCATGGGGTCATGAAGAATTAGACATGACTGGGCAACTAAATAACAACAGTAAATACAAGTGTTAACACAGTAACACAGAAACATGGCAGTAAACATTAAGATGACAGTGCCAAAAGGATTATATATATCTTTTCACTATTTTTCCATGACATAACATAGTACAGAATATAATCATTCACTTGGATTAACAAATCTTTCAGAGACAAAGAACCTCTGAGGCTGTCTTAGAATAGAAACCAAATTAAGTACAACATAAGCAAACATCCCATGCAGCCTCACCCCTTCCCAGTGGAAACCATAGTAAGGGCCAAGAACCTACCAAAGACAGTGTGTCATTATGCTTGGAGGCAATGGCTACCATACAGGCTTCTAGTTGAAGGTGGCAACTGCCAAGCAGGTCATTACCTAAAGACAGATGCAACAAACAAAGGCAATCCGAAAACGTTTACCAGGAAGGTCTCTAGGAAAATACTGGTTTGTTCTGGTGCAGGGCACCCCTGGAACCCAGCCACTGTTAAAGCAGTGTTCTACCAACAGACTGTCATATGACAATGACAATCTATGACATACAGATTGTCTGAACCTACAAAGCCTCTCTTTAAACCTCCACGTGTCACCCGCTCTCTTGTAAATTACCAGGTGCACTTAAGCCCCACCTTGGAGAGGAAAATCAGAAGGGGTTCTATGCTAATGAGAAATGAAAGAACTTATTTGTGTTAGACCTACTCTAAGTGTTTCTTCTCCAAAAACTTTTCTCTGAAGATGAATCAGCTTAGAAAAACACTCCCCAGTCCCACAGCAGAAAGTGCAATGCCTAACCGGATCTTTCCCTGACCTATAGTCTTTTAATTATGTTACATTGGAGGAACACTGTCCTGATCCTATTTCTTGAGTTTAATGCATTTATTCTGGGAGGAAGAGGGCTGACAAAAGACTCTTTATAGCTCTTTTTATAGAGCTTGGGAGCTCCATAAAAAGCACAAATTCCAGGACAAATTTCACCAATTTCTAGTGAAATTGGTGGAAAGCTGGGATCTATCTTTTTTAAAGCTTCCACAAGTAATTCAGATGTGCAGCCAGGTTTGGACGCTACTGGTGGCCTCTGGGAATATTTAATTTTAAAAAAATGATAATTGAGTATGCTGTAAAACTGTCTCCCCAGACAGGGGAATGGGAGGGTTTAAAACAGTTACCATCTTGAACAGAGCTGTCAAGCTAGTAACATCATCCTTACAACTCAAAACATAATAAAGAACCAGAAAGTAACCTCCCCCCAAACTTGGGGCTCATTTATGTTGTCCTTTATGTGTTTTTCATCTCGAAACAGCCTCAAAACATCTTTGCCCAAATAGATGTCACAAAACTCAAATACTTTACACAGTCTATTCAAGTTCTCACTGCAAGTCTAACTTTTATTTGCATACAACTCAGGCAGGTTTATTTGTTCAGTTTTTAAACCCTAGGCGAATTGGATGCAGAGAAGGCAAGATGTAACAAAAGATCACTTCATAGATGCAAAAATTCCAAAATGCACTTACACAATTAATGACAGTGCCAACAAAGGCAGGGCAATATCTGCCTTTAGAGTTAAGACTCCTGGAAACAATAGTTCATAAGGACATTTCTGACTAGCGGCCCAGAACAAAAAAGAGGGGATCTTCAAAATGTATTGCATTAGGGATTTTTCTGGTGGTCCAGTGTTAAGACTTGGAGAAGGAAATGGCGACCCACTCCAGTGTTCTTGCCTGGAGAATCCAAGGGATGGCGGAGCCTGGTGGGTTGCTGTCTATGGGGTCGCACAGAGTCGGACACGACTGAAGTGACGTAGCAGCAGCAGCAGCAGCAGCAGCAGCAGCATTAAGACTCCACGTTTCCATTGCAGAGGATGAGTGTTTAATCCCTGGTTGGGGAACTAAGATTCTTCAAGCCATGCAGCATGGCCAAAAAAAAAAAACAACAAAAACGATGTATTGCATCAATAGTGGAGGGTGAAAACTCAAAGGATTTTCATATTTTTACCCAGAACATCTAAATACTTAATACAATGAACTTGATAATGGGAGCTCAGAGAGGCACAGTTAAACTGAGAGAAAACAACTATTGCTTTTGAAAAAGCATCATTGAAACCAATATTTCCAACTTGAAGTTTTGATTGGTCCTGAAAACATTAAACTTCTCGATCAAGTATGCAAATGATGGTGAAATAGCTAATACCAGGAGCTTAAGGAATGAGCTCTATCCTTCCCTTTTGACTATTCATTAAGAAAGCATACGGAAAACAACAGTGCCTAAAAACCAGTTACGTTGAACATTAAAGAACCATTCAGCTAAGTATCCCATATCCATTTCCACCCAACACTTATGAATCTCGTCTGTACTGGTTTTATGTAGGAGCAAAAAAGAGGCATTCCCAAAAAAGAACTTTATATATTAGAAATGAACAAAGTAAAGGCACCACTTTGTGGGGGATTAAAATGGTTGTTTTTTTATCAAGTTAAATTTTGCCTTTACAGGTCAATGAAGAAGCAGGAAGAAGGGACTTTGTCACATAACTTTTTACTACTAAGGAAGCCTCTATCCCAAGACTTTTCATCTCCACAACCTTGCTCTGCCCAAGGATTCTTTGAGACAACTCAGCCTATAGCATGATTTCTACATTCTACTTTGGATCTGGAGTTGATGATATGTTTGAGAATCAAAAAATATGGTCTAAGAAAGGGTCCTCCTTCAGGTAAGACCTTACGTGTCCAAAGCAGGCAAAATAAGGACTCCATGGCAGCCAGGACCCATAAGTCCAGGTTTAAGGGGTACTTGCCCCACAACTAGCCATGGGACCTTGGGCAAGTCAAGTAGTTTGAGATCCAGACTTTTCACTCAAAAGATAATGGATTCAGACATTTGCTATGAAAAAATAGTCATCCTCCTGCAGCATTTTAAAAGCAACTAAACACTACTTTGGCTAACCTAGAGAGCTGCATTCAAAGATGTCATCAATCTAGCAGGCAGAACAAGCTGACTGTCAGAAGTCACCACTATGCAAAATCAGTATAAGACAACTCCCAAGATGAAATCCATGTTTAGAATGTCTTTATTTTTTTTTTATTATGAAATGATTCTGCTGCCTAAAAGTCTGGGGACCTACTAAAAAACAATTCAAGATAATTTTAGCTGTGATTTTCAGTACCAGCCACATAAAACTATGAAGCGCTTGAAATGTGGTTATTGCAACTGATTTACTGCATTTTCATTTTAATCCATTTAAATTAAAATTGAAAACTTGATACTTGATTCAGTTATAGGAAAAAATTTAGGTACATCTGTAATAATTTGCATATGTAAAACTAGTTTTTTAAACTGTAAATTTTATGATATCTAAATAGAGATCAAGGATTTTTGGCCAATTTGGTATTCAAATTTAGATGCATTAGTGGTTTGAGATGAATCAACATGGATTTTGGAGAATTATTCCCTCTAAAAAGAATATGAAATATTTCATGAATAATGTTTATGGTGACAGAGAGACATAGAGAACAGACCTATGGGCATGGGGGGAGGGGAGGAGGGAGAAGGGGAGACATATGGAGAGAGTAACATGGAAATTTACAATACCATACGTAAAATAGACAGCCAGTGGGGATTTGCTGTGTGACTCAGGGAACGCAAACAGGGGCTCTGTGACAGGCTGAGGGGTGGGATGGGGAGGGAGATGGGAGGAAGGATCTGGAAGGAAGGGACATGGGTGTACCTATGGCTGATTCTTGTTGATGTATGACAGAAAACCACAAAATTCTATAAAGCAATTATCTTTCAATTAAAAGGTTTTTAAAAAGAAAAAAAATGTTTATGCTGATTACATGTCAAAATAATATTCTAGATATACTGGACTAGATAAAATACTAAGAGAGATTTCAGATGTTTTCAAGCTTTGTTTAATGTGACTACTAGAAAGCGTAAAACTGCAAAAAAAAGTTGTGCATTATATTTCTATTGTACATGCTGTTCTCCAGACCAATTACTGCTTTATAAAACTTTGACATATGGGAAACCATTTTTGTGAATAAACATGGAAAGCCATTAAAAAAGTCACCGTGTTGCTTACCTATGAATCAGTAAACACCTCTGGCCATAAATATTCACAAATAAGCAATAAAATATTGATGTATTGATTCAATATGCAAATATTTATTAATCACTTCAAAAACTATCAGGCTGGGTAAGACTGGGATCTTGGTTTTAGGGGGACTCTGTTTCAAGACTGAGGAGTTAGCTTTATGCCTGCTTAAAGCTGAAAAAGTTAAAGAAACATGTCTAAATCGCACACCCAAGGGACTCCAATACAATTCTCCTGGCTCAGAAGTGTGCACTCTTCCTGCTATACCAGACTGCCTAGAAACTGAGATGCAGGAACACCATAAAAGAGATCTCAGTTATTAAATGCTTCCACATGGCACCCAAATCCGCATAAAACCAAAAACATAAAACTGACTAGGAAACAGAGTTTTAAACATCTTAATACTCCTGTAGCCCTGTCTAACTATATCCCACACGTTACAGCTGAGTACACACAGATTGGGGATAACCACTGTATTACCATCAGCATTCTTACTGAAAACCAGGGACTCCCATTTTGCCTGCCTCTTGAGGGTCACTGCTTTGCAATTCAGGGCAATCCAAAGCACCTACTGCAGTGCTCCACACACAGTGGGTTCTCAGTGTCAATCTGTTTGTTTACAGCTTTAATTTGGGAGTCACAGGAAGAAGGAAGAAGAGGGAAGAAGAGCTGGTAAAACAGTCTGACAAAATGTGAATTCCTCACACAGAGACCACAATCTTGATTCATACTGTTCCCACAGCAGGATCATTTCATCGACTAATCCCCACCTGAAACCTCAGAGTCCTTGGAGCGCTAGAAAACATGGGCTCCTAGTCAAGCAGAAAGCTCAACTGGCAACTGTGTATCTGAAGCTTTGGTGGGCTTCTATTTAGTTCCAGGAGGTAGGTCTTGAATTCCCTTCAGCTGCTCTGGCCAGCCACCCTACCACTCCCTTCCTCTGCTTCTTCACTCCAGCCACACACTTTTTGCTTGACATGCCTTTTCCTCCCAATCCTGCCAACACATCTTCTCTTTCAAAGACCTTTTACAAATCCAACTGGTACCACAAAACCTCCCTTAACCAAATAAAAGGGCAACGGTTCTTTTCCTCATCCAATTACATCCTGGGATGCAATAACTTTGAGCCCTCTGAATGGAAAGGGATGGAAATATTTAAATATGTATCTATATGAATGGAGTTTTGTTACTGTATAACTTCTTGGTTTATGGTTTATAGTATTATTTCTGTCTCAACTATACTGCTGTTAGTTCATTTATTTAAATAATTCTCATTGTTAAGTAGCTTTTTATTTTTTAACTTTTTGGTCCTTTTTTTTTTTCCTGGCCTCACGGCACAGCATATGGGATCTTAGTTCCCCAACCAGGGACCAAACCTGCGTCCCCTGCAGTGGGAGCGCATGGTCAACCACTGGATTACCAGTCCCTTACTATTACGTAGCTTTTTAAGAGCTTGTTCACATGCTGATGTGTCTTCCTGAAATACTACATGTGGCAGATATGTAATTATAACTTTAAGTTCCTTTACTGTGCAATATTCATTGAGAGAACTAAGTGCTCAAGACAGGGTAAGTGTAAGGTTTACACTGTTGTTTTATGACAAATTAGGTGCATGTCTGCCTTACTTTCCTGTGTGATGACAAATCATCTGCCGTGACTTATTAATTGTTACAAAGCACTCGGCGGCATTCTGAAGTAGTGACAGCCATGCCCTGGCAGCCCATAAAAGTGAATACAACTTCCAGCAGTTTCCTCACATAAGGGCAGGGAGGAGGCACTGGGAGAATCTGATTCAACTAGCCTAATGGGAGTGAGTTTGAACTGGCACAAAAACACAGAAAAATATGTCATCATCGAGTTGCCTAAGACTAGGAGAGATTTTTCTCCTAGAGAGATTTACGCAAGTCCACATGGCCTGGGAAGCACACCAGCTCTCTCGAGAAGGTAGACAGGAACTCAAGAGCCGGTCCCAGGAGGATAAACCATGTGCAGCTATGAATGCACCAAAAGGCAACTAACAGAGATCACATCATCCTGAACCTTGTCTCTTGAGTAGTGTTTGTGACCTTTCATGATGCACTGCTTTCCTGTGAAAGTCACACTACACGATCCTAGGAGATTTCCATATACAAAAATTGGTTAGACAAATTAGGGGACGTCCCTGAAGGTCCAGTAAGTTAAGACTCCATGCTTTCACTGCAAGGGTTGTGGCTTTGATCCCTGGTTGGGGAACTAAGATCCCATATGCTGTGTGACGTGGCCAAAACAAAACAAACTGGTTAGACAATTTAGATGAATTGATAACCTGAAACCATCCCAAAGTATTCCAGAGGGCTGTGCAGCATTCATTAGAGCCTTATTTGTGCATTTAAATGATTCAAAGTGCCTTGTTCATCTAAATTTTATTTTATTGAAACACAAAATCTCTGTCCATCTATATAATCTGGGAATAACCATGAACCAAACTCAGCAATATATATCAGCATGAAAATGCCTCTGCTATTCTGGTGCAATAAATTAAAGGAGATGTCAGCATCATCACCTTTTAGCTTCAACACAAATATTCTAAGAGCACAACTCCCATTCAACGTATAATTTCAAAACGCTGTTCCTTAGGTAATTGCTTCTGTCTCTTGCCCTCTCTTTTTTAAGCCACTTGCATGAGCTACATTATCATACATATTAATATCATGTGTTTAAATCAAGCACACCCTCGGTTTAGGGAGGATACTGAGCCCTGGCAACTCTAACCCAGAAAAGTTGCTTGAACATGTTCCCTCCTCTCCACCTCTCCTTCTCCCTTACTTTGAATTGTGTCATCTCTTCCCCGGGTTATCCTCAGAGAGATTCTTCTACCTCCATTTTCAACCCAAACTGCCAGCATTCCCTGGAATCTGTCCATGTGGCTCCTGCTTTAAAACGCTGTGGGGCACCACACTTGAAAATGTGTGGGCTATTTTCAAATATCTTTTCATATTGATTTCTAACATAAATCCCCAGTGATAAGAGAACAGACTCTGTACTATTTCAATACCTTTAGACCATGAAATGTTTGCACCTTGCTTTATGTCTCTGGATATGTTCCACTGTCTCCTGGTTTATAGTCTATGGGAACTTGAATAGAACTTGTATCCTGCTGCTGTGTGAAAACTGTATAAATCTTAATTATGTTGAATTGGTTTATAGTGCTTTTCAGGTCTACTGTATCCTTCTACTTTTCTTTTCATTAATTTTTGAGAGTTTGATATTGAAACTCCAACTAAAAGTCTTAATTTATCAACTTAAATCATAATTTTAATATGTAGTAGAGCCCTATGTAACTTTGCTCTGTATTTTCCAAGTCTCCTATAAATGTGTTATCATACTTTCAAAATTTTAAAAATAAAAAAGAAGAAAAAAAACAAAAGCTGTGGGGCTTGCCTGATGCTTTCAGGATAAAGCCCAGACCCTTCAACAGCTCCTTCAGTGCTCCTTACAATTTGACACAATTGTCTGCAGGTACCTTCTGTCACTCTTCTGGGACCCTGAGATCCAGCCGCTCCCTGAATCCATGAATTTCATACCCCCCAGCATCTGATCACACTCTTCCCTTTGCCCTCCCCTCTCCTTTCTGCAGCATTCTTCAAGTTCAAATGTCACAGCCTCTTGGAGCAATTCCTCTGCCTCTTCCCTCCCACATTAAAAAAAAAAATTAATCACTTTATCCTCTGGATGATTATTTATGTCAGTATCCCTGAATCCAAGCACAAGGCCTGGCACAGAAAAGAATATTTATCTGATCAGCATTTTTGTTCTCCGCAACTTCCTTCTATCTCTCCTTTCATCAAAGCCAGCTGTCTTTGACTGTAAAGTCCATAGAAGGCAGGAGGTGGCCCTGCTGCGTAGGCTCTATCCGGCCTGGTGCCCTACTCAAGCAGGCATCCAATAATTTGTAAGAGAAGGGGAAGGCTGTTGATTCACTGACAGGAACTTCCTGAAGTTCATTCAGGCATGTCCAATTTGATGCTCTGAGTAAATCCATCTTAACTGTCAGGACAAAAATCTTTGTATTCAGAACTTTTTTCTACTAAGACAATCAATTTCTCCAAATATGAAACAGCAGCATCCCTCCCATGGAAAAAGATCTTGATCATAAACAATTATTTCTGTAATCTCACTAAAAATAGTTTCCTTCTAATTTGGCAAAAGTGGCTGAAAGGTTTAAAAGTAAAGTTTAACTTAAATGACACTGTAGACAAATGTAGGAATAAGTTAATATATTTTCTAGAGAAAGCAATCTTTGACAGTGTTAACTAATTTAAAACAAAACAAAAAAACAACCACAGAAATATTCCCTGAAGTTGGCTGATTACTACATAAATACATTATTTCACTCTAACTTCATCTTGAGTTTCATGGATACATGGGCACTGAGTTCTGTGAACACAAAGTCCATCCATGTTGCTGCAAAATGGCAAAATTTTGTTCTTTTTTATGGCTAAGTATTATTCCATTGAATACATCTATACTACATCTTCTTTATCCATTCATCTGTTGATGGACACTTAGGTTGCTTCCATATCTTGGCAATTATAAAGAAGGCTACTGTGAATACTGGAGTGATGTATCTTTTTGAATTAGCATTTTTTTGGTGGGGCGATATATATCCAGGAGTAGAATTGCTGAGTTTATTAAATCCATTCAAAGAAAACAGGTGAAGGTCACAGAGGGAAAGACTTTATTATAGCCAAGGCTGGATGTTGAGTCCCAGCTTAGAGCAAACTCCCTCCATCCCCCAATACAGAACACTGTTACTGCTTGCTGGGAGCTCATCCATGATGGGATCAATGTAAGTTACATTTGGTCATAGGCCTCCTACACCCATTCAGGTAATTTTACTCACTGTTAATATGTAACAGTTTCTTATCAACTGCCAATGTGCCCTGAAAGGTCTGGGGAATATAAAGATGCACAGATTCTTAGCCCAGGAGGGACACAGACCACAAAGCACACTTACACAACACTGCAGCCATTGCTACTGCGGAAGTATGTAGAAAGAGCAGGGGAAGTGGAGCAGTCAGAGAAGACTTCACCCGGAAGGTGACATCTGGACTCATACTTGGGAGAGGACTTTGGCTCAGGTCCAAAAAACACATGCTTAAGGTTTTTGAACTGTGGTACTGGAGGAGACTCTTGGACAGCAAGGAGATCAAATCAGTCAATCCTAAAGGAAATCAAACCTGAATATTCATTGGAAGGACTGATGCTGAAGCTCCAATACTTTGGCCACCTGATACAAAGAGCCGACTCACTGGAAAAGACCCTGATGCTGAGAAAGACTGAAGGCAGGAGGAGAAGGGAATGAAAGAGGATGAGATAGTTAGATGGCATCACCAACTCAATGAACATGCTGCTGCTGCTGCTACTGCTGCTAAGTTGCTTCAGTCGTGTCTGACTCTGTGCGACCCCATAGATGGAAGCCCACCGGGCTCCCCCGGCCCTGGGATTCTCCAGGCAAGAACACTGGAGTGGGTTGCCATTTCCTTCTCCAACGCATGAAAGTGAAAAGTGAAAGTGAAGTCGCTCAGTCGTGTACAACTCTGTGCGACCCCATAGATGGCAGCCCACCAGGCTCCTCTGTCCATGGGACTTTCCAGGCAAGAGTACTGAAGTGGGGTGCCATTGCCTTCTCCCAATGGACATGAGTTTGAGCAAATTCCAAGAGATGGTGAAGGACAGGGAAGACTGGTGTGCTGCAGTCCAGGCAGTCGCAAAGAGTCAGACACGACTTAGCAACTGAACAACAACAAGGTTGCACTCATGTGACGCTTGCAAGACGGGCTTCCACTGTAGCACACTCTAATACCTGCTACACTAGCAGTCACTCCACACAACTCTGAATTCAGAGATTTTCTGAAGTTCCAGAAATACACCTCTTTACCAAAAGGTCTTCTACGGGGAGTGGTAAAGACCAGATCACCAAGTCAAGATGTTACAAAGAGACTCCAGGACTCTGTGGTCCCTGGCCCTATTGTCTTAGCAATGAACAAACATGTTAAAACCATTAACTCACAGAGGAATTTAGATAAGGATTAATTAAATAATAATAATGGCCACAATTTATCAAGCAATTACAACAGTGAGGCTGTATAGTAAACATTTTATAAACATTACTGGTCACTGCTTCCACTTTTTCCCCTTCTATTTGCCAAGAAGTGATGGGACTCATTCAATTACTATGGCTTTATGGTAGGCATATTACATACACATGTATGTATATTATTTATTTATAAAGAGAGATACAATATACATTAAAACCTTTCTACAGAATCAGAGTTGAAGCACCTTGCTCAAAGTCACACAGCAAGTTAGGGGCTGAGGCAAAGCACATGGTCATAACTAGCCCAGATCACACAGAAAAAAAGTAAATCAAACAAGCTTAAATCAATTCTTTCCATACTTTGTATTATAATCAAAATTAATGAACTCCAGAGGTCAAAGAGGCAGAAGAATTAAAAAAGGACAAAAATGAAGTAAAACATCATGGTTCCTCCATGTAAAAAAGGGTCCATGTTGAAAAACCACAGTTCTGTGTGGGACTGAACCTGCTCTTACACCAGAACACAATGAAGAACTAGCTTTGCATTATGGCCCTTTTTCCTTTGTGCCACGTGACCAGCGCTGCACCATTTCCTTCTGCAGCAGGGCTTGGTGAAGGGTGTGATTCACTTCTGGTTTTCAGTAAGAAAAAAATAAAAGCAAGTAACCCAAATGAGATGACACTCTTGGCTGGTAGTTAACTTTCCACTTACAAGGAAGGAGATGGAGACTTGGACCCAAGCTCTGAGCACACATGACTTTGCCAGCCCAGCACCATCAAGCCTGGGTTGTTCTTTGGCATGAGTTGAACCCTGTCCATAAGGAACGTTCTAACCTCCTCTCCATTGTGTGGGTCTATAGCAGAAACTTCATGACAACACTGAGCTGAATAGATCAGCTGAGTGGTCATCTTTCAATACAACACATGGTTTAATCAGACACAGACTGAAGTAGGGAGGGATGGCCTCGGAACAGTGTCAACAATTTATCCTTTCCCCAGAGCCTGAAGAGCACTTTCATTCTCCTGGCCCAAGAAGTGACAGTCTCTGAGTCACTCCCTGAAACAAGAGCCTTATCTGGCAGAACAATATGATATTTAATGAGCTCACTGGGCCAGTTTGAAGACTGTTATTTTGTGTATAAGGGACACTTGAGAACTGTTGAGTGGCCCTTCCATCACTGGAGTTTGGACCCTTCATGAGTAATTAGAGCCTCGGCCTGAGTTCATTGTGTTTTATTAGCAAACAATTATACTGAGCTCTTGGTTTTTCACGTAACTATAAGCCAGCTTTTCCTTAATTACTGCAACCATGCCCACCAAACCCAGGCTCTTCAACTCTCACAGCATGAAAATACAGAGTAGTATGTCCTACTCCTTTTACCTTAAATTGTATTCCCTGCCCTGAAACAACACTGCATGCCCAGGCCATGACTGTGATGACAGTGTGGGTCAGAGATGGAATCCAAGTCTGTGTTCTACCAAACTTTCTCTTCATGACTTTTTTATTTCTTACAGGACTGGGTTTTGGAAAGTTTTTTATTAAAATATCTCATTAATATGCTTAAAATGTAATGAAATAGCTAATAATATTGCATATGAAACTATACCTCTAAAATGTGATGGAGAAAGAAAAGGAGAAAAGAAAAAAAAAATAACAAGGAAAGAACCAAAATCAAGAAGAACATGAAAGGAAAAGAACAGAAAGAACTAAATAATCTACAGAATTCTTAAGCCTACCAGAACAAACAGATTGGATAAACATGGTCAAGACAATGAATTCAGATGATGACGCGAGATCACAATGATATTTTAATTATTCAGTATGCTTGCCACCATCAACATGAGGCCGACCCTGCCTGTAGGAACATCACTCTCAGTGCTGACACACAGTTCCAAGGGCCAAGGTGAAGACCATCACTCAAGGTTGTGGAAAAGACTAGACTGTCCTGGGAAGGCAGAGAGGCGGGGGCAGCAGAAAGACTGGCAAGGAAGAGTTAAGATGCTCCAGGCGAGAGGTGAAGACGACCTGCAGCAAGGCTGTGGTAGAGGTCATGGTGATGGAGACCCAGATGCAGAAAGAAGCACAAGACGCTTCAGCCAGGTTTTGAATGAAGACCAAAGGGTTGAAAAGAACTGAATTTTTTGCCTGAGACGACCCCAATTCAGCATCTATAATGAGAATTCTGAACACAGTAAAGGACCTGGAGGAGAGAGATGAAGTTAAGCTTCACCAGGTTGTTGAGAAAAAGATTCAGCATTGGAGAGGACTACCAGCAAAGCAGGGGAAGAACAGAAAAGCTGGCCTTCAGGGTCAATGAACCATATTTACGTACAAACAATAGTCACTCTTACTCAAGAGACACAATTCATCTTTCATGGGGTTGGTCCCTTGTCATACTCAACTGTGATAATTGATTTATGTAGGTCTCTTTCACCAGACAATCCCTCTCCTTAAGAGCAGGAACTTGACTCATGTTCAGCTTAAAGTCATCTCTGGTCATTAGGATTTAGTTTTTTGTTTTTCCTTCTGCTGTCTACACCGAACTGTGTGTCCCAAGGCTGGACGCAGCATGTCAATCACAGTGGCCAAGAATGAATTGATCCTATTTTCAGGAACAAATGGGCATTCCAGAAGTTCCCCCAGCAACCGAATCGCAGTTGCAAGCTGGCACTGAGGGCTGAAAAGGCGAGCACCTGCATCTTTCAAACGAACTGATGGGACAGCAGCACAGGAGAGGGGGGCTGGGCAGGACTCCTGCTGGCCCACCGACAGGAACAGAGGCTCTGCAGGCAGAGCTAAATCTGAATCCAGCTGCCAGTGCTTAGTCACGCCCTTCCCTTGGGGAAGTCATTTATTTTAGGGTTTTTACCTGTGAGGAGACATTTGCCTCACCAGGATTTAATGAAGTTTAAATGAGATGGCTCATAGCACACTGGCTGAAACCCAGCCAATTCTTCTTATTGGACTAATTGTAAGATTGACTTGTGGGGGGTGGGCATGGACAGGTGAAGTCAGGCTTAAAGCCATTTCAAATAGCTGAATATGAACAATGAGACTGAAAGCTAAACCTCACTGGAAAATACTGACATTTCTATATAAGTAGAAACATCTGAAAACAGGAAAACATTTGGTGATTTTTGGGTAACAACAAAATTAAGGATATTTCATCTGCTACTGCCAAATGGCACTCAGATGAATTAATACTGTGTTTTTTCATTTTAATCTAACAACGGATTTGAATATACCCATTACATTCCTTTGCGCTTTTGTCTTTCAACTGAGAACTGGGTACAATTTCAAGTTTTTGATGTAGTAATACTCTTCCTTACAACTTGCTTTTTTTAAAAAAAAAACAGATTTAATTTCTTATTGAAGGGGCATAAGAAAGGAAGCATCAGAAAATGCTCCTTTTTCTGAAACTGGAGGCAGAGAGAAAATTTTTATTTTGAGTATTCTCAAAACTCTTTGCCACTGCTTCTTGAGACACATCACTGTGGTAAATTGCTAGGAAGTACATGTCAACATCCTTCTGCTCCTACCTGAGGTTCATCAATTTTACCTACTGTTAATCAGTATTTTTAGGGCTTCCCTGGTGTCTCTGACAGTAAAGAATTATCTGCAATGTGGGATTTCTGGGTTCGGTCCCTGGGTTAGGAAGATCCC
Organism: Moschus berezovskii; assembly: GCF_049115385.1. Lineage (NCBI taxonomy): Eukaryota > Metazoa > Chordata > Mammalia > Artiodactyla > Moschidae > Moschus > Moschus berezovskii. The sequence goes on along the minus strand of NC_142472.1, from coordinate 57,803,504 downwards.
CTGGAGGAGGGGATGGCAACCCACTCCAGTATTCTTGCCTGGAGAATCCCATGGAGAGAGGAGCCTGGTGGGCTACAGTTCATGAGGTCGCAAAGAGTTGAACATGACTGAGTGACTCAGCACACTTCATAATTTAGTGTTTATCCGAGAGTCTAGGTTTGATTCCCAGCTCTGCCATTACAAATGGTACATGTAAAGCTGAAACTCCAATACTTTGGCCACCTCATGCAAAGAGTTGACGCACTGGAAAAGACTCTGATGCTGGGAGGGATTGGGGGTGGGAGGAGACGGGGACGACAGAGAATGAGATGGCTGGATGGCATCACCGACTCGATGGACATGAGTTTGAGTGAACTCCGGGAGTTGGTGATGGACAGGGAGGCCTGGAGTTCTGTGATTCATGGGGTCGCAAAGAGTTGGACACGACTGAGCAACTGAACTGAACTGAATGGTATACATTACAAATGGTATATGTCAAGTTGGGTCATGATGAAGATTAGAGAAAATGATGCAGGTAAAGCATTTAATACAGCACTGATATTCCACAAGGGCTTATAACATCAGCTATTATTATTAAGTTTAATGAAATGTTATATAACAACAGGTGGTCATTAATAGTCATCTGTAATTGTACATTTTATATTTTATGGGGTTACTACTGGTGGCTCTTGCCTGGGAAATCCCAGGCAAGGCCCACAGAGGAGCCTAGTGGGCAGGAGTCCATAGGGGTTGCGTGTCCAAAGAGTTGGACACAACTGAGCAACTGAACACACACTGGTTGCTCCCCTTTCCCTGTGGTAAAAGACTACTTTGTTCAGGTAGCAGGCAGAGGTCTTGTCTAGCAGAAGGTGGACCAAACCCAGTGCAGGGCATGATTCAAGTTTGTTGAAGCCAACATGGTAATTCCATTCAACTTTGCAGTGACTGGCATGTGACCCAATTCCAACCAGAGGAATACAAGAAGTTTGCTGGGGTTTGGTTTTTGTTTTTTTTTTTTTTTTTAGCAAAATCTTCTCCTTCCTGCCAGAAGACCAACCTAAACTGGGCTTCCTCCCTTCCTCTTAAGTAGAGTGAAGATATTTAGAACCAAGGTAGTCATCTTGTTATCATGTAGTACCAATCTGAAGATGGGATGGTCTGGGTCCTCCAGGTTTTAAAGCCCCCAGGAATCACCCAGCTTCACCCAGGCTGTGGGTCAGACATGCTAATTAAGTCTTCATTCTTTCAGCCATGAGAAAGTTTACCTATTTTGTATAGCAAAGGCATCCTAAAATGATACACATCTCACATCACTAGATGGCAAAATTCGTTCTATGTATTAACCATACCATTATACCTGTGAATGGCAGGTATTTTGAGTGGTGACAAGAGGGATTTAAGATTTAGAAATGAAACTCACTGATGTTCAGAATACTACTCAATTTCCAATTTCTATTTTTTCTTTCCTTTTTTAAAAAATAAATAAAGCAGTTGACTAATCACAATAACAATTTGAATTTCAACTCCTTTGTCCCTCTAAGAAAATGGTAATAAGCACTGAAATGGCAAACAGAACAGTTAACAAGAGAAAGAAAAGCAGCCAAGGTAAAACAGATTCTGGGATATTTAAACTGTGATAGAATCTTCATTCTCATTCATAATTGTGACCTTTCTTAAAGTTCAAGCATTTAAATGGTTAGTTAAAAATTAGTTGTTTTTTAAAGTTGAAAATGGGCCAAGCTTTCAAATAGCTTCAAAATGGATATCTCAATTGGCATAAACTAGGATTACCTTTCCCATAATGATAAGGACTGGGGATTTGTTTAGTAAATGGAATGCAAAATCAGAAGGCAGGACTAAAATGTCTCATTTTCCTGTTTGCTAGCGATTGTATTCAATCAAGTAAAACAGAAAGAGGACAGGTTGTCGTGGAAGAAAAGATGAGGTCAGGCCTCAGGGTCACCATTAAATCAAGAAGGAGGGGGACCAAAGACCCAGAGTGGCCCAACAGGGGGTGAGCTTCTCTACAGACTCACCAAGGAAGCCATGATTCTCATTAGAAAAAAGTAGACCAGTACAGAGGGAGGGGACTGTTGCTGCTACTGTTGTTCAGCTGCTAAGTTGTGTCTGACTCTTTGCAACCCCACGGACTGCAGTACGCCAGGATTCCCTGTCCTTCACCATCTCCCAGGGTCTGCTCAAACTCCTGTTCATGGAATTGGTGATGTGAGGTACAAACTATTATGCACAAGATAAGCTACAAGGATATACTGTATAACCCAGAGAATATAGCTAATATTTTATAATAACTACAAATGAAGTATATAACCTTTAAAAATTATGAGTCAGTATACTGTACACCCACAACATATAATATTGTACATCAATTATACTCCAACTAAAAAAAGAAAAATAGACAATTCTAGGGTGCTGACATAGTACATGTAATACTAAGGTTAAGTCCATGTTGTCTCTCAACTGCAAGGCCTCATTTTGGGGGGAGATTTGTTAGAAACATGGTTTTCAAAAACTTAAAAGTTGAAATGCAGGTTTTTTATTTTTTAAAGGAAAACTGCAGTTTATCTTCTCATTGGTGCTCTAACCTGTAAATTTTAAACTAACTGCTTATAATCTCCCAAAGTCATAGGCAATCTACTCAGCTAGAGCAACTTTTCCGGTCTTAAGATTCTTTAAAGCTGTCACAGGGCTTTCTACCTAACTGCAGGCATTAAGGAAAGGTTAACAGTATAATAAACCAAACAATGTTTCAGACAGATTTTCTAATAGAACCCTGCATCCTTATGAGCTTCTTTATTTCAGTATGGCTTAACTGGAACACAGTATCTACTAAAACCTAGGAGACTATCCTTGGGCTGCAGCCTCTAGAACGCCAGCCATCTCCATAAACACCATATCTTGCTGTGCAGAAAGAAACGCCTGTCTCCAGATGAATGCCAGCCCCTCAGATTGGCAACAACTCCGTTCAAATTCCCTGAGTTAGACACATAGTCACTTTGCTGTAAAAATAACGACAGAAAGAACCCAATAGGCTATATAATGCGACAACTTTATCTTACTCAGGATACTGAAGAGCTGGTTAGCTCAAGAAACTGACCAAGCTTGGGAAGTCAGAGATGGGTCTCCACTTATCAGTCAAGTTCAAAAACCTACAGCTTACCCTCCCTTCAGTCTGGCTTTAATGGAGTGGGAGAAATAACTGACAAATATTACGATGTTGACATAAACTTCTTTTTTTCAGTGGCGACATTCAAAACCCTTCACACAAAACAGCTATAGACAGTGTCAGGTTTGTTCCTTTCACATAAGGAAGTGAGGGAAGGAGATGATCAAGGTCACACACAGAAAAATAACAGAAAAACAGGGAAGGAAAACCTAATCTTGTATTTGCACAATTGAAGCATTTTATTGATTTGACGGTTACATAATAAATCATTTTCCTGATTTGTCGAATCCTTCCTACATAAATATGACATTCAAATGGAATTTTACTAAAGTATTGCCCTAGTTAATATAATACCCTCTCCTTTTCATGGTTGCCAAAATACATATTTACCTATTTAAATCCTAACTCAAAGAAGTCAGCCTGTGTTTCTTAAACTTAGGACAAAAAAATTTAACAGAGATTTAATTGTATATTCCATAATGTTGTGCTTGTGGCATTAGCTGAGAAATCCTAGAAATTTCAAAGCTGTCTTCACTGCTAAACTACTGTGCACTTTGCAACTGAGAACAGCAGAGGCAGTTAGAGTTGTATATTAAATTAGAGTTGATAAAAGCACTTAATGTAGATTTGAATGCCTTCTTGAAAAAGATTTTAGCTCTCTTAAATTGACATGACAACAAGTTCTTATAGCAGCATAAAAAGTATTAGCTGAAATGTTACGGCTTTGGCTTAAATTTCCATCTGTAGCTCATCAAATGACTAAAACAGTAGAAAGGAATTAAACCAAAATCAGACTCATTACAGAGTCTGATATGCTGGCAGAATATAAACTTTCACTACTTAGCATCTGGAGTTTTGGATGATTAACACTGAAATGCTTGTGCTTGTGTGTTCCGTGAAAAAGAAGTGTTTGTAGTAATATAGGTGAGATATATGATCACTAAACTTATAGAAATATACTTCACACACACACATACATACACCTCCCTTCTCTCTTAAGCCCCCAACTATTCTGAAGAGCAATCCACCTCAAATGAAATATAATGGCTTTAAGTTAGTCCCATGCCAAAATTCTGATAAACATCATAACTCCTCTTCACATTTTTCTAAGGTAAAGAATGTCTGTCTGAAACCCTTGATCTCCCAAATACTGACATCTGGTTAAGTGTTCCAGAGTAAATAATTTACATTTCCTCCTCTCCTTCAGCCGTCCTGCTAGAATGGAATATTGGAAAATGTTCTCACAGGACTTTGCCTGTAAACACCAGGCTTCCAATAATTCTCTGACGCAGTGAAATACATCCAGAAAGTTAACGTCAACAGAATCTTTCAAATACCTCCTCCCAAATAAAATTCTCTAGGGCACACAATCTTTCTGAAATATCACTGGATCCTCTCCTAGTCCTGGGAACTTTTGCATTAATCGTCCTGAATTCTGAATCTAAAAAGGAAGGAAGGGAAACTCTGAGACCTTTGATGGTGGGATCTAGGTCTGAATGAGCAATGAAGCTCCCAAAGCAGTGTGTCCAGTGCACAGAAGATGCTCAAGAAGAAAGAAGCAATGGATAGTGTCTGCCTTGCTTCACTGACAGTATCAAGAAGCAAAGCATTTTGGAGTAATAACCAAGAAAAGCTGACGCTAAGATAGTAAGTTTTTTAGTATGAATATAAAGCAGCATTGAAGAGTAAATTAAAATGTTCTAATGGAAAAGGCTATTTCCATTTCTCCTCCAAAACTGGGAGATGCATTTCAGCTCAAAGAGACAGCATTCTTTTATTCATACAGCCAACAGTTCTACAATGGAACAATATTGAAGTGAACATGATGAATGGGACCGATCAAATGAGAGAGATTAGTACAAAGAAAAAGAGATAAGGCTGTGTACTATCTTTTCCATAAATGCCACTCTCCAGGAAGTGGCTGCCTGCTAAATCTTCTGCCCTGGGGTCATCTGCTAATAGTGGGTGATACCCAAAAGGCACCATATTGTGGAATATTTGAAATGTTTAAGTGTTTAAAAGAAACTAAGAAACGCTAGGGTATAAATAAATTCAGGAATTTTTCATACAGATGTGTTTCGGATGGACTCATCTCTGTGTACCTTAGGTGATAAATGCCAAGCTATACTGCATTTCAAAAGTCCCATGCAAAGGTCAAGCCCATGGACTAAGATCATTATTTGCTCATTTGATCTGAAAACTCACAAAATATTACCTACATGCTGCCATATGGGTATCTCATGCCAGAGAAGATAAACTTTGGGAAAATTAAGCCTTATTATCCCAAACCAGGAACATTCAATAAGCTGCTGCTGCTGCTAAGTCACTTCAGTCGTGTCCGACTCTGTGCAACCCCACAGACGACAGCCCACCAGGCTCCCCCATCCCTGGGATTCTCCAGGCAAGAACACTGGAGTGGGTTGCCATTTCCTTCTCCAATGTGCTAGTTTATTCCTAATCAGTGCATCAGATTCATCAAATGAGGTTATGTAGTGTTTGAAGGTGCTGAGCAGATTATAAGACACTAAATAAATTTAAGGTTTAGTATGAAAAAAAAAAAACCTTCACAAAAGGTTATATTCAGGGCTGTCAATCTATGGAACAGCTCCAACACAAGTAAAATGTCATTTCTCATCAACTCAAACTTATTTCTGAACCCAGTTCATCTGAAGTATCCCACCAGGCTCAAAAATAAAGATGTAACTAATAAGATGATCAGGACTCATGGAATCTATTCAATTCCTTGAACTGTACCCAAAAGTGAACTAGTGAGTCATGGGTATTAAACTGTTTTGAAACAGATGTCTTTTAAATAAACGGCATATTTGCATGTTGTATCAGTTGAAACATCTAAATACTGGCAACCTTCTCAAATATCCTGGGTGGTTCCCAGATTGTAAAAATATCCAGGTCATCTTTCCTTCTTGCCTACTACCGTTTGCCTTTTGGAATATTTCAGTTCTTGCTGACAACTTCTCCTAGCACCATGCAAAAGTAGGAAAAGCAGCTGAAACTGAATCATTTTGGGTGGCCAGTCTTGTGGGCAGCGGGTGTGGTTTATGGTGGCAGAGACCAGAGCTATCAGGTAAGCTGAGACACCCAAATTATAGACACATCTCCATCATCCTTGGACATAGTTTCCCTGTTCTCTCTGATAAAGACAATTAGGAGTTTGCTACCGATTTGAAAAAAAAACCCACAACATAGCAGAGAAACCTCAACAAGCAAAGGACAATTCTAAAAGAAGACCATTAATACATTCTTATGTATTATGTATTAGAAATGGGGGAAATCAACATAAAATAGTCTACCAGAAGAAATGTTCCCTTTTACATGCATCTTTTGTGAGTGCATGTGTGTGTGAAATGACCACAGGGTGCAGAGCTGCCTATGTCTTGTATTTAATAATCAGAGTGAAGAATTGTTAATACTTAAGTCTTTCGAACAGATCTGTACTAAGGAGATGATGGTCCCCATCTTGAAAGAGAAACAGAGCGGAGGGCTGGGTGGGGAGTAGGGGAGAACTCTTCAGAGCTACACAGGGAAGGAAGAGGCTAAGAACCGGGAACTCAGTCAACAAGAGTGGAAACATCGAGAAAGCACTGCAGTGCCCAAAGTGTTCTGCAGCCTTTGGTCATTCTGTGGGTAATGTTTTAAAAATGAGACTATCACTGGATGGGGGCAGGGGCTGACGGCACTTTACTACCATCCTAGCTTTGAGCAAATCACTTTTTTGACACTCATTTTTCATCTGTAAAATATAGATAATATGTAACCTTGCAGGGTTACTGGGAAGAGTAAAGATAATAAACAGAGTGGTCATATGCCCTCCTTTGCCCAGGGCAGTCCCTGTTCATGCTTAGTGTCCCAGCATAATTATTAACTTTCACTCGCAAGTGTCTCAGTTTGGACAAACAATGATGTGGTTTGCCCTACATATAAATTACCAAGTATAACATCTGATACAAGGTGGGCCCTCAGGCACTATGGCAGCTACTGCTACTCTAGATTCTAGGATTTTTCATGCATTTCAACCAAAAAAATAAACCCTTAAAACAAAAGCAAATAAAAACCTCAAATTTGCTTTCATCATAAACTCAGGATACATCAACTCTTTCTCCTTGGAGACAGTGGGTATTGATTTGGGGTTCCACTTCTCATCAGGACCATCAACTATTTTAGCTGATGTGAAATAGGAACAGGAACCTGGGGTAACTCTCCTCTAGATGCCTGGAACAGTGCTGCGTGCTCCCCACTGTTAGAAGAACCAGGTGGGTGTGTTTGCACTTGAGCTGTACTGCTCTGCTGGACTCAGGCAACCTGGCTAACCTCTTCCGTTTTCTATATCTTTAAACCAACTCTAGGGGCTTTCATGGTGGTATAGTGGATAAGAATCCATCTGCCATTGCAGGAGACACGAGTTTGATCCCTGAACCAGGAAGACCCCCACATACCGTGGAGCAACTAAGCCCATGTACCACAACTACTGAGACTGAGCCCAGGAGCCGAAATGACGGAAACCGCGTGCCCTAGAGTCCATGCTCCACAACTCGAGAAGCCGCTGCAGTGAGGCCTGCACTGCAGCTAGAGAAAAGCCTGTGCAGCAATGAAGACCCAGCACAGCTCCCACCTTCCTCCCCCACCCCTCAAAAAAAACACTCTACCAAACTAAACTAACACCTTGAGATGTCTAAGGCTTTCTCACAGCATCTTTGTGGTAACCTGTGACATCTACAGGGATCACTAAATACTGCTCTGCAGTGAATGGGATGTGTTTCCAATCCTCACTTGCACATGGCTTCTCTTCGTCCTCAGAGCTGACCATATATTAACCGGCATTTCTGCAGGGACAGAAATACTGTCCTTATCACCACGACCTAACTCATATCTGAGAAATGCCACACCCAACTCTTCCACTAAAGCAAGTTTGTCTACAACAAGATGAGTCATTTTAAATGTACAGCAGTCCCTTCCAAAATGGGGCCTGGGGCTTGTTCAGTTCCCTAGAGCAGTTTATTTGTCAATAGAACTCCCATTCCCTGAATTCAGAGGCTTCTTATCTCTATGGGGTTTGCAAGGTTTGTCAGCATTGTATAAAGGATACAAATTGCCCTGCCCTGCAAAGATGGAGACGTTGACAGAACCCTGAAGGCCCCTTCATCCGCTGGGCTCCAAGCTCATTCGATATTATGGCGGGGAGGAGGGGGTGAAACAAAGCAATGCTGGTTAGAAGTTTCAGATAGGTAGGCAAGCCTACATACCAGCTCTGAGCCTCCATACAAAGCAAGTCCTCCATTCCATGAAACAACTGGGAATTACCTGCCCTAAACATTTTTCTGTAGCAAACCTGGAAGGCCAAGGTGACTTTCGGCCCCTGAGAATATTCCCAGGCCATATCCCATGCTGCTGGAAGGTATGTCCTTGGGGAAGGCAGGCATATTCCAATAGTAGCTGAGGTGGAAAAGGCGGGGGTAAAGTTAAAAAGGAAATCTAGAAAAACGAATGGCCCAAAGCAAGAGGTTTCAGTAAATATTGACTATTCACAGAATCCACTGAGGCTGTCAACGCTAAGGTGAAAAATGGTCTAAGTTTGATTTTAAGTAGGTTTAGAAGAGGGGGAAGCATTGGAATACATTCATATTAACACTTATTGAGATTCACAATGTACCAGATATTGTGCTACCTATTAATACTAGACATCTTAATGCCTCACTTACTGTGAGGTATTATTGTTGCCTCCACCCTACAGATGAGAAAACTGAGGCGGAGAGTAGTTAATTGATTGTCCAAGGCATCACAAATGCAGGAGCTAGATAAGTGGACCAAGTCTATCTGGTTCTGCAGCTTGTCTGTTCCAGGTGAGGGCACACCAGGTTAGGGGGCCAACGTGTGTACAGGCATGGGCTGGAGAGCAAGTTGCTGAAACACAGAGAGGGCAGCAAATCAACTATGGCTGGAGCAGGAGAATATAAACAAAGAACTCAAAGAGGGTCCTGTGTGGTGGTCACCGACACTTGGGGGCAAGAAGGTCTGAGATGAAGTCTTTGGAAAGCTGGCAGAAGCCCCTCCAGGTTGCTCTATGTCAGGTGGACTAGGTAGAGACCACTGAGACACTCCAGGTTAAACCGGGGAGGGCCCACGGTGGCTATGGCCGTGGACATCAAAGGGGCGCACCTGTGAGAATCACTGATCAGCTGGGGAAGGCCTGGATAAGAGTGGGAAAGGAGCAAACAGGGACAGGTGTCCAGGTGGATAAGGAAAGCAGTGAAGTCTGCAAAAGACATTTTATTTCCAAACATCAAGGCCATTTTGAATTTCCAACTCCATTAAAATGAACGCGGGCTGACAGAGAGGGCAAGCCTGTGAAGAAGGGAGTGTCAAAATGAACAGTGAAAGAAAAGCTAAGCTACCTCACCAGGCAATGACTGATGTAATTGACTTGTTCACTCTTCAGGTGAGACAAGTATATACAAAATCACAAGGTGCCATTAAAAAAAAATAAAGATGTTAACTCTTAACCTGGTAAATGCTCAAGGAAGCATCTTTCCTCAGCAGTCAGACATAGTTATAGAGTTTATTTTATTGTTTTTTAATTGTTGCACTGTCATAAATAAACCCCACTGCATAATTAGAGGCCTGATTCTCCATTCAGGTATGGAGGCAGGATTGGGGGTGTGTGTCCTCACCTCTCAAACCTATGATGCTGGGCCAACGGGCCGCCCACCCCAAGGGGCACCTTCTCAGCCCTGGGGCCCTGAGCAGGCTGAGCTCCCTAAAGTTTCTGTTTTTCACTTTGTCTTCCGCACAGACAAAATCCTTTCTCTCTCTCTCTCTCTCTTTTTTGGCCACTGAAAACATGTAAAGCTGAGAGCCACAGTGTTGCAACAAGCTTAAAGAAGACTCAGCGTCAGGTGTATTTCCTCTTCCTCTTTTAAGAAAGGACTGAAAAACATTCTGACCTCCCCACAAAGGCACACTAGAGAAATTACCAAATTCACTATTGTGCAATAAAGAAATTAAGACTGAGGGCGAATGCTGTGTCTTATTCACCTCAGTAGCTCCACATCCTGGCATGTAGTAGGTCTGGAGTAAACATTTGCTGAATGAATGAAAGAATTCAAAACTGTGTCCCAGATACTCTCAAAGTAGAAATGAACAGTCATTATGAACCATCTCCTGATGTGAGCACAGGGGTGGGGGAACGGAGAGAGTTTAGGAATGGGGCAGAGAATATAAGCTTTGTCTAGAATAATCTGAAAATAGACAAGCGGAGAAAGGTTTTAAAAGAAATCCCACTGGCCTCAGGATTGTCCCAACATAATTTTCTATCTAATGAGGCAATGACAGAAATTGACAGAAGAAGAAAATCTGGCCTTAACGTGCTCAAAATAATGATTCAGTATCACACACGGATTTCAAACTCACTTTAAGTCTTTCCAGATATTGGAAAACTGCTCCTAAAGAATCTTGTATGCCCAATTCTTGTCACTAATCAAAGGGGGGGAATAGACAAAGGAAGATTCATCCTTATGTGTGAAGTATTAACACAAATAATGAATCCAAGATAAATGAATTATGATTGTAACAAAGGAATGCTGTTGGGGGTGACAGCATTACTCCCAAATGGCTTCCCACTTGAAAAACAGCTTCAGACAAGCCCCTTGGTGTATACAGTGGTGCAAAATGACCTGGAAAAGATGGTTTCTATGGATAGCATTTAGAGATGCATATCCCTGAACACCTTCCTGCGGAAGGTACTCTGTCTCTTTTCTCAAAGCAATTAAGTCACAGGTTCTCCTGCCCCGGTTTTGTTTACATATGAACAATCTTGTCCACAGGTCATTTGTGTAGGAGATAATTAATCACCAGCCCTTGGACCTGCAGGTAGGTTAATTAGTATGCATGGAATAGAAATAAAATTTTTTCCTGGAAAAAATATTTTTTTAAATTTCAAACAATTCAGAACCTGTAATACCAGCCAGTCTTTTAATCCAAAGCAAGTACAAAGGCTGATCGGTGAAATAGAGAAGACTTTGTTTTTAAACTGTTCAGAAAATGTAAGGCATCACTGATCACCTGAAGGCCTCATTTTAATTTGATGCCAGATCCATGATGCCTTAGAGGTTGTCTTTTTGAAAGATCTTCCTGCTAAAAGCTTTAAGTAGGTCAGAAACCTAACTTCAGAAGCCATAACATTCTGATATCCTAATAAATGATTTTACAGTCAGCAACTCACTTGTTTATGTTTCAGAAAAGCACATTATTTGGACTATGACAAACATCAGGATTTTTTTTAATTCAAATATTAAGTACTATTATAATATATTAATATTATATACTATTATAATTCTGAACACCAACCACATGGACAAGGAAGAGACCAAATAAATCTGCAAGTGCCTCTATATTCAAAAAAGATGAGTCAGGTTTTGGACCATTAAGTACTTTTTATTTCTTTAGACAATACCCTAATAAAACAATTATGAAGTACTCTGAAGCCCTGCCACACCCCTTTGATTAAACCACACTTCACGAAATCATTTTGATAAAACCTGAGCACATTAAACACCCACCAAGGCAAGAAATGCAGCCTGGAATACCCCGTCCTGCGGCTCACCAAGAGTCTGAAGGGCCATCTCACTTGAAAATTTAATCAAACCACATCTACCGTAATTCCACCACAGCCTCTGCACTTCAGTAAGGCTAGTTAGTTCAGTCTCTGACATTTTGATTTTCATAGCAGATAGAAGCAAAAAAAAAAAGAAAGAAAAAACTTCCTGGGCTCGCAAGCCTATGCTTTTCAGTTGAGGCTTTTATTGCTCAGATCTTACGCAACACCCAGCAAACAAACAAACAAACAAAAAGGTTATTTTCTGTTACTCACTATTACTCCAGGATTTCAGTAAATATTTGATACTGATCTCGAAGAAGCCGGAATCCTGCTGGCTGGCCATGTCGGCAGCATACAAAGAGCCTGCTCCCGGGGCTGGACCGTGAGCCGCGCGGAGCAGGTACCGGGCGTGGGAGGGATGCGCTGGTCACAGGTTCGTGATGTAAGCGGGGTCAGCGGCCGGGAGGCTGGCTCTGCGGGGCCACCTCCGGCGCGTCCTCATGAGAAGGACGCGGCGGAGCGGGAGAGGGATGCTCGGCCGCTCCTCCTCCCGGTCCAGGACTGGCTGCTTATTCGCTGGGTGCGGATCCCTAGCCCTGGGAGGCGTCTGCCAGTGCCAGCGACGCCGGCTGCCGGTCGCCCACACGCTCGGCCAGGCAGGTACGGGGCCAAGGAAGTCCCACCTGCACTGGGTGAGCGTTGCGGGGTGCACGGCACCCCGGCGCGCAGGGCTGGGGATGCGCGAGGAGGAATGGGCCTGGAGGGATGCGCGGGGAGGGTTCCCCGCCACAACGCTCCTGGCCCCCGACTCAGCTGCGGGAAGAACCTCCCAGCTCCAGCGGATCCTCGCCGGTCAGCCCCGCTCCGGGTGAGCTACTCCCCGCCCCCCGGGGGGTGCACCGGCTGCGCTCCCCCACCCACGTCAGTCCCCAGAATCCACACAACTACGGCGGCCCAGTGGCACCCCTGGATCTGGTGGTGGATCAGAAAAGCGCCCTCCATCCGCCCCTCCGCAACAGGAGAGCTTGATAACAACAGGATGTCGGCCAGGGCTTTTCCCTCCCCTCCTTTCTGTGCTGCTCCCTCCCAGAAATGCTGACATTTTTGAGGGGTACCCACCCCACTACCAACGTGTGCATCCGAGGGGGACAGTACCAGCCACGTAAGCTCCTGTACAGAACGCCTGGCTCCACAATGCATCCGGCAAACCTGGGTATTCTAAAAACCCCCGAGCCCAATAAAGCTTTTTATTTATATTAAAAAGATAAGCAAAAGCGCTGTATTCCTGGCTGCACAATGGCTTTTTTCCTCCATGAAATCTTGGTATCAGGTGTCCTGACTTCAGTTAGCTTGGTTTCATGTTGTTATTTAGCTTGGCTAGGGGATTGGAGTCAATACTTTAATCTTGACAGGCGACGTTTGAGCAGGTGGGATTTGGCTAAACATCTTATAAACCACGGATCCTACCCCCATCCCCAGTTCATTTATGATCAACATTTTGCAATGGGATTGATAAACTATGCTAATAATTATTTCACAAAATATTCTGAGCGCCCCTCCCCCACTCAAAATCAACCCGGATTAACTGTTCATTTGACAAACGGCAGGGAGAGAGTATACTTTCTCTAAGACTGAGAATTTTTAAATTTTCAACAGGAAGGAGAACCTTTGGGACTGTGTCCTAAAATGCCCCAAGACACTATCAATACAGTGAGCTTTCTTTTCAAACTCCTTACACAAAGGCAAGCACCCCACTAAGAATTCCACCCATTCACCCATACTATCTTCTCTTAAAGTCTCCTCAGACTGACTTAGTTTTCATTTACACGCTTACCCAGAGTTAATGAGCTAATTTCGTTTTATCACCTGTACTTTGAATATATGGATTCTAGGTGAAACAGGACCCAAAGGATTTACCGAATTGGTGGTTACATTTGAGAACAAAAACTAATATCCATGCCTCCCTTTCCAGTGCCTCCCCCACTGTGGATGGCAGTAATGAACAGGAAAGCTTCAGGGTGCCTCAGAGTTAATGAGCACAAAGCCCCTCAAAACTCTTCAGAACGTTCTAGCTAGAAGATCTAGGGCAAGCTATTAACCTCATTAAACCTTAATTTCCTCATCTGTAAAATGGGGATTATAATGGTATACTGATCTCATTGACTTGCTGGAAGGATTAAATGACATTATGAAAGTGTTCGGCATAGTGCCTTGCATAGAATAAACAATTAAATTTTGTTACCTTGACATTTATTATGAACTCTTAGGAACTCTAGAATAGAACTTTTAAATTTAGGTTAAATCCATTTTTTGTACCATTTAAGGTCTATCACTTCTGAACACCAGTGGTAACTATTTGGGGACTGCAAGGTGGAGACATTTAAAACAGCTACAATAACCAAACGTGCTATTATATACTATTACTCAAGTCAGATTTTCTCTGACTTTTAAAGAGATCTTAACTGGCTTTTAAAAGTTTTCAAGCCTACTATAAACATATTTTTTAGGAGTTAAAAATACATGTGACTATCATATTAAATGTATTAATTTGTTGAGAATGCCATGCATATACAGTATTTCAAGAAGAAGCTATCATAAAATTTTAAATGCTATTTAGAAAAAAATGTTTTTAATGGCATCTAGTTTTCCCTCTGAAGAATGAATCCGCAACTAACAGCCCAGTTATTGTCCATTAGAACCAGAAATCTGGTCTGGTGTAGGCTTTTTTCTCATTCAAGTACCTTTAAAGAGGGCATATATTGTGAAAGAACAGAAAAGGCCTTTTGTTTTGTTGAAAGGCCTGAAAATCAAATAGAATGACACCTGCCGCAAGCTGGGATAAGACATTTATCCTTTTGTTTCCTCTCTCTAGGTAGGTGAGGGTGGGGTACTTACTTTAAAAATGTAGTCAGAATGGGCACCTGGACAGAGGTACTTAAAATACAAAATCTGAAGGCACCCCTGGCTTCTTGTGAGACATCAGTCATCATTTAAGATGAACTAAAACTATTTCAGCTTTTGTATCTGTAAAAAGAGGAACCCTTTAAGAATCTTAGGAAAACATGAATCTTTAGGAGTTAGGCAGAGATATTGGGGGCTGAGAGAAAAGCAGCAGAAATACAGGAAATACGGGAGGCCTTAGGGAAATCGTATCAGAGAGAGAGGAGGGAGTCAGAAAGTGACCTGAGATGGTGATAACTATTAATGACACCATCTACATTTATTGAAAAGTATTAGAGTGCGGTTTCGATCCCTGGGTCAGCAGGGTCACCTGGAGAAGGGCATGACAACACACTCCAGTATTCTTGCCTGAAGAATCCCAGGGACAGAGGAGCCTGGTGGGCTACAGTCCATGAGGTTGCAGAGAGTCAGACACAACTGAAGTGATTTAGTACGAATGCACATAATATTGTGCTGAAAGTCCCTACTTTATCATATTTAATCTTTACCCCGAGACAATGAAGTGCTATTAATAGCCCCATTTTACAGATGAGCAAATGGAAGTTTAAAGGGGCATAAAATAAGGTCAAAGGTGAAAGTCACACAGCTGATAAAATTGAGGCCTGGCAAATTTTAGAGCCTTAGTCATTTATTCTAAATTTTATGTATTTACTTCAATCACAAGCAAGGCCAGAATCATGCTTACCAGCTTCTTTAGTGAAAGTTCAGGAAGAGATGCCAAGAGCTTCATTATCACTAAAAGGAGTGCAGCAGGCCCCCTGGCTCTCCAGGATTCCTCACTGCCTTCCTGTCCAGCTTTAGGCCGGAGGAAGTTGTTCCTTGGGGGCTGAAGCCCAACCCAAAAGGAATCTAGAGAAGAATGCCATTATTTTTCACCTTGACCTGATTCCTTGCATAGGTTGTATTCTGTATAAGGGATGCTTGACTTGTGGTAGGGGTGGGGCAAGTGAGGGTGGAAATCTAGTCTGAATTCCACTCTCCAAGCTGGTAAAGGGGTGGTAATGGGCTGTGTCCAGCGTGGTGTGGGGCTGCATCTACCGTTTACTCAACTCACAGGCACGTGCCTAGTTGCTCAGAACCCACATCTCCTGTGTCTCCTGCATTGCAGGCAGATTCTTTAAGGCTGAGCTATTGCGGAAGCCTCAACCCACCAGAAGGGTGCTTTTTTGTGATCCAGATTCCTAAGGGACTGGAGGTAGCCTAGGTTGGTGCAACAGGAACTAAGAAAACAGTATATATCAAGAAGGCAGAGGTCAAGTGGTCACACCCTAGGCCCCAGATTGCTGGGTGGCATTGAGATGAAGGTGGTAAAGGGTTCAGTTCAGTTCAGTCGCTCAGTCGTGTCCGACTCTTTGCGACCGCTGATTGCAGAAATGAACTTAAAAGACGCTTACTCCTTGGAAGGAAAGTTATGACCAACCTAGATAGCATATTAAAAAGCAGAGACATTACTTTGCCAACAAAGGCCCGTCTAGTCATGGCTATGGTTTTTCCAGTGGTCATGTATGGATGTGAGAGTTGGGCTGTGAAGAAAGCTGATCGCCGAAGAATTGATGCTTTTGAACTGTGGTAAAGGGTTCATGGATTATGTTTTACAATCCACAGTGTTTCATATCCTGCCTGCATTCTGTTTTTAACCAAGAAGTGCAATCGGTTTCTGTTCTAATTCATATTTAATTTTCCCTTTTCTGACAATTTTGAGACTGAAATGTGTGGTGCTCAAAAAAAAAAAAGTGAAAACAAAGCGAGGCAAACCATCTGGATGCTTGCCAACGAGAAGAGCTATTACCTAATGATTTGAAAGCGTCTGATTGAGTTGATTGGGTTAGCACTGGAGTCCAGCCCCCTTCCCTGTAGATAGCTGCACGTGGCTACACATGTGTTAATTATTGTCACAAAGTGATGTGTACATGCACGAACAGAATGTATGAGGCAGAGGAGAAACGTCTTACCAGCGTCCTGAGGAAACAAAGGAAAATCACTTAATGCAAGAAAAAACTCCTTTATCAATTGTTGATCTGGAGTTTCAAATTCCAAAACAGCACTAAATATATCACATCCCTACTATTACACACGTTGCTTCTTTATAAGAAAAATTCCAAGTCAAATTAAGCATCACCTGGATTGAGTTGGCAAGACAGCAGCTGAGATCAATAGAGACAATTGTGGAGAAAGGGTTTTGTTTTTCTTTAAGGAGTAGAAGTAAGAGCCCTCTTAGAGACAATCTAAAGAACAAATGATCAACATAAAGCACAAGCTGCTATTTTGGTCTATGCATAATTTGGGCTGATCTAGCCTATGCTAAGAAATTAGAGAAAGAAATAGGAAGTGATGCCACAGAAACGTTCATCTCATAAACATGAAATGTAATAATCATTCCTTTAAAAAAAAAATTCAACCCCATATACAAATCTTCCCAAAAATAGATTCTACAAGTTTTGAAAACATTTACTCCATTCCTCTCCAGTACAAATAATTCTTTGAAATGAATTGAAAGACATTTAAATTTTTTTTGAACATGACAGAACTTCATTAAGGCAGCTTGTTGCTACACAGATTCAGACATAAACAAGGAAAATTGTGTCTCCTAAAATTGTTTTCATTAAAAAACAGCAGCAGAACCCAGTTTTCTTCCTCACTCACCTCTCCCACAAAGGGATTTCACAGGGAACCAGGGGACACGACAAAGGAACTGGATGTGGGTCTAAGGCACGAATATCTATCTGGTGGCCTGGGTTTCCTTGTCTGTAAATAGCTCTTATCACACGGGTTCTTTATGAGAATTAAGTAAAGGCACAGGAAGATGACAACTGTTAAGTAGCCATCTACAGCTGGCAGTGAACCCAGAATACCCAGCACAAAATGCCCCCTTCACTCCAGAGCCAGGTTAGGGTTAGGGGCAGAGAGGGACCCTGTTCATCACAAAGGGTCCAGCCCTCTAGCCACCCACCTCTGCTGGCTACCAAGGGAAGGCTGAATTTTTGCAAAGATAAAGAAAGCTTAAACGTGCACATACAAAAAGGTATTATTTAGTGTTTTCGTGCCACTGACTTCCAGTGCCCAGGGTAAAGCTGAGCAGAGGTTCTGGTTAGCTCAGTGTCAGCTCAATATTTATCCAATTTACTCCTCCTGTTAACCTCTCATGGTAGGGCCTGCATGTTTGGATATTATTAACCTAGAGCCCAACCCAAGAGACGCTGTGGTTCATATATATTTTGCAAGTATAAAGATTTGACCTCAATTTCTGCCGAGTAAATACAAGGCACTTGTATTTAATATTGTTCAGACAGGTGTGCATGTAAAGAGAAAATGTGGAAAGGTTACCTCCTCTGACCTTTATCAAAAAGGCACTGATAACTTGCCTACTCTACTTTCATATACCGCCAGCAACCTGAAGTACCATTTACACTGAGATGCAAACAGCTCCAATATAACTAGCTTCAACACTAACAATGTAGGATTATAAAACATTAAGCCCTTTGTTAAGTAAAAAATGGCACTTGCTATAAAATATTTAAATCTTCTCTGAAGAAGTGAAAAATGACATTTGCTTAGCACATCATTATTTACCAAAAATGCACAATAATATTTAAAGTAAAAAAAAGTTTTATTTATATTGATCATCACTCTTCCCCAAACACTATTTGCCATCTAAATGAGAACTAAGAAAACGTTGGCTCTTCCCCATAAGCATAATTTAACAAACCAAAAAGGAGTCTTCTCATAGTTACATTAAAAGTTTTGAGTATGGTAAGCTATTTCCATTATTTAGTGATAAAAATTGAGTACTTTTTAGAGCTAGAACTAATGTTCCCACTCATATTCCCAATTTCATGCATGAAAATAAGTATGAGAGTTTAAGTCATAAGGGTCAGATCAACTTTTCCTCAAAGGCACCATTTATTGTACACAGTCACTGAAATCTATACAAAGTCAATGAAATTGGAAAAAAGTCAGAAGTTTTGATTATTTTTTATATCCTCACTACTTACATTTTATATATGCTAAAATTTTGTTCCTTCTTCTAAGTAGGGTCCCATATTTACAGTTACCTACCAACAAAAGCTGAATGATTGGGATTCAGGAAATTCTTTATTGTGCTCCTAATTTTGACCTTGATACTATGACCTTGGACATGTCTCTACTGAATGAAGGATGCTGGTTCTTATCCCCAACTGCCTCATCTCTTGGGCAGGCCAGCCTTTGCTTCTCCATCCTATGGGGAGGAACCACATCACGAAGAAAGCAGAACACTGGGCAATAAATTATTTCATGTAAATCTTTGGCATTTATTCTTTGAATTTTTGGCAACAGATTCACCTTCTCAACTATGTTTTGATAAAGCTAGCATCAAAAATTTCCAATATAGAGCACGCATTGGCTTCAGAGTAGGAGAAACTGACACAGGGCCAAAAAATAATTGGGAATCAAATAAATCGATATGAAAATGATAGTGTTGTCTACTGTGAAATGAATGAGACAATATCAAAGTGATTTAATCAGGTTAGAGGAAAACGGATAAAACTATACAACTGGACACATCCTGGAAACCAGGGATAAACTACAGCTGACTAGTGGTAAAGAATCTGCCTGTCAGTGCAGGAGACATAAGGGACGTGGGTTCGATCCCTGGATCAGGAAGATCTCCTGGAGGAGGAAATGGCAACTCAGTCCCGTATTCCTGCCTGGGAAATTCCATGGACAGAGGAGCCTGGCAGGCTAGGGTCCCAAAGAGGGGGACACAACTGAAGTGACTTGGCACTTAACACAAAGCCAGGTTATCACCACTGAGATTAGGAAGAGCTGAATGAGGCAATTAAAAGATATACAGAATATCCCTTCATCTGGAAATAGAGCTTAAACAACAAGCATCTGCCTCACTGAGCATCACTGACTAAATCTTCAAAATCTTCAAAATGACCATCTGTCCCTGGGGCCGTGTGGTTCAGACCCTCCGATTCCTGCCTATAGAACACTGGGGTCTGAGCCCAACAGCAGTGAACGAGAGAAATTGCCAGCGTTAGATAGATAGATGCTCCTTGCACAGGCTCAGTTCAAACGTGGTAGGAAACGTAACTGTGAACGGTTGAGTGTATTTTGGAGGATGGAGAGAGTCTCGCAAGGCATGTTTTTAGAAAGGGTGGGGAAATCGCCACCCTGCTCCGACCAGACAGGCAGCGCTTTGTGTAGGAGGGTGGGGTTGTTAGAAACTGGCTGAATGATGGAAGGGAGCAGCTTAACTAACCAGCTGGTGGGGAGAGCAGATACAAATGCTTAGGAGCCAGAAGGGAGAATGATGATCTTTGCAGGCGGTCAGGGCGGGTGAGGTCACTCTGAGAAGCCCAGGGAAACAGAGGTGGGAGATCGTGACTCTGACCCTCACAGTGTTAGCTATGGAGAAACCTAAACCCACATTCAGCCCCTTTCCCCGTTTACCACCGAGAGCCACTTGTGTGTCTGAGCTAGTCCCCTCCCATCCCCTCCCATCCATAAGATACACGTGATACGCGAGCATCTGCTGTCTACACAAAGTTGTTTCATGATCTCAGAGGAGGTTCTATAGATGAAAGGGCTTTGTATTCCCAGGGCACCAGTGTTAAGATGCTCAGAGCTCCATCAGTTTATGGATCAGACCAACAAAAGGGTGGGAGGTTCCTTGTCACCCCTTTCCTCTTAAACGCTGTCACCCTCCCAGCTACTGAACAAAGCCTGCTGGATTTTTTACTTTAGGGACACACCAGGGTTGTCCTGCTATTTAAGTGGCCATTTCCAAACTCCAGGAATCTGCTGGTGGTTTGCCTGGGTCTTCTCCAAATGCCACTTCAGCCTCTCTGGATAAATACAGGATGAGTGGCAAATGTCTGCCTGGGACTCCACCCGACCTCAAGCCTTATTTCCATCTTCTTTAATCTCCAAGGGAATATCCCTTGGAATTTCTCCTTTTCTCTTTAAATTAAAAAAATATATATCGCTTTGCCTATGAATTCTTATATCATCATCTTGGTATGTTACGCTCATGTATGCAATTAAAATTTTTTGTTCATTACAATATTGAGTAGCAGAACAGTAAAGGAGGAGGGTAAAGACTGTGGGGCTTCCGCTGGGCTTTTGGGTGAGATAAGAAGACGGTAGGCATTTCTGATAATAAGAAATGTATTAGGAAGAAGGTTGACTCTGGGATGAATGTAGTAATTCTCTCCCCTTTGGCTCTCTAGTCTTTCTGGGTGATGCTCATGGTACAGAATCTGCCTGCAAATGGAGACGCGGGTTCAACCCCTGGGTTGGGAAGATCCATCTACTCTTAGAGATGAGGAAATGCCAACGGACGGGGATCGGACAGCTAGGACATGCTGGAGTAACAGTAATAACAACGATGAACATAAAGGCTGGTTATGTGAATCGAGTCAGAATTGGAGCTCACATATGACACAAGGCAGGTGATGTCCACATAAGCAGTTTAAAATTTTCAAGTACCTACATTTATAATAACTAAAAATAAATGGGTGAGATTCAATATATTTTATTTAACCCAACACACCCAAATATTATCATTCAGTGTGCAATAAAAAGTACTTGTGAAGTATTCTTTCTGCATGAAATATTTGAAATCTGTCATGTATTTTACAGTGCATCTCAGCTTGGACCAGCCACCAGTGCTTGGGAGCTGCATATGGTACTGCCTCCCTTATTGGGAAGACAGCTCTAGGGGGTTCTGAACTATTTGGGGGGCACAAATCCCTTTGGCAAAGCCCAGTGACTCCTTCTCAGAATGTGTTTACATGAGAATAAAGACATGGGCTTATAAGAAAACTAGTTATTTTTGAATTAGTTTTTTTCTGAATATACACCCAGGAGTAGAATTGCTGGATTATATGGTAGCTCTATTTTCAGTTTTTTAAGGAACTTCCATACTGGAGGTTTTTCACAGTGGCTGCACCAATTTACATCCCCACCAGCAGTGTGAAAGGAGAATCAGTTATTTCAAAACAGCTATCAAATTATTTTAAATTATGGTATTGTATATATCCATTTCTTTAATAGCTTACTGAACACAATCGAGAGACGAGCTTAACAGTTATAATTCTTAAATAATGAACATAAACAACACTGAAATCGACCTAAGGTAACTGTAATGGGATGAAACTCTGATTTCAACTGGTGTGAAGTCGAAGGTGCTGCTGATACTAGGTTTAATTGCCTATAGTGGTAATTGCAGAAAACGCAAGGTTTCAGTTAGAGGTTAATGAGAAGTAATATGGAATTTTTCCCCATCTCAGCCCCTCAGCCCCCTCAGTCGTGTCCATGGGCCTGCTTGTATCAGTCCTTCATTCCTTTTAACAGAATTTCCTCTAACCGCTGGCCTCCACTGCTCCCAAAACACCGATCTTCCAGAAGAGCTCAGTTTCAGGTGATTCTTGAAGATGGTAATAAAGTTCTGCTGCACATTAGATAAGCTTCTCATGCTTTTCTTCCAGTTCTCATGACTGTACTTCTTTCTCGCTCCACCACCACTTGTTCTTCCTGTCATCCCCACTGCACCCTGCGGTATCTTTCTCTACTGTGAAATATTCAAGCGCTACATAAAGAACTATTTATAAGTGAAAATCACATGTATCACAGGACTTTTCCTAGAAACCACAGGTACGACACTCAGATTTATTGCTTGACTAAAGAATACCATCTAATTACAATCATCACACTGTCAAGTACATGCAACACAACTCATCTTCGAATATGATCTAACCTGTCCATGTTCAAGAATATACTATATAAAATGTCATTTTCCTAAGTTAAATAAGCTTCTCCCCCAAGCTTGTGCACTGATAAATTAATGGATGACCTAAATTCTTTGACTATCCAAACGGAAAGGAGATGAGTTATTTTTTACTTGGAATAGTACTCTGATCTTAACAGCTTTTAAGGTTTCATTTTGCTTTGAGTTGTGGAACTAATTTAGTGGATTGAAACCAGCCTGTTTTTCTATTAAAATAGAACAGGAAGAACACTGAGTGCATCATGTAGTAATAAGCTGAGCACAGTTTCATAAAACTTCTATTATATACACACACACACATATATACATCTGTGATATGTACATGCATGCTTGTGAACAATGGGTTGCTATATAAAATATGTAAAATATTCTCGTGCATCACGGTCAAAAAAGTTAAATCTTATACACTGCTGATGACAATGCAAAATGGTTCAGCTGCTATGCAAAAGTTTAGGAGGTCCTCAAAAAGTTAACAGAATTACCAAATGACTCCGCAATTCCCTTCTTGGTATACATCTCAAAGAACTGAAAACAAGGACTCAAGTACATGGTCACAGAAGCACTATTCACAATGGCCAAAGGTGGAAAGAGCCCAGATGTCCATCAGTGCATGGACAGATAAACTGTTGTATATCCACACGGTGGAATATTATTCAGTCATAAAAAGGAACAAGTACTGACACAGGCTACATGGATAAGCCTTGAAAGCATCATGTTAAGAGAACGAAGCCAGACACAAAAGGTCACAAACTGTATGAGTCTATTTAGAAAAACACCCAGAATAGGTAAATCTATCAAGACAGAATGCAGATAGACTGTTGCCAGGGATACAGAAGGGGAAATTGGGGAGAATTCCTCAGTTAAGAATCTGCTTAACACGTAAGGGGTTTTACTGCAGAGCAAGAGGTAGTGGTTGCACACCATTGTGAATACACTAAATGACACTGAATTGTCACTTTTAAATGGTTAGTTTTATGTCAGGAAATTATTTAAAAAGGAAAAAAAAAATGTTCGAACACCTTAGCCCTAGAAGGCTTGCCCCCAAGTCTACGTTTCCATTTGCGCGGGAACCACTTGTGATGCTGCTACATCGCCACCTTGTGGTGAAGGAGATTCCTGCCTGGACCCAAGGACTAAAGACTCCAGATTGCCAGGGAGTCACCCTCACATCAGAGCAACTGTAAGATATGATGCAAGTCAAGGACTTTCATGGGGCCTCTCTTTCATGAAGTGTCCAGACGATACAATGATAACCTCCCGCCCCCTTGAACTTTGGGCCAGGAAGGACGGTTTCCAGTCCTGGCTCTAAAATAGGTCTCAAGAAGTCACAAACATCTCTGGGATTTGTTCATCTGTCTATAAACCGGGACCAACGCTCTCTGGAGCAGGATGACCATAACGGTTCACAGAGCAGAAAGAATGCACCTAGCAGGGAAATTCTCACTACGTGTTTACTCCCTTCCTCATTATCTCTGTAGCTCCTCAGTAAGGACTTATGAACTGCAAAAGGGATGACTTGTATCTCCAAGAAGGTCCCTGCTTCTTGTCCTTGGAAGGAAGGTGAAGGCTCATGGAGCAGAGAGACAGGGATCTGAATAATGCAAGCACAGGACACAGAGAGGAAGCTAAACGAAGACAAAGCCCCAAGGAGAAAGCAGCGAGGCCATGGGAAGAGGGAAGGAAAGGAAAGATCTAGTGGACTTTCCAGTTCGTACTGTAAGTGTTGCTTCAAAGCTCCTAATCATGGGGAGGCTGCTGCTGCTGCTAAGTCACTTCAGTCGTGTCCGACTCTGTGTGACCCCATAGACGGAAGCCCACCAGGCTGCCCCGTCCCTGGGATTCTGCAGACAAGAACACCGGAGTGGGTTGCCATTTCCTTCTCCAATGTGTGAAAGTGAAAAGTGAAAGTGAAGTAGCTCAGTCGTGTCCTACTCCCAGCGACCCCATGGACTGCAGCCTACCAGGCTCCTCCATCCATGGGATTCTCCAGGCAAGAGTACTGGAGTGGCTTGCCATTGCCTTCTCCGCATGGGGAGGCAGGAGAGAGTAATCTGGAGAGAGAGAAGCCAAAATCTACACAAGGCAAAGTATGTGAATATTTTCACAAGTGGGCTTGCATCAAAGAGTCCAGCTTCAAAACGTGTTCTATAAAACTGGGGTGGAAGGCAGACTGAACTGTGAGACGCAGTTACACAAAACAACCAGAAAAGACACAAAATTCTGTGCTTTTCAGATTAGCAGGTGAAAGGGTATATGCAAATTCAAGGGTAAAAACAGAACACAGAGTGGGGGGCATCATGAAATTAATTGGATGCAAAACAGGGAAGAAAAATCACCAGAGCAAATGCACTGCTCCCATGGCAGAATACTCTGGATTTGTAAGGAAATTATATCAAGTGGTGCAATAGGGCATTAAACCCCAGGAAACAAAATCAAAACAGCCTTCCTAATATATTCAATACGTCTGAGAATGCTGACCCCATGAGTGGGGCAGATGGTGAGCAGACAGGAGCCCTGACAGCAGGGGCAAGGGAGCCAGGCTGCCCCATCGGAGGTGGGGAGCATGGTGGGAGCAGGGCTCCCATCTCTGCCTTTCTCTGCAGCTGTCAGGTCTTGCCTTTTCCCCTTCTGCCAGCTCAGGGAGGACTTTGCCTCACAGGTGGCATCAATGTGGAAGGTCCTCATTTTTCTGCCACTGAATTCCCTAAACCACCATCCGTACCTTCTCCTCCCGACCTCCCCACTGTAGCCTAGCGTCTCAGCGAGGCTGCCTCTACACCTCATTCCCCATTTCCCCTTCAGGCAGTTCCAGTCTATCTCCTATGGCCGCACTTCTGCTAAGGTGACCAGTAGTCTCCAAGGAGCCAGCAGCCACTGCTCGGTCTTTCATTAAATGGCATCTCAGCAGCATGTGCTGCACTGACCCCCACGCTTCTCAAAACTCTTCTCTTCTCCCACGAACCCCTACTCGCCTGGTCGTGCACAGTTGGCCCTGCCTGAGCCTCCCACCGTCTCCCTTGCTCTCCCTTCCCCATCCTCTGGCCACCTCGCCCTCCCCACCTCAGGGTCTAGACAGCGGTACTCCACTCCCCACGTGCTTTCTCTGTTCTCTTTGGCTAATCCTGTTCATCCTGCCATTAATCAAATCATCACCTCTTCAGAGACGCCTTCCCCTGCCGTCCTGGTCTAAAATCTGGACCCACTGTCCAAATTCCTCATGGCTACTTTTAGTTTTAATAGCCCGATCACAGTTTGCAGTTGTGCCTTTATTGTGTGACTTTTCCCAATACGCTTTCCTCTCTTTGGACTATCATCTCCACTAGGGCAGATTCCATGTTCACGGTGTTTTCTGTTTCACGCCAGCGCCCTGGGACCCCAGTCATCACGGCACACAGGAGGCCCTCGGGAAGTAGTCACTGAAAGAACAGCTACTGGGGGTAAGTGAGCGAACCAGCAAGTATTCTAACCAATGGCAGGGCGGTCAAAGCACAGCGATTTTATACTGGCGGCGCCAGGCCTTTAATCATCTCCATCGGAGCTGTCCATAATTTTCCAGGCTCCCAGATTATCTGTTTGAACAAACTCCCATTTTGGCCAAGAGGAAGAGTTAAGCTGGCAGCACAATGAGGCAAAAAGCCAAGAGGGATGTAAGATGGAAGAAAATGGTCTCGACTTTCTTGGTTTTTGGTTTCTTCTTTCCTGGCCACAGTTTCCAACCATGTCAGCTGCAGATAAGGCTCATTCTTAACTGTGTGTTATAGGCCGAAAACTCTAGGAATCATGCAAAGCATGGGAGGTATGTGGAAGGGAAAACAAAAACCAAACGCTGACGGCAGAATCAAAGTTCAGTGGACCTGGAGGAGTGGGTCTTAGAAGTCATCCAGTCAAATTCACTCATAATGGATAGAAAACCCAAGCCTAAGCTGGAAGGGACTCACCCTAGGTCCCAGCACTGGGAGAGCTGCCTGGATGCAATCCCGTGCCCTCTTACAAATCACCAGGTGCCCGTTCAGGTAGGACGCCAGGTGTTCCTTGTCACACGATAAGGAGCGATTCCTCCGTGGAGGTGGGCTGCACCTGTCCTATTCCAAGCATCAAGGCCAGAACATCTCTAGTGAGAGTCTGCATAGAAACTTTTTCTACTTAGGAATAGCAGGAGGTATTAGAAAGTGGCAGGCAGGGGTCCGGGATTGACTTTGAATCTAAAACTTTTAACGCTTATCCTCTAAAACCACGCTGCCAGGAGCCTGTTGAATTGACAATTGATGGAGAATGCCCTGCCACACGTGGTCAGTTAGGCTGACCTGATGGAACCAGGAACCACCCTGTCTTCCTGATAGCCAAGTTTCTTAAACCTGCATACACTTTCTGAAGACCCTTCCCTAATCTCCCTTGCTCTCCAATCTGCTGCCATTCCAGCTCACTGGTAATGAGTGTGCTGCTCCCACCATTGCCCAGACCCCAGGGAACCTTCTAGTCCTCACCTTACTTGGGCTCTTGGCAGCATTTGGCTCTATCAGTCTTTTTCTTTTGACACTTTGACTTTACTTGACTTCTGTGGTATCAGTCTCCTCTGTTCTCCCCTCCACCTCTGGTTTCATGGCCTTAAGGGCTCCTTCCTCCTCCAACCTTCCCTTTAATGGTAAGAGTAACTCAGACTTCCATTTGAGACGTTTTCCTTCTAGTGTGTGCTCAGTCTTGTCCAACTCTTTGCAACCCCATGGACTGTGGCCCGCCAGGCTCTTCTGTCCAGGGAATTTTCCAGGCAAGAATACTGGAATGGGTTGCCATTTCCTCCTCCATGGGGTCTTCCCCACCCAAGGATCGATCCCACATCTCCTGCATCGGCAGGTGGATTCTTTACCACTGTGCCACTCATAAATGTTGCTTAGGGAATTTCATCTAAATTCTTCAACTGTTGTGCATGTTTCCTGAATATTTCTACACCTCCTCTTCCTGCTGATACAGGGTACCTCTTTACATTTTGTTGTCTGTCTCCACCTGGATACCCTGGAGGTGCCTGAAATTCAACATTTTTAAATCTGAACTCACCCCATCCCTCCCCCAGTTCCAGCTGTCTCCTTTACTGCCTGAATGGTGCCACCATTTACAAAGTGACTCAAGTTTAGAAAGCCAAGACCCCCCTTCCTAGTCAGCCCTACAGCCAAAGTCTCAGCAAGCCCTGTCTGTTCTCCGTCTAATGTATTTCTTGTCCCCATCTTCTCGTCTTCATTCCCACATCATTTTCTTAATTCAGGTCCTAATGATTCCCTGCCAGGCTCAGTGCAACAGTCCTCTCATTGGTCTTGCAGTCCTGCCTACAGCTGCAGCTTGTTCAATGGCTCTCGTATCACTTTGGGGATCAAGTTCAACCTCTGGAGTCATCCCTAGACCCTTTCCTACTTCTCCAACTTCACGCAACCTTGTGCTTCAGCCAAAGGAACCTCCTCCCCCTGGAGGAGGAAATGGCAACCCACTCCTGTATTCTTGCCTGGGAAAGCCCATGGACAGAGGAGCCTGGTGGGCTACAGTCCATGGGGTGATGAGAGTTGAACATGACTCAGGAACTAAACAACAACAAAGCATTTGTTACACAGTCTTGTAATTATTAGTTTATTATTAGTCTGCCTCCCCGCTAAACTTTGAGCTCCTCTGAGGAAGTAGAAGACCGTGCCCCTCAACTCTGATGTACCAGCATCTAGCATGGTGCCTGGAGTATCAGATTCTATAAAACACTTCCTGAGCTTTATTTTTGTAGGTGAGCCCACCAGCAATGCCTCTAACATCCCTCTCAGTATACTAACTATACAAAATGCATCCTTTTGCTGGGCATCTGTCAAGTGGTTTTCTTCAAATCCACAGATACAATAGAAAGGAGAACAACTAATTGTTTCATACACACCAAGACTAAAAATCATATGGCAGTGTGGAATAGACTGCTTTTACGAAAATATCCAACCAGAGATGTAATTCTAGAGACTGGTTTTGAAATCTTCTGCCATTACCACAAAATTTCCTTAAATGCCATATGTTCAACCCTTAGAAATAACCAAGCAGATGCAGGATGTGATCCGTGAAAATCTTATAATGCTCTGAATACACTTGTCAATGAGAAAACAACTTTACTGGGACACACTTACCCAGCTGGTCTTCACAGAGAAGGGAATCCAACCAAGGCCGACCACCACGGCTCACCATGACTTTATTTTCCAAGAAGGAACTGATTAAATTAACGCATCTTCATATCATGTGAAGGTCTGTACCTTTTTAAATTTTACCAGTGGAGAAACTGAAGATGGCTCTGGCCAAAGAATGAGTCCAAACACTGCTCTTATGCTTGCAAACTTTGTTCTCAGGACCAAGGGAGGCTACATGGTGCATTCCAGAGTCGAACTCTGAGGCAGTTACAGTTTTGTGCGTTTGCGCTTCTGGTACCTCAAGCCTTCTGGCGTCCTCTGAGGTCACAGCCATGGCCTGGCTGGGCTGTCGGAACCACTGCAGGCTCACCTGCACAGTGCCACCCGCACTCACTCTGCTCTTGGAAACACTTGGAAGCATAAGAATGGTTTGCTTTGTAACCGAAAAGTTCCCAACATGTCTCGGGATGCGTAGTACCCAGAAGCTAGCTACTGAGAGGTCAGGGGAGGACCCACTGCGTATGAAAGAAGACTGGCATCAAGAAGTGGCCGCCGCCCCCTCCCCTAGGTTTTGCTTATAAAAGTGTTTGCACCGAAGGGATCACACCTGCGGTAGTTTAACACAGGTGTGGGGAATCCTGTGAAGAATCAGAGCTCTTATTCAAATTCCTAACTACTCTGGCCCTTACCCAACTGCTGCTTATTTGGAGGCTGAAAATGATAGCACCTGCGTCTGTGACTGCTTAGAGAAGTCATGGGCTACAACGGTTTTTTTTAAATTAGGTAGATGACTCTCACTCTCACATTTAAACATAAAAATGTATGTCTCGACTGCTCTTCTAATTTCGTCAAACATGTACATATGTAGATATATATACATAAATGGGCTTCCCAGGTGGCAGCAGTGGTAAAGAATCCACCTGCCAGTGCTGGAGACAGTAGACCTGAGTTTAAGTCCTGGGTCAGGAGGATTCCCTGGAGAAGGAAATGGCAACCCACTCCAGTATTCTTCCCGGGAAAATTCCATGGATAGAAGAGCTTGGCGGACCACAGTCCATGGGATCACAGAGTCAGACACGACTGAGTACGTGCACACACATACACCCCGGAATCACCTCCACAGCCAGTTAATACAGACTTAGTAGAACCAAAACACTCTTCTCACATACTTTTAGTTAACGAGAAGAACAAAAGCAAAACCAAACAGAGCAAGTCAAGCAAAGAATTAACCTGATTTTATGTTATATTTTCTGAAATGCCAGTGATGAAGAATAAACACTAAGGGACAGCCCTGGTGGTCCAGTGGCTAAGACTCCACACTCCCAATGCAGGGGGCTCATGTTCCATCCTTGGTCAGGGAACTAGATCTCACATGCCGCGACTAAAGACCCCACATGCTACAGCTAAAGGTCCCGCATGCCTCTATTAAGACTTGGCACAGCCAAATTAATAAATATTAAAAAAAAAAAAAAAGAGCCAGCACTAGGTCCACTCTGACCACAGCAGCCTCCTTGCTGCTCTTCACACAGCCCAAGTCCAGGGCCCTGGCACTCACTCTACCCTCTACCTGAACTCTCTCTACCCAGATGTCCACATGCTTTACCGCTTCTCTTTCTTCAAGTCTCTGCCGATCAGCAAAATCTGACCATTATCTAGAAAGTAAGATTTCACTTCCCTGTTACTCTCCTCCTTTCCTTCATTTTTACTCAGAGCATGTTTCATTATCTAAACGTCCACATTCACAGTGTGTCTCCCATCATCAGAAGAATACAAGATCTGTGAAGGCAGGGGTTATGACTATTTTATTCCTGGTTGTAATCCTAGCAACTCAGAAGAATATAGGGATGAGATGAGTACTCAAGGAATACTTGAGTTTTTTATGGCTGAGTAATATTCCATTCTGGGGCTTCCCTCATAGTTCAGTTCGTAAAGAATCTGCCTGCAATGCAGGAGACCCGGGTTTGATCCCTGGGTCACGAAGATCCCCTGGAGAAGGGAATGGCAACCCACTCCAATAGTCTTGCCTAGAGAATCCCATAGACAGAGGAGCCTGGCAGGCTACAGTCAATGGGGTTGCAAGAGTTGGACACAACTTAGCGACTAAACCACCACCACCACCACCAATATCCCGTTGTATATACGTACCACATCTTCTTTATCCACTCCTCATCAATGGACATTTAGATTGCTTCCATGACTTGGCTATTATAAAGTGTATGGCACCTATCAATCTACAATTACATATTTGTTTGTTCACTTGTTTATTGAAAGCCTTCGTGGATATCATTTAAGCTCCAAAGAAGCCAGGGACATCGTCTGCCAGTTTCCTTGCTGCAGAGCCAGTGTCTGCGTAGTAGTACCTACAAAGTAGCCAGTGCTCGGGGCAGACTCATTGAATGAATAGCTGAATGAATGAATCAACTATGCAAAGGATGGAAGAAGGCGTGACTTAAAAAACAAGACACTGAAAGACTCAGCACTTCTTGTTGACTGCAAGTTCAATGTCAGTCAATCTGCTGGGGCTTTCAAATGTAATCGAGATATCTAGCGCATAGGATGTGACCATCCTGCCTGATTCTTTCTGTGGAGTAATCTGCCTGCTTGAGAGTGTTCCAGCATAAGAAGAATATATGTTATGGGCTGAATAGCATACCCCATTAAACGCATATGTTAAAGTCCTAACCCCCAGGACTGCAAAATGTGTGTAGCTGGAGTAGAGTCTTTAAGACGGTGTCTGTGTGTTAGTCTCTCAGTCATGTCCAACTCTTTGTGACCCTACAGACTATAGCTCACCAGGGTCTTCTGTCCATGGGATTCTCCAGGCAAGATTATTGGAGTGGGTAAGCCATTCTCTTCTCCAGGGAACTTTCCCGACCCAGGGATCAAACCCAGGTCTCCCACACTGCAGGCAGATTCTTCACTGTTTGAGCCACCAGGGTTCAAATAGGGCTTCACAGGTGGTGCGAGTGGTAAAGAACCCCATTTCAAATGCAGGAGACATGAGACATAAGTCTGATCCCTCGGTTGGGAAGAGGAGGAGAGCATGGCAACCCATTCCAGTATTCTTGCCTGGAGAATCCCATGGACAGAGGAGCCTGGTGAGCTACAGTCCGTAGGGCCGCAGAGAGTTGGACACAATGAAGTGACTCAGCATGCATGCAGAGCTTCAGATAAGGTCACCAGTTTCCTAGTCAAATCTGACTGGTTTCGTTATAAGAAGAAGAAATGAGGACACAGTCAGACACAGAGAAAAGATTATGTGAAGACATAGGGAGAAGACAGGCATCTGCAAGCCAAGAAGAGAGGCCTTAAAGAAACTGATCCCGCCAATACCTTCATCTTGGATTTCTAGCCTCTAACTCTGAGAGCCAACCTCTGTTATTTACCCTGCCCAGTCTGTGGTCCTTTTGAATGGTCACGTTAGCAAACTGGTGGGCTTCCCTGGAAGCTCAGCTGGTAAAGAATCTGCCTGCAATTCAGGAGACCCTGATTCGATTCCTGGGTAGGGAAGATCCCCTGGAGAAGGGATGGGCTACCCACTCCAGTATTCTTGGGCTTCCCACTCCAGTATTCTTGGGCTTCCCTTGTGGCTCAGCTGGTAAAGAATCCGCCTGCAATGAGGGAGACCTGGGTTCGATCCCTGGGTTGGGAAGATCCCCTGGAGAAGGGAAAGGCTACCGATTCCAGTATTCTGTACTGGAGAATTCCATGGACTGGATATTCCATGGGGTCGCAAAGAGTTGGACATGACTTAGCAAACTGGTAATACCTAAGTAGCTACTTAATCAACTAAGAATGTATAATTTGAAAATTAGGTGAGTTAAGAGGGCAGTGAGCACTTTTGTCAAATACCTAAGCAATCACTATAGGGAAGGAACTAAGAGACACCTGAAAATGGAATGAACAAACACCCTAACACATAATTGACTCAAGTACTGAATGGATCAGTTATGGCTGAAGATAGTAACACAGTGCTCAGTCAATACACTGAGTGACGGAATTTCTTCTGGAGGTAATGCATTTCCTGTCACGGGAGTATGGGAACAGAAGTCAAACACACTGTCGGTGAGGATATCATTGAGAAGTTTCTGACAGAGGACACACAAGATTAGGCTACTTCAGGGTCCTTTTCAAAGCTGAAATTTTATTAATCTGATTCTACTACTGACGAATGAAATATAGGTAAGGTCCACATTTAAACATCTATCTTCACATGCGGATTTTAGTCCAAGTATCAGGCCCATGCACTTATCTCTTGCATTTCTTCAACATGAATGTATTATCTCCTGACACAGAGAAAAAAAAATTAGTATAGTTTACTATAAATTGTTTGCTTAAAGCCAGCTCTTTTCACTTTTTTTTTTTTTGAGGAAGATAGACATTTCTGTTTCTTATGTCTGTTTAATTGAATGCATGAGTTCCAGCAGCAGAAGACTGTGGAGTTTTAATAAATGTCTCATGATGAATAATTAATAATATTAACAGTCATCATCTTCGTACACTCCCAAGAGCAGTGGCAGATGGTGAATTCTGGCTGTGTCTAATTCTCGCTGTGCCTGTGGCTGCCCATAGATCTTTCCAGAAGCCAGCATTCAAAGAACACAGTGAAACTCACAAGAATCTCATGAATTTTGCTGCTGTTCCAAAGATTCTTCTGGCACAGACTCTGCTCTAGCAGATGAGCCGGTACACTTTCAATCACAGCCATTCAGCTAAAAAAAAAACACTACCAGATGACCTTACAGAGATTTTGAAAAACAGGTCTGTCCTTGAATACAAAAGAGTAAGTGATTCAGGACACCCTCCTTCCACTACCATGGAAGACCCCAAATCCCAAGGTCATGATTCTAGGCCCTTCACGTAGCTCAGAAATACTGAACATGAGGGTGTTCAGGTAATTGAAAAGCACAAACCCTTTCAATAAAGAACATTTTTGTTTCATAATTCACTTTGGCAGATGTTTAATGTTTGCGGCTCCCAGAAACCTGATTTCCAACTTGCTGAAATCCTGCCATGTGCCCAGAACAACACTCCATATGGAGCCAAGATGGCAACTTCTGCAACCCAACATATGTCTAGGTTTGCAATACCTCCACTTTCATGTTTGTTTGTATTTTAGCTGTACCTCCAAAATATTTATTTTCATAAGGAATCTCATCACTCCAATTGGAACCAAAGAAATGATCAACACTGACTGGCAACCAGATTAAAAAAAAAAAACTTTGCTATGACATAGATGGTGAGAAGTCAAACATGATTGCTACTGCAGGTAGCAGTGCTCAATACTGAAAGGTAAACCATGCTGAATAATTGCTAACAGTCAAATTTTCCACCCAACTCCAACTTAATACATGATGCCAACATGAAGACACTGGGAGAAATGCCAAGGATAGGTTTATCTTCATCACTGGAAAAGCAGGACTTGTATTACGCAGGACTGGTTGCCACTGCTGTTGTTCAGTCACTAAGTCATGTACAACTCTGTGACCTCATGGACTGTAGCACTCCAGGCTTCCCTATCCTTCACCATTTCCTGGAATTTGCTCAAACTCATGTCTGTTGAGTGGATGATGCCATCCAACCATCTTATCCTCTGTTGCCCGCTTCTCCTCTTGCCCTCAATCTTTCTCAGCATCAGGGTCTTTTCTAGTGAGTCAGCTCTTCGCATCAGGTGGCCTAAGGATTGGAGTTTCAGCTTCAGCATCAGTCCTTTCAATGAGTATTCAAGGCTGATTTCCTATAGGATTGACTGGTTTGATCTCCTTGTTGTCCAAGGGATTTTCAAGGGATACTCAGCCTTCTGTATGGTCCAACTCTCACATCCATACATGACTACTGG
Source organism: Moschus berezovskii (assembly GCF_049115385.1). NCBI lineage: Eukaryota > Metazoa > Chordata > Mammalia > Artiodactyla > Moschidae > Moschus > Moschus berezovskii. Next base: position 57,769,019 of record NC_142472.1, on the reverse strand, counting down.
AAAAATCATAGCTTTGACTATACCTTTGTTGGCAAAGTGATGTGTCTGCTTTTTAATATGCTGTCTAGGTTTGTAATAGCTTTTCTTCCAAGGAACAAGCATATTTTAATTTTGTGGCTGCAGTCACCATTCACAGTGCTTTTGGAGCCCCAGAAAATAAAATCTGTCACTGTTTCTACTTTTTCCCCATCTAAGGCAGGACTGGTTCAGTTCACTTCAGTTCAGTTCAGTTGCTCAGTCGTGTCCGACTCTTTGCGATCCCATGAATCACAGCATGCCAGGCCTCCCTGTCCATCACAAACTCCCGGAGTTCACTCAAGCTCATGTCCATCGAGTCGGTGATGCCATCCAGCCATCTCATTCTCTGTCGTCCCCGTCTCCTCCCACCCCCAATCCCTCCCAGCATCAGAGTCTTTTCCAGTAAGTCAACTCGTCGCATGAGGTGGCCAAAGTATTGGAGTGGTACTATGTATCAAATATAATTTGAGGCTCAGGATAGGGGGTGGGGTCTCAAGAAATATCTGTTATTCTGTCCAGTGGTTTCCAAACTGTTCTATGAATCATTTTTAAGAGGACTTTGAAAGAAAACGATACCCTGGCATATTAGAGAGGCTTGAGGTGGCACTGGCATGGCAGAAACCACATCAGACTTGGAACTGCAGGATCTGTGTTCAAGTCTAATCTCACCAATTAACCCAGGGCAGGCCATTTAGTTTCCCCATTCTTCAGCTCCTGCCCATAAAAAAGCAGGCTTCTCTGGGGGCTCACACATTATAATACATACCACTGGATCTGTTAATTAACTAGACGAGGGGAATATTTTCAATGTGTATATATATGAAATCACCACTATGTACAATTTAAATCTTTCAAATTTAAATGCCAATTATATCTCAGTTAAGATGAAATTTTAAAAAAATACACACCTCGTAGGACTGTAGTAAAGATAGAGATGGGATGTGTGCACAGCAAGGCAGAGGCATCATAATGATATTAACAGCATCATGGCACCAATGATATTTATTGACAGACTGCTTTGTGCTAGCGACTATGTGAAGCACTTTTCCTGTACCACTGAACTTAAGTGTCAAAGCAAGTCTCTGAGTTTGGTGCTTTATCCTTATTTAATAGATGAAAAACTGAAGTTCGGAGAATCCAAGTCACTCAGTTAAGAAATACTTGTTTGGCTGATGGAATGGAATTTTTATAAGCTTTACTAGTTCCGTAACTGAATACAAATTTCACCTAACCTTATGGAGTTAAATACCTTAATCTGAGACCTAATATTTATTAAGTGCCTTCTATGTGCCACAGGACGGGCTATTTTATAGGTTATTGCACTTAAGCCAAAGATTGTGTGTGTGTATGTGTGTGAATGAGGTGTGTGTGTGTGTGTGTGTGTGTGTGTGTGAATGATGTATTACCTCCATTCTAAAGATGGGAAAACTGAGATTCACCAAGCTTACTGCCTAAGGTGATACAGCTGTGAGTGATTTCTGATCCCGAACCCAAGCACAGCTCAGCACACAGCCTTCCTTTAACTTTGTGTGCTCAGTGACTTTAACATAAGTCATCTGAATGAAGCCAATAAAAAATAATAAACTGTTATAGTAAAATATGGATAACATGCTCTCTTTTCTAATTCTCATTTTCAGATAAGAATTACTAAACATTCAGTCCAAAACCCAACCATGAACACTGCATTTTCACTGGCATAAAGAAAAAAAAATCTCTGAGACTATTTTTTAAACATGGAACATACAGTTAACATCAGGTCTTTTAAAGTAGTCCGGCCAAAAGTAAATATCAGTCTGGTCTCTCCTCTGCCAAACAACTTTCTCTACATTTTCCCCCATAAGACAAACTTCTCCTACTCACCATCACCACCACCACTGTCCTCTCCCCACCATCACCTGGACCACTCCCCTGGTGCCTCCCCTCCAGCCTATCGCGTTCATTGCCACCTCCAAGCCTTTGTCACACTCTCCTCCCTTTGCCTAGGATGTGTTCCTCTTCAGCAGTTCAAATTCCCTCCATCACATATAATGATACTCCAACCCTCGCATTCCAAGAGGAGTGATCAGCTCTTCCTAGGCTCCTAGTGTATTTAATGACATCTCTATTCCTCCTGGCACTTGCTTATTAGCTTTAATGCTTCTAGATACATAGCCCATCTCTCCAAATGGATACTTATGTCCTTGTGGATAGACTATCTTTGTTGTTTTTTCTCTGCTCTGCTGTATTTAAAAAGCTCTTAATTGTTTTATAACAATGGAAGAGTACTTTCTTAAGGGAAAACACCACGGACTCTGTAGTGGCTAGCATCTCTTTTCTTATATATTAAGCAAGAAAGATGATCTCCAACTGGGCACAGACCACTGATTTTCTTCTAGGTTTGCACAATCTAGCATTTAATAGCTTACTTGTAATAATAATGAAGTTTGATAAAAGTGGCATGTATTACTCATAACATGAAGGTGATACCAGCTCCTATGAAAACAGCGTAGATTGTTCCTGAGTCCAGTTATTGACCAAGTAGCTATTTAGTACCAACTAACAGCCTGATGCCCTGTTGGAAACTCAGATTCAGTAAGATATGGTCTTGACCCTCCATAGGCTTACAGTCTGGTCTCAAGACAAAATGGTGATCATTCAATACAACAGTGGTTAAAATGTAACTTTCTATAACAATTACACCCCTTAGTAATAAAATAGAATCAAATTTATTACCAGGCATCCTTAATGTTCGATGGCAATGTTCTTAAAGGGTGTGAAACCACTCTTTAGTGGGATTTTTAAAAACATGTGGAGATGGTTTTGGTCGCACCAGTGATGGAGGAGGGGCTGCCAGTATCACATGGACAAGAGGCAGAATGGCTCTGTGTCCTGCAATGCCTGGTGCTTTCCCGCCCGTGAAGAACCATCTCCTGTCCTACTGACATCCACATGCTCCCCCTGACATCCTTGAACATGAAAAACTCACTTATAATGATCTAACTCCAGAATTTAACTCTTGGACATATAAACAAAGTGTTTTTGCATAGGTTACATATCTTCCACATTTTCAAGGAATGCAACTGCTTGGTGTAAGTGGAGGAGAGATGGTACTCTGCTGTGCGGGAGCTTCAACAAGAACTGGTCATCCATTTGGAAAATCCAAACACCCAGGGAAATGCTACACCTGGCCCACATCTGGGTCAGTCTGCCTTGGAGGCATGCATTCATGATGGCTCTGGGACAGGTGCAGGCACCTGACTCTTTCAACGTGTCCCTCTGAGTGACAGTGTCGGAGGATGGAAAGTGCTGACATTCCAAGCAGTTTATCACGGATTACTTTCCTTAGCTTTCTCTTTTTATATCACAGATATGAGATACAGATATTTAAATACAAATTTTTTAAAAAGAAATTATATGGATAGGTGAGTTGTATTACTTTTCAATTTCATTTCAGGATAATAAAGGAGATGTGACAAAATATTTCTGATAAAAGGGGGAGTTGATCATTAGATCAACCTATTACAGTTTAGAATCACTAGTTCTAGGCTCCTAAAGAAATTTAAAGACAAAATTCCTGACATTAAGAGGTCAAATTCCTGTCTTCTCCTTTTTGGCATTTTTCCTCTTTTATCTTTGCATGCCATGACAGGGCTTCCTACAGTCAGCTATGCTTCTGCATTGTGGGTGTTTTTGAGCAGATCCCATTTGATCTCTGCATTCTTCCTGCAGTGAGTGGCACTGGTGTGGATTTGGGAAAAGAGAAGCAAGGCAGACATATACAAAGAGAGAAAATTTTTACCACCAACTACTATATTGAATGAGCCATTACAGTCCACCTAAGAGGAATGAAAAAATTCATTCAAAACAGGAGTCAGAAAGTAAGAAGATATAATAATTTAAACCATTAGGACTTATTTATTAAAAATAGAAACCGAGAGAAGTATTGGAGTAGGAAATGGCAGCCCACTCCAGTATTCTTTCCTGGAGAATCTCATGGAAAGAGGAGCCTAGCCAGCTACAGTCCAGTGGGGTCACAAGAGTCAGATATGACTTAGCAATTAAGCCACCACAAGAGAAGTATAATATAAATCTGTGCTCTCACATGCTTGCAACATAGCTAAACATACAAATGCTATGTGCAGTTTTCTCTACACCAGAAGTGTCCTGACACTAAGTACCCTGAATTCAACAGAGGAGGTACACATATTCTACCCAGTTCCCAGGGGTATGCCTGCTGGTGGGCTACCAGGAAGGTGGCTCAACTGGAAAAGTGATACAGGCTAAATCTTGGGGACAGAAGAAGAAAAAAACAGGAAACAGCCAAAGGACTGTCTCATTGTGAGGGAAAGCAAGATGGCAAATATTCATGAGAAGGTGACAACTGAACTGAGTGATTTTATAGCAATATCAAAATTCAAGTCATATTTATATATATTCAGTAAATAAGTATAATACAGACTAATTTAGGGGCAGCTATGCAAGTAACTCCAGAGAGAATGAAGGGATGGAGCCAAAGCGAAACAAATACCCGGTTGTGGATGTGACTGGTGATAGAAGCAAGGTCCGAGGCTGTAAAGAGCAATATTGCATAAGAACCTGGAATGTTAGGTCCATGAATCAAGGCAAATTGGAAGTAGTCAAACAAGAGATGACAAGAGTGAACGTTGACATTCTAGGAATCAGTGAATTAAAATGGACTGGAATGGGTGAATTTAACACAGATGACCATTATATCTACTACTGTGGGCAGGAATCCCTTAGAAGAAATGGAGTAGCTATCATGGTCAACAAAAGAGTCCGAAATACAGTACTTGGATGCAATCTCAAAAATGACAGAATGATCTCTGTTCGTTTCCAAGGCAAACCATTCAATATTACAGTAATCCAAGTCTATGCCCCAACCAGTAACGCTGAAGAAGCCGAAGTTGAACGGTTCTACGAAGACCTACAAGACCTTTTAGAACTAACACCCAAAAATGATGTCCTTTTCATTATAGGGGACTGGAATGCAAAAGTAGGAAGTCAAGAAACACCAGGAGTAACAGGCAAATTTGGCCTTGGGGCACAGAGTGAAGCAGGGCAAAGGTAATAGAGTTTTGCCAAGAGAACGCACTGGTCATAGCCACACCCTCTTCCAACAACACAAGAGAAGACTCTACACATGGACATCACCAGATGGTCAACACCAAAACCAGATTGATTATATTCTTTGCAGCCAAAGATGGAGAAGCTCTATACAGTTAGCAAAAACAAGACCAGGAGCTGACTGTGTCTCAGATCATGAACTCCTTATTGCCAAATTCAGACTTAAATTGAAAAAAGTAGGGAAAACCACTAGGCCATTCAGATATGACCTAAATCAAATCCCTTATGATTATACAGTGGAAGTGAGAAATAGATTTAAGGGACTAGATCTGATAGATAGAGTGCCTGATGAACTATGGACGGAGGTTCGTGACATTGTACAGGAGACAGGGACCAAGACCATCCCCATGGAAAAGAAATGCAAAAAAGCAAAATGGCTGTCTGACGAGGCCTTACATATAGCTGTGAAAAGAAGAGAGGCAAAAAGCAAAGGAGAAAAGGAAAGATATAAGCATCTGAATGCAGAGTTCCAAAGAATAACAAGGAGAGATCAGAAAGCCTTCCTCAGCGATCAATGCAAAGAAATAGAGGAAAACAACAGAATAGGAAAAACAAGAGACCTTTTCAAGAAAATTAAAGATATCAAGGGAATATTTCATGCAAAGATAGGCTCGATAAAGGACAGAAATGGTATGGATCTAACAGAAGCAGAAGATATTAAGAAGAGGTGGCAAGAATACACAAAAGAACTGTACAGAAAAGATCTTCACGATGAAGATAATCACGATGGCGTGATCACTCACCTGGAGCCAGACATCTTGGAATGTGAAGTCAAGTGGGTCTTAGAGAGCATCACTACGAACAAAGCTAGTGGAGGTGATGGAATTCCAGTTGAGCTATTTCAAACCCTGAAAGATAATGCTGTGAAAGTGCTGCACTCAATATGCCAGCAAATTTGGAAAACTCAGCAGTGGCCACAGGACTAGAAAAGGTCAGTCTTCATTCCAATCCCAAAGAAAGGCAATGCCAAAGAATGCTCAAACTACCGCACAATTGCACTCATCTCACACGCTAGTAAAGTCATGCTCAAATTTCTCCAAGCCAGGCTTCAGCAATATGTGAACCATGAACTTCCAGATGTTCAAGCAGGTTTTAGAAAAGGCAGAGGCACCAGAGATCAAATTGTCAACATCCTCTGGATCATGGAGAAAGCAAGAGAGTTCCAGAAAAACGTCTATTTCTGCTTCATTGACTATGCCAAAGCCTTTGACTGTGTGGATCACAATAAACTGTGGAACATTCTGAAAGAGATGGAAATACCAGACCACCTGACCTGCCTCTTGAGAAACCTGTATGCAGGTCAGGAAGCAACAGTTAGAACTGGTCATGGAACAACAGACTGGTTCCAAATAGGAAAAGGAGTACGTCAAGGTTGTATATTGTCACCATGCTCATTTAACTTGTATGCAGAGTACATAATGAGAAATGCTGGGCTAGAAGAAGCACAAGCTGGAATCAAGATTGCTGGGAGAAATATCAATAACTTCAGATATGCAGATGACACCACCCTTATGGCAGGAAGTGAAGAGGAACTCAAAAGCCTCTTGATGAAAGTGAAAGAGGAGAGTGAAAAGTTTGGCTTGAAGCTCAACATTCAGAAAACTAAGATCATGGCATCTGGTCCCATCACTTCATGGGAAATGGATGGGGAAACAGTGGAAACAGTGTCAGACTTTATTTGTTTGGGCTCCAAAATCACTGAGGATGCTGACTGAAGCCAGGAAATTAAAAGACGCTTACTCCTTGGAAGGAAAGTTATGACCAACCTAGATAGCATATTAAAAAGCAGAGACATTACTTTGCCAACCAAGGTCCGTCTAGTCAAGGCTATGGTTTTTCCCGTGGTCATGTATGGATGTGAGAGTTGGACTGTGAAGAAAGCTGATCGCCAAAGAATTGATGCTTTTGAACTGTGGTGCTGGAGAAGACTCTTGAGAGTCCCTTGGACTGCAAGGAGATGCAACCAGTCCATTCTAGAGGAGATCAATCCTGGGTGTTCATTGGAAGGACTGATGCTAAAGCTGAAACTCCAATACTTTGGCCACCTCATGCGATGAGTCTGATGCTAGGACGGATTGGGGGTGGGAGGAGACGGGGACGACAGAGAATGGGATGGCTGGATGGCATCACCGACTCGATGGAGATGAGTCTGAGTGAACTCAGGGAGTTGATGATGAACAGGGAGGCCTGGCGTGCTGTGATTCATGGGGTCGCAAAGAGTCAGACACGACTGAGCGACTGAACTGAACTGAACTAATGCAAGTATATTTTTAAAGCAATTTTACAATAATCTTAACAGATTTTACTGGTGGTCCAGTGACTAAGAATCCACATTCCCAAAGCAGGGGGCACAGATTTGATTCCTGGTTGGAGAAGTAAGATCCCACATTCAGCATAGTGTGACCAAAAAGACCAAAAAAAAAAAAGGCAAAAATACAATCTTAAGCATTTGGAAGAGTAAACTGTTTTAAATAAATGATCTGCATTTGATTATCTTGAGGTACATGATTTTGGAATTATGGGTTTATATATGATGGTGGCATAGGACAGTTTAAACAGGAATTGAGCCACACTGACAGTCACAGCACTTTTATAAGGCTACACAAAATCACATTCCTTAGGCTACAACACATTAGTAATCTGAACAAAAAGTTACAGCTCAAAAAATTATTTTATTAGGTAGGAGAGAAAAATGCTAATTCTCAAAATGGTTCTCAAATATGTCACCAGCTAAACAGGAATCTAACCCTGACTATTTTTAGAGTAGAATATGACATCTCATTTTTGAGAGACTAAAACAATTTTGACTTTTCCTTTTTTAAAAAAATAAAGGTTTGACTGAGTTTCAGAAAGGCAACCCATCCTAATTGGTTGTCATTTTTACTCTTATTATTGCATAGATTTGGGCTGCTTCTAAGGTAGAGAGCATCCTGGCCTGCCATCGAGGCAGGCAATTCTGAAACACTCAATTTCTGACACTCTATTCCTCCCGGGGCTGCCGGATGGAGTCACTCAACAGCTTAATCTATTAAATGAGGCCACTCTGTCCCGGCCCCACTGTGACACCCACAAATGTGCAGGAGACAAGACTTGATTTACTGTGTTCTTCTATCTCAACCACGTGCCTCATGTTCTAGGCTATTCTGGGAGAAAAAGTGATCTCCAGGGGAGAGCTTTTGTCATGGACAAATAAGGTAATCATTAAAGCCTGGAAGCATATTTCCCCTTGGCCTCTGCTCTTAAAGGAATTTATTCTTCATGATTAAGATCTCATCTCAAAATGTTCTTGTAGACTAGGCTGAATGAGGATGTAAGCACAGCCTTGGGAGGAGAGATGCTCAACTGAAAGCTATCTTGGAGACAAGCAAGAAGATGCTTGAAAGTTGTTTCTCAATGTACAGCCCCTCCCTTGCTTTTCAGAGGAAAAACAAATCTCACAAAATATCTGTCAGGAAGCAAATAATGACCTAGAAATTTTTTTTAAAAAAATCTACAAGTAATTATCAGAGAGTGGCACGGTAATTTCAAGGAAAAATATAATTCAGGCCTCATCTATTTATTTAAGATGAATTATAAGAGATAATTACAGTAACACCTGCTATGAGATAATGTATTGTAGTTTCATGAGCACAGGATTATATATTATGGATATTCTTATACTTTATCTATCTTAAGTATAGAGAAAAAAATTAAACCTATTTTACAAATTAGGAGCCTGGGGCTCTGCAAAACCAATTCCTCTTTTCAAATGGGTGATAGAAGACTGGAAGGTGAAAACCTATCTCATATATTTGAAAGGCCAAGGACCTCCCTTTAGGACTGCTAACCCATGACAATGGCTTCCCCGGTGGCATATATAGTAAAGAATTCGCCTACAATGCAGGAGACCTGGGTTTGATCCCTGGGCCAGGAAGATCCCTTGGAGAAGGGAATGGTAAGCCACTCCAGTATTCTTGCCTGGGAAATCCCATGGACAGAGGAACCTGGTGGGTTACAGTCCACAGGGTCACAAAGGGTTGGACACAACTGAGCGACTGACCAGTCAGTCTCTCAGCCTACACAACCTACATCCTACAGAAGTGAGCTCTCATGGCAAGAATTCTCTCCTACAAATCTGTTATGTTCTTTCTATCAGCTACCTGCAGCATGCCTGGGCTCACATCTGCAGTAACTCAGCCCCTTCACGCCAGCTTCCTCACCTAGAAACCTGGGGGCTCTGATGTGAGGCTAAACTTCATTTGTTTGACCTAGTGAAGGACAACAGTGAACCCATCCAGGTCCTGAGAACCAAGTTTCACACGGGTCTCTGCAACAAAAAATTCCACCACTCCACTTGGGACCCTGAACGTCAGCACTCTGGTTTTTGTTTTGGCCCATTTTATCAAACCAGTCAATCCTGTAGGAAATCAACTCTGCATATTCACTGGAAGGACTGATGCCGAAGCTGAAGCTCAAATCCTTTGGCCACCTGATGCGAAGAGCCGACTCACCGGAAAACACCCTGTTGCTAGGAAAGATTGAAGGCAGGAGGAGAAGGGGACGACAGAAGAGGAGATGGTTGGATGACATCATCGACTCAGTGGACATGAGTTTGAGCAAGCTTCGGGAGATGAAGGACAGGGAAGCCTGGCGTGCTGCAGTCCACAAGGTCACAAAGTCAGACACGACTGAGCGACTGAACAACCTGCACTGACGGTGCCAAGCCACGCGGCTGAGGCTGGCAGGGCAAGAGAAGACTTCACCTCCCCACCAAAATGGGGCCACCAGATCTTGGTGAAGGAGGTTCAAGCAGGACACACGCATCCCACCCCCTCCTCACACTCACTGCCACCCCTACCACACTGATGATAAGCCCCATTCCCAAAGTGAATGAGTGACTCGCACCTTTAAGAGAGCTGGATTTTGTCCAGGGTCCCTCTGAGCTTCTGAATCCCCCAGGGATGAGGAGCTCGAATTCTGGGCTCCACAACAGGGGGGCTGCACAGATCTTGGTCCAATTCAGCCCTGAGACTGAGGAAACAGCCACCAGGAGCCAAGCTTCTCCCCAGACGTGTAAGTGACCCTAGAGACAGAAGGAATAAACCCCCTCGGAGGAGGGAGCTGGATACCCCTGACCTGCCTAAGATGATTCGGCTTGCGAGCAGTGGATATCATAGTCCAAATGGTTGCATCTGTGCTCATTCCAGCTCTTTATGTTTACAAACCATTTTCTTATTCTTGATATCATGAATGTCTAACAATAATCCTCTGAGATGATGGCGATTTCACAATAAAATTATATCTTCATGAAAAAAAAAATCATCTCCTTAATCATATCTCTGTCTCTTTCCAAGAGATGACGTGAAAGGCAGAATTTCTAAAATTGTCCCCCAAAGCTGTCCTGCTCTAATCCCCATGAATTTGATGGGTTATCACTCCCAGGATAGTGTTATGTAATGTTATGTCACATGGCAGAAATGACCTTAAAACAGGGAGATTATCCAAGCGGACCTGCTCTGATCCCAGGACACTCCCATAGGGGGAGTGTCAACGTGCCACTTCTGGCTGCAAGATGCAAAGAGCCCTAGCTCACAGCCAACAAGGAAACAGGTCCTTGGTTCTATAATAACAAGGACCTGGGTTCCACTTACAGCCTGAATGAGCCTGAATATGGATTCATCTTTTGAGCCTCCAGGTCAGAGCCCAGCTCAATCAAAACCCTGACTTTGGGGATTTCCCTGGTGGTCCAGTGGTTAAGAATCCATCTTGCAAGGCAGGGGATGCGGGTTCGATCCTTCGTCAGGGAGCTAAGATCCCCCATGCGGTAGAGCAACTAAGCCCTTGACTAAAGCTACTGAGCCGACATGTCACAACTAGAGTCCATGCGCTACAACAGAAAGACCCGCCATGACACAATGATGATCTCACATGCAGCCACTAAGACCCAACGCGGCCAAAGAAATTAATAAATATGAAAATGATCACCAGATTTTGGCCTACGGAGCCTCGAGCAATCACAACCCACTCCAGTATTCTTGCCTGGGAAATCCTATGGACAAAGGAGCCTAGCGGGCTACAGTCCATGAAGTTGCAAAAGAGTTGGACATGACTGAGCAACTAAACAACAACAAAACCTCTAGCAGAGATGAAGCTTTGACCCCTGCCTGACTCTGCGACCAAGGAAACTGTGGGGTAACAGATGGGTGTTGTTTAAATTGCTAAGCAAGTGGCAACCTGTCACACAGTAACAGAAAATAATACAGACTATCTGGAAGGCTCAGAATTAGGACTCATCCTCCCCCACCTCCCATCAACACACATACACACACACAGACACGCCCATTCTGTCCTGGTACTAAATGCTGCTCTGAGCTATTTATCACATTTCCCTGCTTCCTCACTATTTCAGTAGTCACTTCATGCTCCCTCGTTATCTCTCATCTGGATTCTTATCTGGCTTCCCTCCCTCTAGTTTCCCCACCCTTTTCTCTAATCTGAGACAATGCTGCCAGATTTGGTTTCATAACTTCATAGTTCCCAACACTAGAATAATGGGAACAGGAATGAAGTTCTCAATAGTCCATGGTATCATTAATAATAAGAAGAAGATGAATAAAGGTGAGGCTCTCTTTCATAAAGTGAAGTGAAGTGACAGTTGCTCAGTTGTGGAATTCTCTAGGCCAGAATACTGGAGTGGGTAGCTGTTCCCTTCTCCAGGAGATCTTCCCAACCCAGGGATTGAATCTAGGTCTCCTGCATTGCAGGTAGATTCTTTACCATCTGAGACACCAGGGAAGCCCTCTTTTTTAAAACTAAATATTTAATATTTGAGGAACTTATATTCTAATTTTTCTTAGCTTTTCTCGCTATGACATGATAATCATGACTGTAGTAGTTGTTGTTTAGTTGCTAAGCTGTGTCTGAGTCTTTGTGACCCCATGGACTGCAACACGCCAGGCTCCCTGTCCTTCACTATCATTGCAGCAGAAATGGTCGCAATTCTTGACTCTTTGTTGGTCCCTCTGCACTGTGACCCAGTAGCTCCATCTCTCCAGCTCTTGAATCTGAGCTCGTGTGTGCCTTGCTTTGGGTGGTGGGACTTGTGTGCTGGGGTTTCCTCTCTTGCTGCAGAGAACCCTGAGACATACTGAAATGAGCCAGGACTGGCCTTCTGGGATTAGAGACCAAGTGAAGACAGGCCCTGTCCATCTATCTGAGCTGCCCACCCTGAGGGTCCAGATGTGTGGATGACGGCATCCAGGCTACCCATCTCCAGGCTGGCAGGCCCAGAAAAGAAGAGCCTTGTAAGATACTCAAAGATAATGAATGGGCGCCGCTGTAAGACACTGCATTTGGGGGTGGTTTCTTATGCCACAAACTGATACAACAGAGAAACTAATTTGAAGTTGTTTAAAAATAATCCTTGCACCATTCTTGGTGGTCCATTGGTTAAGAATCTGCCTGTCAGTGCAGGGGACACTAGTTCCATTTCTGGTCCAAGAAGATCCCACACGCCATGAGCACTAAGCCCGTGCACCACGACTGAGCCCATGCTCTGAAACAAGAGAAGCCACTGCACTGAGAAGCCCACATACTGCAACAAAGACCCAGCGCAGCCAAAAGAGTAGATAAAATGATACTAAATTTTTAAAAAATATATATTCTTAGAAAATAAAAAACTGAATACTCCCTGTAAGTACTTTTAATTTTCTAAGTATTTAACTGGTTCAGGAATTTTTTTTTTTTAATCTTAAAACTATTGCCTTAACCCACAACTCTAAATATGTCTTTATCTTGCTTAAAAGGCTATGAAAACTGTTCTGAAGAGGAAGCTTTGGATGCCTATTTATATAGCTATTTTTCTGCTTGATAAATGGTATCAGGTCAAAGAGCAGAGGGATGAGGGAGAAAGCAGCAGCTGGAGGGGGTGGAAGTCATGGTTGGGAGCAGTCAGGTCGAGGTGAAAAGATCTTCTGTCAAGAGCCTAGAGAGCTGCCAAGAAGCTTAATTAACCCAGATCTATCTTTCTTATTGTTTCCTAGAGAAACCACCTGCTGGGTGATTTAGCCTTTTGCTCTTTGAACTTCTTGGGTGTGTTCTACTCTACCCCAAAGATTCTGGGCTTCCCCAGTGGCTCAGCGGTAAAGAATATGTCTGCTAATACAAGAGACACGGGTTTGATCCTTGGGTCAAGAAGATTCCCCTGGAGGAGGAAATGGCAACCCACTTCGGTTTTCTTGCCTGGAAAATTCCACGGTCAGAGAAGCCTGGTGGGCTACAGTCCATGGGATCACAAAGAGTGGGACATGACTTAGCACACACATGCATGCAAGGGAACTAAAATACTACATGCTGCAGAGCGTGGCCAAAAAAACCCCACAACAACTCGTTTGAAATGGACAGATTTCATAACAAATTCAACACAGCTAGAAGAAAGAACTGGTGAACTGGAAGATGTATCTGAGGACATTTTCCAGAATACAGAACAGACAGAGGAAGAGACAGATGACACAAAAGAGCTTAAGAGACCAGCTTAAGAGAACAAGAAATTTTAACATCTAAGTATAGTTCCAGAAAAGTAGGATGACATTTTTTGACTTATGACTTGAGGATTTTCCCCAACTGTGTCAATTGAATTTATAAGCAGGGGAAATTCATCCTGTGAAAGAAATGGAAAAAGAGGACTCTCAGTGTGGTACAAATGGGATTACAAGATCATTGCTAGCTGTGGTAAGAGAACACTAAACAGAAATATTGAGTTTGGGGAGGGCTCATGAACGGTTAGACATCTACATCATAGATATATTAGTGGTGGGGAAAACAAAAAAGGTAGACAAACTCGGTCAGACAGACATTCTGAGATTTGAGGGTTAAAAGAGTTGAAATCTCACGTCAACTCTTTTTTTTTTTTGGGTTGGCATAAATTTCCTTTAATTTCTACATTTCCAATAGGATTTAATTTTGAGGTTTAATGTATCAAGCCAGTATTATGTTTTGCTATTTTAGTAATTCTGGATTCCAGGTCACTTAAGATGAAAATGGAAATGCAAAGTTTACTTAAGAAATTTAATTTTCTTCTTCTGTAACATCTAAGTCTTCATCCTTTTCATCATCATCTTCTGTTTGCTGATCCTTTCTTAGTCGACAGGTCAATACCTGTCCTGTTCCAGATACACACTTAGCAGACAATGATCTTTGAAGAGGTGACTTTGAATTTGCTCTTACAATATCTAAACGGGATGAATAATCTTGCGGATACAGAGAATGTCGGGAAACCTCTAAATCTTCTTCTTCATCAATCTTTTGTATATTTTGGTAGGCAGCAATGTAGACCTCTAAAGCTTTGCCGTGAAATAACATTTCAATAGTGATAAATTCTGAAAATATAGTCTTTATATCCTTTATTTTCTGCTTTTCAAAACCGTCAGTAGTTTCCTCCAAATGACGAGTTGTTCGGGTAGCATCCATTGTAATTGTAATTCAGTTTCTGCCTGTGAAATAACATGTCGATCAGATGGGTCTCTCTGACGTGTTCTTTCTAACTGAGTTAACTGTTTAGCTTCTCGATTCCTTGCTGTTAATGTTGCTTTGAGATCATCTCGCTTCATTTTTACAATGGTTCCATAAGCTTTCAAAGGTTCAACTACTTTGGCTTCAAGTCTTTCAACCTCGGCTTGTCGATAATCCTGAAGTTTGGCAAACTCGTCCGCAAAGTTTTTCAGGCCCTGCTTTAAGTGCGGAGCCTCGGGAGAGGCATACACGTTGATTTCGTTCACCAGGAGGTCCGCTTTGTCTCTCAGTCGGGCGGTTTTTCGCACGTAAGCAGCAACGATCTGGCACAGCTCTCCGAAATGTTTCTCCACATTGGTGACAGCATCTTGCAGTTGTCTGGTCTGAGCGTCCCGGTTTTTCAAGCTGCGCCTCAACGTGCTGCCTCACTCACGGCTGGAGACCCCGGGCTGAGGCCCAACGACAGGGTCTCGGCGCCCGGACGTGCGCCGGGGCGCGGGAGCCCACCCCGCGCGCGCCCGCGCCCTCACGTCAACTATTATAACATTTCCCTAATAGTTGTTCTAAGAATAAAAATAGCTAACATTTATAGAGTGGTTACTGCATGCTTGAGCCTTACAAATATGATCTGATTTAATCCTCACAATTACAAGAGGCAAGTCAATCATCATTTGGACTTTGGGGTCTTAGGAGGGAGGCTTTGAGAGGTCAAGTACCTCGTCCAGGCCACATGTTTAGTAACTGGCTGGACTAGGATTTAAATTCAGGCCTCCCAGGAACTTCTATGGGAGTCCAGTGGCTAAGACTCCAAGCTGCTAATGCAAGGGGCCCATGTCTGATTCCTGGTCAGGGAACTAGAACCCACATGCCACAACTAAAGATCCTCCAGGCAACAATGAAGATCAACAATCCCGTGGTCCACAATAAGACCTGGCACAGCCAAATAAATAAATGTTAAAAAATAAATAAACGCAGGCCTCCTGATTCCAGAGTCACACTGCTTTGGATAAACATAAAAAGTAATAATTTTTAAGGAAAAAAATAGAATCAATACTGTATTTGGAGCCAAACAATTTGATTTGAACTCAGCTCTGTCATTTATAGGGTTTCTTAGTAAGTTACGTAAACATTCAGAGTCCTAGTTCTTTCATTTGCCAACTGGGGATAATAGTATTATTTGCTTCCTATGATTAGCTTGAGAATTAAATATTACGCTATATATGAATGCATAATATGCTTTACAAATAGAAGATGTTATTCCTAACTATGATCTTCTATAACTTGGGCATGATCCAGTATTCAGTTCAGTTCAGTTCATTTCAGTCGCTCAGTCGTGTCTGACTCTTTGCGACCCCATGAATCACAGTATGCCAGGCCTCCCTGTCCAGTATTAGATGCATTTAATGTAACCAACTGTATTCCAAATATTCCAAAAGTAATGGCTGAACCATTCATGCGTAATCCAGATGCAGAAAATTCAAGGCAAAAACTTTTAGCTAAACAGTATAATAAGTGGAAATACTTTCTTTTTGTCAGAGCTAAACATTCTTTCCCACAAACTCTAGGGGCTGGGAAAATCTGTATAAATAGTCAATAGTTAAGCCACAAACAGGATGTTATGGATGGAGAGAGGGTAATTTACATTCCAGAATGTACTTCATCACGTCAGGTAAGTTTCCACATCATCTATTTGCCATTGTCCAGGAAATGAACCTACAGAAAGTGTTTCCATATCATACGTGGGTGCGTGTGTGCTAAGTCTCTTCAGTCATGTCCAACTCTTTGCGACCCCATGGACTGTAGCTCTCCAGGTTCCTCTGTCCATGGGATTCTCTGGGCAAGAATACTGGAGTAGGTTGCCATGCCCATCTTTAGGGGATTTTCCCCACCCAAGGATTGAAACTGTGTCTCCTGCAGCTCCCTGCATTGCAGGCAGATTATTTACCGCTGAGCCCCCGGGGAAACCCTTCCTTCTTGTGATAAGTGATAAAACATCACTCACCAGTAAAGAATTCGCCCATAAAGAATGTAGGAAACTTGAATTCAATCACTGAGTCAGGAAGATTCCCCTGGAAAAGGAAATGGCAACCCACTCCAGTATTCTTGCCTGGGGAATCCCATGGACAGAGGAGCCTGGCGGGCTACAATCCACGGGGTCGCAAAGAGTCAGACACAACTGAGTGACCGAGCCGCACACACAGAAAAGAGTAAAACCTGTGGGAAATGAACTGACATCATCATAACAATCACTGAATTTAAATTTATAAGTTTTGCTGTGCCTCGATTTTTCAAAATAAACATCTATTAAAATACCCCAGCCAAGAGAAGAATATTCATGTAGACTGGTGATATTAACTTGAGACACATTTGGCATTTCCCCAGGGGAATGTCTCTGTCCGTTGGGACACCATCATCTTTGCCCATCCAGATTTAATCTCTTGGGAAAATAAAAACTCTGGGCTTTGTTTTTCTTATACAGTTTTTTTTTTTTTTCTAATTGGATTCAGTCCAATGTATTATTCTTCCCTCCTTTGGCACCTAGGTTGGAAGAGAGAAAACATCATGTTCACATGCCTACATCCAGATTTTCTCAAGTTATGACCCATGTGCTGTTTAATGTCCTATTTTGGCTAAATTATCTCTCCCGTGACATGTCGTTTCAAGCTTTTCACACTTCACAATCAAAGATGTAATGGACTGGAAAAGGGACTGTGAGAGATCCCGTGTCAGAGTACACGGCCTTTTAGCTATTGTTTTTACCACAAAGGCGTAAGGTACCACAATGGATGCTAAGGGATTGTTATTAGTTGTTCCGTACTTTAAAACAAAGACTGTCAGTGAGGCAAACACAAAAAGTCTTCAAAACATCTTTCAATCACTTGTACTCTGCAACCCTTCCAAACAGATGTAAGGAAGCATCCATAAAATGAAATAACTTTCACAACTGAAGATGAGCCTTTCAGAAAATTTGGAAACGACTTCTCTTACTTTCTTTCAGAATTACAGGTCTTCTTTTGGATCCATGACCTATTCATCTCTGGATTCCCAAAGCAAGTATCATGCCTTGGGAATAATTAAGCAATTGTGATAATTAAGCATTTGCTGGGGCTTCCCTGATGGCTCAGACGGTGAAGAATCTACCTGCAATGCAGGAGACCCGGGTTTGATCCCTGGGATGGGAAAAATCTGGAGAAGGGGATGGCTACCCACTCCAGTATTCTTGCCTGGAGAATCCCATAGACAGAGGAACCTGGCGGGCTACAGTCCATGAGGTCACAAAGAGTCGGACATGACTGAGGGACTAACACTTGCAACTTGCACTTGGGTGAATGAATGAATATCATGTCAAGAAATGACAAGCTATTTAACTGTTTGATTGGATGCAAAATGAAATTTTGTTTTTACTGAGATAGTAAAGATTTTATGTGATGCTAGGTTGGAGGTAGCAGGTGCGGGAGAAATAGGAAGCTAGGAAGGAGACAGACAGACAGCAGATCTGCTGAAAATCAGAGTCAGGGGCTCTTCCCCACTTATGAAACCCATTAAAAATCCCAAACGGGCATCTGCCCACTGTCACCACAGAGTAAAAGCAGCAAAATATCCAAGCAGAAATCATATGAGGGGCAGCAATGGAACCAGATTGGCTGGAAGACGGCAGGAAATGTAAAACTCCAAGGAAAGATTTGGAGCTTCACATAGAGAGCCTGGAATGCCACTTAAATGGTTTTAGATCTTATTTCCATGGGCAATGGAGAACCATCGAAATTTTTAATAGCATATTAGATATGCATTTCTATAACATGCAACACTTTTTAATCTTCTCCAACCAAATCAGAGCTGGTACCAGCTCTTGCCCCTGTTACTTTCTGGTCTCTGGTTTTCCCCTCCTCCCCTGGATCATTCGAGAACCCTTGGTGGCTCTGACTGCTCCAACAAGGTCTGCCAGTCTTCTGGTTCCTAAGCTGAGCACAGTTAAGTCCTCACTGCTAAGTCTTATTTTTCTTTTCTTTCTTTCTCTCTTTTTTATTTTTTTTAATTATGAAAGCATGATAACACATTTACAGAAGACTTGGAAAATACAGAACAAAGTTACATATAGTTCCATTGTATATGACAATTACTTTTTAAGTAGATAAATTAAGGTTTTTAGTTGGAGTTTCAATATCAAACTCTTATTTTTCTTAAGTGAAGTGAAATTCACACAAGCCATTCTAAAGTGAACAAGTCCCACTAAGCCCTTGGACCCATCCCTGCCCCACATGCTGCTTTTGGGCTCAGGTCTGACGTTGCTCCCCCCATGTGGAGGCTAAATCTCACCAGTTCCCTTTTCCATCTCAAACGAGGGTGTATCTTGAAGTGAAGTCCCCCATAGGAACTCCACTCCCTTTGCCTGAAGTGAGCGAAAGTCATTCAGTAGTGTCCGACTCTTTTCGACCCCGTGGACTATACAGTCCATGGAATTCTCCAGGCCAGAATACTGGAGTGGGTAGCCCTTCCCTTCTCCAGGGGATCTTCCCAACCCAGGAATCAAACCCAGGGTCTCCTGCATTACAGGTGGATTCTTTACCAGGTGAGCTATTAGGGAAGCCCCCCTTTGCCTGAAGGTGATCTCAGATGTCCCCTGCTCAGACTCCTAAGGTCAGAGTTCCAGCCACCCAAGCCCCACTCCCTCCCACTTCCACCTGACAGAAAGGGTCCAAGCACATGGGCATCCTCCTCTCCCAGGACCCTCAACTCTGCCCGCTTCCTGCCCAGGTGGGTCAACAAGGATACTTTCCTCTGATTCCCACCCCGCCTTTCACCCGAACCAAAAAATTAATTCCATCACTTTCTGATTGCTCATCAGAAAGAAGGCTCAGCTTTTAGGACCCCCACCCCTCAAAAAACACCCCATTTTTCATTCTGAGAAAGAGCAGGTAATTACTTTTAATACATCTCAATCTTCCTTGTGAGTTAATTCATCTTCTTCATGCCATGAGAAGAACAGTCAGCAAGACTCCTTGGCATCTTAGAAATAGACACACAGACGTACACGGGAGGCTCCATTGTTCCGGCATTTTGATGAGACTCTGTTCTACCAGTTTTATGTAAAAGTTTCAAATCATTTCTTGAGGGTGTTTTGGATGGGACAGGATATGGAGAACATGGGTATTTGTGGGGGATAATGGAAGTTTCACTAGTAGAGGACACACAGTGGGGAAGACGGTGACCCTAACCTGCCACCTAGGAGGTACACAGTGTGTGCAACTGGTGGGTCTGTGTTCATCAAAAACTGTATTTTCATTAAACGTGTGGGGGTAAAAAGGGGCTTCTCAGGTGGCGCTAGTGGTAAAGAACCCGACTGCCAATGCAGGAGACTTAAAAGACGTGGGTTCGATCCCTGGGTCAGGAAGATCTCCTGGAGGAGGGCATGGCATCCCATGCCCTCCAGTATTCTTGCCTGGAGAATCCCATGGACAGAGGAGCCTGGAGGGCTACACAAGCAGTCGCAAAGAGTTGGACACGACTGAAGCAATTTAGCACACTGGCGCAAAAAAAAGAGGATGTAGCACTCAGCATATTTTATACATTCCCCAAATACAAAATAGTAAGATCACACGGAAAGCAAAAGAAGCCTCAGTGGTTTACTCCAGGAAGCTATACCAAGCACCTCCTTTTTTACATTTTTGATTATAAGGCCAGGAGAAAACCAAGAATTTAAGTAAGTGTTCAGTTTCCTATTTCACAGATGCCATCTCATGTTGTCTTCTAGTTCAGCTTGAATTTGCATTCTCCCCAGAAACCATCAGCCTCAATTCAGAGGCTGACATCAGTTTCCCAGTTATAGGTACACTAATGTCTGTGAAGTCTTTTCTTCATGTGGGACCATGAGGGCAGTTTCAGGGATTCATTCCACCATCAAGAACTACTTGATATAATAATTCAAAACTTAGCACTTTACCAATTAAGCATGTAGAAAAAAAAATCAGACTTGGAGCTTTCAAGAGGCCCCTCCTACAGTCCTGGGGAAAATGTTCCCTTCTGAGAGGGATAGATTAGTAGGTACCTGGCAGGACAGGTAACCTGGGAGTCTGCCCTGGGAACACAGCCCAGAATAGTCTTGCAGGCATTCTCTAAATTCAATACCTGTTTGTTCAGGTGCCCTCTTTTTACCACGTGCATCCTACCTGGCTTTAATGATCTTTTCTAGCAACTAAAAGAGCAACAAGTCAGCCCTTTGTCTCCATTCACTCTACCCTTCCTCTCTAGCATTCCCCTACATTTATTATTTTACATTTTTTCAGAGAGTTAGAACATTCTGAATGGGTCAAAGGTGGAGCAAGAATCCACATGTTAAAGAACCTCTTGCATAGATGGCCAAAAACCTAGAAAATTATTACTGCATTTTATCATTCCTAATTTTTAAATTTTTGACTTTTGCTTCTAACCCTGCAGCACATCTAAATACTACATAACTAGGTCTCAGTTTCATTAAAATCATTTGGCCACCTTGCATAGTGATATTTCTTTTGTTAATTTCTTATTATATACTAATATATTCTACACATAATTCTGTATATTATATACACAATTCCTGTTAGTTTCACTTGGATGTGTTGAATTATAAGTAGATTTTAGTATATCTGATAGTCTATAAGATCTAAATTTTGATATGTCAGTGAGAGCTAAAAACTATTAAAATCTGTTTTCTTTCTTAACCAAACAAACTTGGCTTTAGATGTCAAGAAGCTAAATAACAACTTCTTCTTTCACTTTGTATTTCTGCAGCAACCCTCCATAAGCACATCCCTTGCGCAATAGGGCAATTTTGAACATAAGGAAATGCAAAAGAGAAAAACATCTGAATGAACATAATCCTTGTTATATACAGAGGTGGTACAGATGGCTCCCTTCCGCTCTTCATCTTCCACATTTATTGAGTATTTACTATATGCCAGGCACTGGGTTTTGTGCCAGGGACACAAGGCATGCTTTGTGCCCTCACTGAGTCAAAGGCTAGACCAGTACTATCCAACATGGAAGCCAATAGTCCCACGTGGCTCCTGAAAACTTAAGATACGCTCTCTAAAATATACATCAGATTTCAAAGACTTCGTATGACAAAAGAATGTAAAATATCTCAAGAGTGATTTTTACACTGATCACATGTTACAATGGTAACACACTGAACATACTGGCTAAGACTATGAGAACCTGCATCTCTCGGGCAGTCAGATAAACAGCACTGGGATTGTAAGGAAGGTTGTGCTGTGGCACTAGGTGGGGATTCACTTGTGACAAATAGGGCAGGATCAGATGTGACTTGCTTATTATTTACAAGACAAAAGTAAGAATTATTTTACATCACAACACAATCCTCTAGAGAGCCTCGGAATTGAATCTCTTCACACTGGAAGACCTCTTAAGGTCTATCAATAGACCAAACCTTGAAAACTGATGCTTCAAGGAAAGGCGGTGGTGGTGGGGGGGTGGTGGTGAGGGGCTGTGGGCCTGTGGGAGTGGGAGGGGCTAAGGGAGGGTTTTCTCATGGGAAGAATTAGAAAGCAACATCAGGAGATTCAGGAGAGCAAGAGGATGATGAAGATCATGAAACTTCTGTTATTGGTCTTGGAGAAATTACAACAAAAGGAAGAAGTGGTAAATTCCAAAGAAAGGGAACAATAAATTTTCAGAAGGGAGAAGAAATATTCCAGAAACTGCAAAGCTCTAACATGGACTTTATGCTTAAATCCAACAGCAAATTATATAACAAGTAGCTTTTCAGTATTTTAAAAAGAAATCGGTAATTATTAGGAACTAATAGTTGTTCACAATATTAACCTCTACGTGTGTGTGTGTGTGTGTGCTCAGTGGGTCTGACTCTTTGCAACCCCAGGGACTGTAGCCTGCCAGGTTCCTCTCTCCATGGAATTTTCCAGGCAAGAATGCTGGAGCAGGTTGCCATTTCATATTGGTAAATTAAAAAGATCATGGAAATGTAGGAAGGAAGTTTGCAGAATCTTTCATTAAACTTTTATAGATAATCCAGAAAAATATGGACCTGATACCATACTTGGGAACTTTACAATCATACCAATAAGGGTCAACTTATGTGCCTAACACACAGAAGATATTCAGTTAACAGCAGTTTATTGAGTGAATCAGAGAAGGCAATGGCAAGCCACTCCAGTACTATTGCCTAGAAAATCCCATGGATGGAAGAGCCTGGTAGGCTGCAGTTCGTAGGGTCGCTAAGGGTCGGACACGACTGAGCGACTTCACTTTCACTTTTCACTTTATGCATTGGAGAAGAAAATGGCAACCCACTCCAGTGTTCTTGCCTGGAGAATCCCAGGGACGGGGGAGTCTGGTGGGCTTCCGTCTATGGGGTCACACAGAGTCGGACACGACTGAAGTGACTCAGCAGCAGCAGCAGCATTGAGTGAATGTTTGGATGATGAGTCTTTACCAGTTCCCCTTCCCAAGCAGTTCATTCCCTTTCCCTCCCTTAGAGCACTGAGTTCACATTTATATCACACAGCATACTCTAATGAATTTTTATTGTCTGTCACTCCCTCTAGCACATCATAAAATCCTCTAGTCAGAATCTTATTCACCTTTCGTCCCCAGGACCCAACATCACACCTGAAATAGCATGGTGCTCACTCAGTGTCTGTAAAGTAAACAAACAAAAAACATAGAATACATATACCCAAAGTTCAGAAAGTTTGGGAATGAAAGCACTAAACTCTCTTTATAAATGATAACGTGATAGGACTACCCTTCAAAAGGCAATACAGTCTTGATCTGGATGAATGAAGAGCCCATCTGTCATTCTGGCAATGCTCAGACCACATCGGAGGTGTCAGCACCATGTTTTAAAAGGAATCTTAGGGATTCCCTAGCAGTCCGGTAGTTAAGTGATTCACATTTGCCTTCCATTGCAGGGAGTGCACGTTCAATCCCTGGTTGGGAAGCTAAGATCCCACATGCCTCATGGCCAAAAAAAAAAAAAGGAAAAACATAAAACAGAAGCAATACTGTAACAAATTCAATAAAGACTTTTTAAAAAAACTTAAAAAAATAACCTTGATAAACTGAGGCCCAGGATATCAAAAAGTACGGAAACAAACTCAGGAACAACAAGTTGTAAAATGGGAGATATTTAGGTTAAGAAAAGATACTCAAAAGAAACACAATCAGTTTCTTCAAGTCTTTACAAAGGGATATCACAAAAAAAAAAAAAAAAAGACTGGATTTACTTTCTGTGTCTTCAGAGCCCAGAACCAGGGAGACTGTACAGGAGGTGGTCAATTTGATTATATCATGAGGACTAGGTTCTTCTAGCAGATTAGAGTTGCTCACTACTGAAAAAGACAGATTTTTAAATGATGAAACTCCTTGTCACTGAAAATTTCCAGAAGTGGTCAAAGAACCACTTAACAATCCAACAGATGTATCATGGGTATTATGCCGGGCATTCATAGGTTGGAAGAAAAGACGGCTAAGGCCACCACCTAGCTTCCGTGTAATACGCAGCGTCTACGGCATTATTCCTTCTAACACAGGTTCTAGCGTTGTCCTCAGTTTATATACCTCACATTTCTCTATAATTTTCATTATAGGCACTGTGTTTTCTATCTTAAAATTCTCTCTCATTTTACTTTGGCTAAGCTGTTTGAATCTAATTAACTGTATGCTATGGAACTATCAATAAACATGGTAACCTTTAATTACTTCCTTTCACCAATAGATAATTGGATATCTCAAATTTAAGCCTTCCTCCCCTTCTAGTTAAACTACATAGGTAAAGTGGCTGTCATCTGTTCAGAAAAATGTGGTATTTAATTGCCATCTTTCATCATACCTTCATCTAGATTTCTTTTTCTGCTTTTCTTCTTTACAAACTTATATCCTTGATTTCCAGCTACACTCTAAACAAATCTCACATTTCCAGATTATCGCCAACAATAAGGCATTCAAATATGTCTAGACTAGGCCATTAAGAATACAAATACATTTAGGAGCCTGGCCCTGCGCTCTGTGACAAGCTAGAGGGGTGAGGTGGGGGAGGCTGGGAGGGAGGCTTAAGAGGAAGGGTATATTATACATGTATGGCTGTGGAGAAGGAAACGGCAACCCACTCCAGTATTCTTGCCTGGGAAATCCCATGGACAGAGGAGCCTGGCGGGCTACAGTCCATAGGGTAGCAAAGAGCTGGACAAGACTGAAGCAACTGAACACACATATACATACACTTATGGCTGAATTGTGTTGCTGTATGGCAGAAACCAATACAACATTGTAAAGCAAGTGTCCTCCAATTAAAAAAAAAGAATATAAATATATTTGAATAAATCAACTGTAAGTACAATTGGTTGACTGTTACATTTTTATCTCTAATTTTCTAGTAAGTACAATGCCTTCAAGAGTAACTTTTCTTTGTGGAGTAGTTTTCAAATGCAGCTGATTTCTCAATATTTTCCATATGATAGTGAAGAAGAGAGAAATAAATGCAAGTACCATTTTCTGAAGAAACTAGATGGGAAACAGAGAAGTGAGAAGTGAGATACATATCAGTTCAGTTCAGTTCAGTCGCTCAGTCGTGTCCGACTCTTTGCGACCAATGAATCACAGCACACCAGGCCTCCCTGTCCATCACCAACTCCCGGAGTCCACCCAAACCCATGTCCATCGAGTTGGAGATATATAAATATATATGTGAATATCTAGAATATAAAGTAGAAGAAAATAGTTTAATAATATGGAAAAAAGTAAAGCGTTATGATGGGAATATCATTTATTGGCCAGTAGTGGATTTAAGGGTCAGGAGATTTGAGATCTTCTGTTCCAGGAACATAACAGAGCAAACAGCTGCCTTCTGGGTGGTCTCATGACACCAGGTTGACCTTTACCAGAGCAGTGTCCTACAGAAAACATTCTTGTCCACTTTGCAACCTCAGCCCCAGACTTTGTAGGACTCGAAATATTGGAGATGCTTAATGTTGGTTGAGTGAATACATGAATGAATAAATGGACCAGATGCAGGTCAGGAGCATGGTGGGAAGGCTGAAATATCAGCAATAGATGCCCTGCTAGTTAAACCAGATTAGAGGAATGAAAATGTTAATGTCAGCACTGAACTAACGTAAAGACCTTGAGGAATGAATCTCAAGAAAACAGAAAGGCTTCCAGTGAATAGAGGGGCAGGTCACTCAATCTCATGTAGGTCAAGGAAGTAAAGAGAAAGTGTCTATGAAGTCATGATGGCAGATGTGTGCCAGGCTTCCACATCACGTGCACCCATACTAAAGGAAACAATTAAAGTCAGCTATATTTGGAAAGGCATCTGCTGGGTACAGGCTCTTTAGAGATGGAGAAGAACTCCCAAGGTCAGCACTCTGACCTTGGCAGAACTCCAAACAAAGGAAACCATGGGCCACTGGGTCTGTATATTGATCTGTGTCCTAAGATGTCACTTTGAGGCAGACCCGGGATTCAAATACAGGTTCTCTGTCCCTTGGTCTGGATGTCACTTTAATTCTTTTTTCCCATACTCCAAATTGTTGCCAAGTCATGTTCTAACTCTTTGTGACCCAATGGGCTGCAGCCCACCAGGCTCCTCTGTCCATGGGATTTCCCAGGCAAGAATACTGGAGTGGGTTGCCATTTCCTTCTCCAGGGGATCTTCAGTACTCAGGGATTGAACCTGAATCTCCTGCATTGCAGGCAGATTCTTTGCAAGTGAGCCACCAGGGAAGCCCTCATACTCCAAGAGAGAACCCCAATTACAACTCCTGAATGACAAGGGACCTTAAAGGGCTCACATTCCCTCACCCACCCACCCCAACCCTGACCCAGGCTCTCAGGATTTCTCCTTAAGACTTCTTTAAAACTCCCAGAATCATTTGCCAGGGTTCTCCCACCACACTGATCTCTTAACAGGCCCTTCATTTTCCATCAGAATCAGTTTTCCTAAGTTTATGTTCAACCTCCCAAGTGATATAAAATGTATTTAAAACCACTTTATAATGGGGGAATACAACTATCCCATTACAGTCTCAAAATAAAACGGCTTTCAGTCTTGTGTACAAACTTTGTGTTGGGAACAGGGGGTTGGCATAGGCATGGCCAGCAGTTCTGAAGCTCCACACATGCAAATGGTACATTAAGCAACTCCTACCTGGCTTCCTTGGTGACTCAGACGGTAAGCAGCTGCCTGCAATGCAGGAAACCTGGGTTCAATCCCTGGGTCAAGAAGATCCCCTGGAGAAGGAAATGGCTACCCACTCTAGTATTCCTGACTGGCAAATTCCGTGGACAGAGGAACCTGGCAGGCTTCAGTCCATGGGGTAGCAAAGAGTTGGACACAACTGAGTGACTAACATTTTCACTTTCATGCAACTCCCAGGGTGGGGTTGGGGGAGCTGATGCTAACAACCTGGGACTGTGCATTGGTGGTCCTCGGCAGTGATGAAGCTCACGGAATGAGTTATCTCCATAAGGACACATTTCATCAGGAAGGATTCTAAATTATTCAGTGCTGTGTCTCAGTTTGGCAGACAGCCCACTAAGTTTACTGGCCTATAAGAGAACAAATGTAGATCACAGTAAAGTTCTAGAGACACTGGAAAACATAGGTGTAATTTGGCCCAGGGGACAGAGTCCTATGTCAGGTTTTTTGGAAGGAAAAATGACTCTTTTGGAACAGAATGTTTAGGGTGAAACTTCATTTAACTGGGATTTCTAGTTTTATCCTTCCAGTAATCAGCTAGGCTTCATCTCCTTCAGGCTTATGAAGTAAGTTACTTTATAATTAAAAACTTGGCACTGGTCTTGACTAAGGAGTGGATAAGGGCAAAAGAAGCTTTGTTAAGAAAAAGATTACAAAATACTCATGGTTAAGGAAAAGAATGCAAACTTTTGAGATAATCTACTCTAACCAACATATTCATTTATTAAATCATTTTATTTCATGATCATGCATGCCTTCTTAAGAAAATATCTATGGTCACTTCTTGGAAGTATTCTTAACAATGGAAATGAAGTTTGTTTTTATAATAAAATTGTTATAAAATATTTTATACAGAATCTTACAGTTAGAAGGTAACTGAAGAAAGAGGCTTGGAAGCCTTGCTCTAAGAGTCCTAATACACACTGATGCACAAAACATGGTACATAACTATGCACAGTCCAACCAAAACATTAACATAAGACATGAAAGAATTACTACAGGAAAATGACTGGTTCATGAAAATGAAGTTAGAACTGCTTTTTACAGTGTTGAGAGAGCAAACCAGAAAACACTCCTGTTATATCACTCAGATGTGTTGGCTAAAGTATAATACACGGTTGTTAACATGCATGGCTAACTTTGTAAGAGAGAAGGGGAAACACAGGGTTCCTAAAATGCCCAGGAACTGACAATCAGTGAGACACAAGGTGACATGACGGTGGCCCTGTGACACAGTCATGGGGAGCAGTGGCTGCTGTTGGGAACTTAGGAACTTGGCTAGTGTGGAATCAGGAAACAAGATCTGGGGCTCATGGAAAAACATGTTTTTGTAGAGATGGATAGGTAGATAGTCCAGAGAAGCCTGGCAGGCCATAGCCCGTGGGGTCTCCAAGAGTCAGACATGACTTAGGGACTAAACAGCAACAGTGTAAGTAGATAG
This sequence comes from Moschus berezovskii, assembly GCF_049115385.1. Lineage (NCBI taxonomy): Eukaryota > Metazoa > Chordata > Mammalia > Artiodactyla > Moschidae > Moschus > Moschus berezovskii. Next base: position 57,740,733 of record NC_142472.1, on the reverse strand, counting down.
TAGAACCATTAAACATTTCATAGAAATGAAGTCCACCAATGTCAGGAAACAATGGTTATTGTTTCTTCCTCTTTGGAGGAAGAAATGGGGAAGAGACAGAAATGGAGACTTAGCTGTATCTGCAAAATTTAATTTCTGACATTATTAGCATCTGTTTTATTTTGAGGGTGGGTGCACAGTATTTGATACCACATTTTTTATTCTTTTGTTTCTGACACTTTTCATAATTATTTTTTAATTTAAAAGACCAGTTGTTGTTATTGTTCAGCCACCAAGTTGTGTCTGACTCTTTGCGACCCCACGGACTGCAGCATGCCAGGCTTCCCTTTCCTCACCATCTGTCCAGTGAGTTGGTGCTGCCATCCAATCATCTCATCCTGTCGCCCTCTTCTCCTCTCCCCTCAATCTTCCACAGCATCAGGGTCTTTTCCAATGAGTTGGCTGTTAGCATCACGTGGCCAAAGTACTGGAGCTTCTACTTCAGCATCAGTCCTTCCAATAAGTATTCAGGGTTGATTTCCTTTAAGATTGACTGGTTGGATCTCCAAGGGTCTTCTTGGAGGGTCTTCTCCAGAACCACAGTTCGAAAGCATCAATTCTTTGGTGCTCGACCTTCTTTATGGTCCAGCTCTCACATCTGAACATGACTACTGGAAAGACCATAACCATGACTATATGGAACTTTGTCAACTAAGTGATGTCTTTGGTTTTTAACACACTGTCCAGGTTTGTCATAGCTTTCCTGCCAAGAAGTAATCATCTTCTAATTTCATGGCTGCAGTCACCATCCACAGTGATTTTAGAGCCCAAGAAGAGGAAATCTGTTACTGCTTCCACCTTTTCCCCTTCTATTTACCATTAAGTGATGGGAACAGATGCCATGATCTTAGTTTTTTTAATACTGAGTTTTAAGCTGGCTTTTGTACTCTCCTTCTGTACCCTCATTGAGCCTCTTGAGTTCCTCTTTGCTTTCTGCCATTAGAGTGGTATCATCCGCATATCTGAGGCTGCTGATATTTCTTCTGGCAATCTTGTTCCTTCCATTCATCTGTTGATGGACATCTAGGTTGCTTCCATCTTCTGGCTATTATAAATATTGCTTCAAAGAACATTGGGGTACATGTTGTCTTTTCAAGTTGTGGTTTTCTCAGGGTATATGCCCAGTAGTGGGATTGCTGGGCAGGTAAAGAATCTGCCTGCAATGCAGGAGACACAGGGAGACGTGTGTTTGATCCCTGGGTCAGGAAGATGCCCTGGAGAAGGAAAATGGTAACCCACTCTAGTATTCTTGCCTGAAAAATTCCATGGACATAGGAGCCTTCAGGCTACAGTCCAAAGGGTCACAAAGATGTGGACATGACTGAGCGACTAAACACAACACATGGTAGATTTATTTCTAGTTTTAAAGGAGTCTCCATACTGTTTTCCGTAATGCCTGTATCAGCTTATATTCCCATCAACAGTGCAGGAGGATCCTCTTTTATCCACATCCTCTCCAGCGTTTATTGTTTGTAGGTTTTTTTGATGATGGTCATTCTGAATGGTATGGGGTGATACCTTATTGTAGTTAATGGTTAAAGCAGTTGTGGTACATTTATATCATGGAATATTACTCAGCCATAAAAAGGAACATATTTTGAGTCAGTTGTAGTGAAGTGGATGAACCTAGAGTCTTTTAGAGTGAAATAGTCAGAAAGAGAAAAACAAGTATTAACACATACATATGTAAACCTGGAAAAATGGTACTGACGAACCTAGTAGACAACAAACTTGTGGACGCAGTGGGGAAGGTGAGGCTGGGACAGACGGAGAAAGTAGCACTGACACATACACACTGTGACATGTGAAACAGACAGTTAGTAGGAAGTTGCTCAATGAGACAGGGAGCCCAGCCTGGCGTTCTGTGATCACCTAGAGGGGTAGGATGGCGGGAGGAGGGGAGGGGAGGAATACACACACACACATAAACACGACTGATTCCTGTTGTTGAACGGTAGAAACCAACACGACACTGTAAAGCAATTTTCCACCAATTAAAACATTTAGAAAAGAGATAAGGTTTTATGAGGCAAAACTATTCTCTGTGTCTGGGCATGTCCATGTGTCATCTCTGAGAAATGTAACCCTATGAATCTGCTGAAGCCAAACCTCTGAATAAGAGAGGTCACATGCGAAAACAGATGGAGACGTCACTCACTGAACAGTTCTGTCTTTCCAGTCATCGGGACTCTGCCAAAGAAAAATAACTCTAAGTGCATAATGATGGAGTTATGATAAGAGTCCCATCACAGTTTCATTATTTTCACTACCCCAAAAATGTGCTTGCTGCTTTCTCTATGGGAGGTAACATCTGATGACATATTTGACTATTTCACTGGATAAGCAATGAGAGGCAGGAAATGGACCACAGCTACAGGATGAGCAGAAACGAATTAGATGCTGCCACTTTTTGTTGTTGTTGTTGCCACTTGATATTTTTATAGCTTTTGTTTTTCTTGAAAAGACTTCAAAATGTATGATTAATAAAATGCAGGACTTTGGGAAATTCCATTACTGGGTGGTGTGAGAAAGTGGAGTATGACTTAGAGGAAAAAACCCAAGGGCACAGTTGCAGTAACTGCTTACGCCATTCTTCAGCTAGAAGCCTGGATCATCCCAACTTCTCAGATTTTATATTTTACGAGCCAATGGATTTTATTTTTATCAGAATGGAATATCCAGATATATAATGACCATATTCTAAAATCTGATACATAGATCTTAACTACAGCGTTATTTATCAAGGGTTGCAGCCATGAAATTAAAAGACGCTTACTCCTTGGAAGGAAAGTTATGAACAACCTAGACAGCATATTAAAAAGCAGAGACATTGCTTTGCCAACCAAGGTCTGTCTAGCCCAGGCTATGGTTTTTCCAGTGGTCATGGATGGATGTGAATTGGACTGTGAAGAAAGCTGATCACTGAAGAATTGATGCTTTTGAACTGTGGTGCTGGAGAAGACTCTTGAGAGTCGCTTGGACTGCAAGGAGATGCAACCAGTCCATTCTAAAGGAGATCAATCCTGGGTGTTCATTGGAAGGACTGATGCTAAAGCTGAAACTCCAATACTTTGGCCACCTCATGCAAAGAGCTGACTCACTGGAAAAGACTCTGATGCTGGGAGGGATTGGGGGCGGGAGAAGATGGGGATGACAGAGAATGAGATGGCTGGATGGCATCACCGACTCGATGGACATGAGTTTGAGTGAACTCCGGGAGTTTGTGATGGACAGGGAGGCCTGGCGTGCTGTGATTCATGGGGTCGCAAAGAGTCGGACACGACTGAGTGACTGAACTGAACTGAACTGAAACACAATATCCTGATCATTTCAGATTATCTCAATAACAAGTTTTTAAATTGCTCTTTGTCAACTTTTACAACTTACCACATATTGAATTGTTAAGCTAGACATAGTCCATACAAAATAGCAGTTGCATGAAAACCAACATTCTCTAGTATTGATAGCAATTTGAATTTCGGCCTATGGAAAATATAATTTATAAAAAGGTCAGTGCCCTGAGAAGGGGAAAAGGGCTAGTTCAAATTCCTTTTCCTATTTTCCTTTCATAATCTCTAAACATAACATTTAAACTGTCATCATGAATGCACACATCTATTTACATGGCTATAAATCTGTCAAATTATAGCCATTTGGAGAAGATTCTCACAGAATTTTTAAAAAGCCTCAGACTTGATAACAAAGTGTTGGCTCAAGAGCCAGGAGACAGAAATTATTTTTATCACTTTGCTCCAAATTTACTGAACAACCTGGAACCAACCATGTGCTCAAAGTGACCTTGCTTCCTGCCTAATTTTAGGGGAATATTCTGGGAATCAGAAAATAATTTTAGGACATGTAGGACAGCTTATTTGACGAAGATAAACATTAATGCAAACATTTCCTTATATAGAATCTGTCTAGTGTGTATTATTGCTGAAGAGTGAGAATTTAAAAAAAACTCCAACAAACCCAGAGATTTAAAAGATTGGCTTGCACTTTTCCTATTCTACATTTTAATTAGCAGCATCGCCATCTACCAAGCTGCATAATCTAGGGATGCTGGTTAGAGGTAGGGGGATGGAGAAAAATAAACTAATTGCTGAAGTGCCTACAACATACTAGGCACTTACACATGCTATCTCTCAGTCTTCATAGCCATCCTATTTAATAGATGAGGAAACGAGCATAGAATGGCTAAGAAACTTGCTTAAAGTCAGAGCTACTGGGTCTATTTCTACAGTTACTACTTGTCTATTTCTTGATTCTATCTTTCCTCTGTCCTCACATCCCTGGCACATGCTTCCAATAGGCTACTGAGCCTTAGAACTGTACCTCCTCAATATTTCTTAAACGTATGTCTCTGTCTTAGTCCAGGCCCTTATCATTTCTCACCTAGACTAACACACAGGTTTCCAGTGGTTTCCCTGGCTCTGAAGTTTATTTTTTCTTGTACTGTGTTGGCCAGAAAATCCATTTGGGTTTTTCCATAGCATCTTACAGAAAAACATGCACAAAGTTTTTGGTCAACCCAATACTAGGATGTGTGATCCTAAGTTATTTTTTTTCAAAAACACAAAGCTATTTATGTCCTTCTCATTGTGTGTCTCTCTTTCTCCCTGGACTATGAGTTACTTATTAACAAGGGTGACATCAGCAAGATGACAGGCTAGGAAGCTGCAGGCCCTTGTTCTCCCATGTAAATATCAAAGGATCAACAACATATGCACCAAAGCAGCTTGGTGGGAACTTGAGAACCAATTAAGAAGCTGCAGCAACCAAATGAATGCCTAACCAAGAAAAAAAAACTACGCTCAAAACAATAAGACAGGGGACTTCCATGGAGGTCCAGTGGTTAAGACTTCACCCTCCAATGCAAGATGTGTGGATCTGATCCCTGGTCAAGAAGCTGAGATTCCATATGCTTCAAGGCCAAAAAATCAAAACATAGAACAGTACTGTAACAAATTTAATAAAGAAAAAAAAAATCAATAAGACATAAGACATTTGGGACATTTTTGCTCACCTTTACTCCATCCCTTCCTGATATAGCATGACGTGGTCAGGATGTCAACCAATTTCTGGTTCCTCCTTCAGGACACAATGAAATGGTAGAACTTGTTTGCAACATTCTGGTTTTTCGCGGAACTGGTTTCCTTCTGGCCTAATTCAGAGCATTGATGGGGATGGTGACATATTTTGGCTATCAGGTTGGAAGCTACAGAAGGCAGTGGTGGGTGAAGCAGCCTGTGGCAACTTCAGGCCCATAGGCACCTGAGGGCAAGAGATTACAGGCGGAGCAATACAACAGAACATCTAAGGTCCTGAGAGTGGGCAGGGATAAGACTGTTAGGAAAATTAAGAGATTTAACAACTGCCACATATACAGGAGAATTGGAGGGGACCAAAGCAACTGTACAGGTGCAGGGAAGACATATCCTCAGAAAAAAGCTGAAACTTAAGCCTTCATTCCAGGCTGATTAATGAAGACTCTCCCACAAAGACTGAGTGAGAAAATGGCTTTTCAAATGCCCAATTTTCAACAAAAGATCACAAGACATAAACAAGGGCTATTGTTTATGGTAAACAAGGGCCATTCAAAGGAACAAAATTAACCTACACAAACCAACCCTAAAGAAACACAGGTCTTGGAGAAGGAAACGGTAACCCACTCCAGTATTCTTGCCTGGAGAATCCCATGGACGGAGAAGCCTGGTAGGCTACAGTCCACGGGGTCGCAAAGAGTCGGACACGACTGAGCAACGGAACGGAATGAAGACTTTAAAACAATTTTTTTAAGTGTGCTCAATGAGATAAAGAAGAATACAGACAGACAACTAAATACATTTAGGAAAACAATGCATGAACAAAAGGAGACTATCAATAAAGAGATTATTAATAAAAGAACCATTGGGATCGACATATATACACTGAAAGTTATTTAGTCATGTCTGACTTTTTGCAACCCCATGGACTAGATAGTCCATGGAATTCTCCAGGCCAGAATACTGGAGTGGTTAGCCTGTCCCTTCTCCAGGGGATCTTCCCAACCCAGGCATCAAACCCAGGTCTCCATATTGCAAGTGGATTCTTTACAAGCTGAGCCACCAGGGAAGCCCAAGACTGTAACCCACCAGGCTCCTCTGTCCATGGAATTCTCCAGGCAAGAATACTGGAATGGACTGCCATTCCCTTCTCCTGGGGATCTCTCTGACCAGGGATTGAACCCAGGTCTCCTGTGTTACAGACAGATTCTTTACCATCTGAGCCACCAGGGAATCCCAGTATATATACACTCCGTTCCGTTCAGTCGCTCAGTCGTGTCCGACTCTTTGCGACCCCGTGGACTGTAGCCTACCAGGCTTCTCCATCCATGGGATTCTCCAGGCAAGAATACTGGAGTGGGTTACCATTTCCTTCTCCAGGGGATCTTCCCGACCCAGGGATCAAACCCAGGTCTCCCGCATTGGAGGCAGACGCTTTAACCTCTGAGCCACCAGGGAAGCCCTATGTACAAAATAAATAACTAATGAGAACCAACTATACAGCACAGGAAACTCTACTCAGTGTTCTGTGATTACCTAAATGGGAAGGAAATACAAAAAAGAGGGGATAGATGGATATGTAAGTTGATCTACTTTGCTGTACTGCAGAAAGTAACAAACACTGTAAAGGAACTATACTCCAGTAAAAATGTTTTTTTAAAAATAGAACCAAACAGAAACTACCAAGCTGGAAAAAAAAAACTGAATTAAAAAATTCACTAGAGAGGTTCAACAATGAATTCAAACAAGCAGAAACAGAATCAGAAAACTTGAAGATGGTTCATTTGAAATGATTAAATCTGAGGAACAAAAAGAAAAAGAATGAAGAAAAGTGAAGAGAACCTACAGGACTTATGAGATACCATTAAGCAGATTAATATATGCATTATGGGAGTGCCGGAAGAAGAGAGAGACAGAAAGGGGCAGAGAATTTATTTGAAGAAAAAATGGTGAAAATGTCCCAAATTTGAAGAAGGACATGGATATATACATACAAGAATCTTAATAAACATGGATATATACATACAAGAATCTTAATAAACTCTAAGTAGGATAAACCAAAAAGGATGATTATAAACCAATAATCAAATAATAATCAAAAAAAGAACCAAAACAGAAGACAAAGAGAGAATCTTGAAAGCAGCAAGAGGAAAGTAGTTCATCATATACAAGGAAATTTCAAGAATAACATCAGTGGATTTCTCAACAGCAATCTTACAGGCTAGAAAGCAAGGGGATGATATATTTAAAGTATTGAAAGAAAAAAAAAATCACCATCTGAGAATACTATATAAGGCAAAACTGTTCTTTAGAAATAAGACAGAGAAACTGAAACATTCTCAGGTGAACAAAAGCTGAGGGAGTTAACACTAGACCCACCCTACAAGAAATGCTAAAGGGAGTTCTAAAAGTTGGGACAAAAGGATGCTGGATAGGAACTTGAAACCGTATGACTGCAGAAGTCCTCTGGTTAAAGTCAACATATGGACAAATACAAAAACGTGATTTCTTACAATTTTGGTCCATAACTCCACCACTCATTTTTAAATAGGCTTTAAAAGACAAAAGCATAAACAACAGTTATAAATCTATGGTGACAGGTACACAGTATACCAAGATGTAATTTGTGATGTCAATAATGTAAATACAGGTGGGGCAGAGACTTAAATGAGTAGAGTTTCTGTATGCAGTTGAAGTTATCACTTAGCTTCACTTAAGTCGCTTCAGTCCTTTCCAACTCTGCATGACCCCATAGATGGCAGCCCACCAGGCTCAGTTTAAAATATATTGTTATAACTTTAGGGTGTTCTGCAATCCCATGGCAACCACAAAGAAAACATCTACAGAACATAAGTAAAAGGAAACAAGAAGGAAATCAAAACACGTCACTACAAAAAAAAAATCAACTAAACACAAAGGAAGGCAGTAAGGAAGCAAATGAGGGAAAAAAGCAATAAAACAGAAAACAAAGAATAGCAATAGTGAGTCCTTCTATAGTAATTACTCTTTCTAAGATGTGGGACATTTTTTAAATCTTTATTGAATTTGTTATAATACTGTTTCCTGTTTTGATTTTTTGGCAGTGAGTCATGTGGGATTTTAGCTCCCCAGGGATCGAACCCACACCCCCTGCATTGGAAGGCAAAGTCTTAACCACTTAACCACCAGGGAAGTCTTTAAGTAATTACTTTAACTGTAAATGGATTAAATCCCCCAATCAAAAGATGTAGACTGGCTCAGTGGATTGAAAAAAAAAAGCAACAACCGAAAACAGAGTCCAAGAATATGCTTTCTACAAGAGACTTACTTCTAAGGATTAACAGACACAAATACTTCGAAAGTAAAAGTATGGGAAAACATAATTCATCTTAGAAATCAAAAGAGAGTGGGGGTGGTATACTAACAGCAGAAAAAATAAACCTTAAATCAAAAATTGTTACAGGAGACAAAGAACTTTATGATAAAAAGTTCAATTTACCAAGAAGGTAAAACAATTATGTATGCAACAGACATCAGAACTCCCCCAAATAGGAAGCAAACATTGTCAGAGTAGAAGGGAAAAATACAGGCATAGCTTGTTTTTTTGCACTTGACTTTATTGTACTTTGTAGACAGTACATACTTTACAGGCTGAAGGTTTGTGGCAACTCTGCTGAGCAAGTCTATTAGTACCATTTTCCCAACAGTATTTGTTTACTTGGTGTCTCTGTGTCACATTTTTTTAATTCTTGTAGCATTTAAAACTTTTTCTTCTTATTATATATGTTATGGTGATCCGTGATCAGTGATCCTTGATGTCACTAACATGGGTCATTAAAGTCTCAGCTGAGGTATGCATACCTTAGATATTATGAGTTCAGTTCCAGACCACCACAGTAAAGCAAATATTGCAATAAGGCAAGTCCCATGGATTTTCTGGTTTCCCAATGCATATAAAAGTTATATTTACACCATACTGTCACCTGTTATGTGCAATGGCATTATGTCTACACACATACCTTCATTAAAAAATACTTTACTGTTGGATTTCCCTGGTGGTCCAGGGGTTAACAGTCAGCCTGCCAATGCAGGAGACACAGGTTTGATCCCTGGTCCAGGAAGATTCCATGTGCTCAGAGGCAACGAAGTCCGTGCACCAAAACTACTGAGTCCCTGCTCCAGAGCCTGAGAGCCGCAACTCCTGAGCCCGCGTGTGCAACCACTGAAGCCCGAGCACATTAGAGACTGTGCTCTGCAACAAGAAGCCACCAACGTGAGAAACCCAAGCACTGCAACTAGAGACTAGCCCCCACTCACTGCAACTAGAGAAAGAAGCATACACCAATGAAGACCCAGTGCAGCCAAAAAAAAATATAATAATAACCCATCTCCCTAATTCTTTAAAAAAGAATACTTTAAATACTTTACTGCTAAAAATGCTAAGTATTGTCTGATAATGCAGGATTGCTACAAGCCTTTTAAAAACAGCAGTATCTGTGAAGTACAATAAACAGAAGCATGATAAAATGAGGTATATGTCATAGGACACTTGAATACTTATGGGCAAGTTCTAGACCACTGTCTGGCATGCAGTAAGTTCTCAAAGTCTTTGCAGTATGAATGACTTGAGTGAACGATCTGGTACATGATTCTTCTATGAACTGCAGCCACTAGGGGGGAATCAATGTGGAAAAATGATCATAACAATACAGATTACAAGATTTACTAATACAGAAACGAAGATCAGATTAACCAAGTTGATCCCAGTCAATGATGGAGAGGTCAAAATCAGTAATTGGGGACGTGGAAGAAGTATACATTTTTAAAGGTGTTTAGAGGGATAAATAAGACATGTCACAACAGTGTTAGGGGCTTATATGATTCTCAGTGTATGCATGCATTGATACATTAATAGATCAATTATATTAATAATTTAAACATGAGAGTAACACAGGGGTAAATCAGGGTAATGGGAAGCACAATAGTTACTGTTAGGTGATGATCACCCAACTGTGAAGATCAGTGGACTCAGACAGAACTCTCTGTGCTCCTGCAGAAAAACCTACCTGGGGTTCATGGAGTGAAAGGGAGTAGGAATGATCTCAATTTTGGCCTGGACCAGAGAACTTTCCAGTTTGCCCAGGTCACCCTTGGAAACCTCAGTGTGCACAAACGTAACTTCTATAGACTGGGAGTTCCCAGATAGGAGAGGAAGACAAGGTGAATAAAACCAAAAGGATTTACACAGCTTTTTTATGAGGCCTTAACTACTTCACTTTTGGCAAATAAACTTGGGCCTTTGGAGGAAATTGTTGGTGGAAACAAACAACAGATTAAATCCTTCTGTGGTCTGGACTTTCCTGGTAGCTCAAACAGTAAAGAATCCGCTTGCAATGAGGGAGACCTGGGTTCGATCCCTGGGTTGGGAAGATCCCCTGGAGGAGGGCATAGCAACCCAATCCAGTATCCTTGCCTGGAGAATCCCCATGGACAGAGGAGCCTGGCGGGTTACAGCCCACTGGGGTCACAAAGAGTAGGACAAGACTGAGAGACTAAGCAAAGCACAGTGGTCTGATCAGTGTTGCTGCACCACCAGTAACAAATATCAGAGGGGCTGTGTATGAGCAAGGATGGTAGCTCCAAATGGAGCCAGACATAAAGGAACTTCAGTAAAAGTCATGAGAGGGTTGGGGACAGAAAACTTGAAACACCAACCTTTGAAGCATCTTTTTACAAGAAAGTTTGACTGAGTGACTGAGCATGCACATATACATTCCTACTGAAACTCCTGTAAATGCAATGGCCCTTTAAGTGTTTATCTCATTTCACTGATAAAGAAACCAAGGGGCAGAGTTCGTAGGATTAGTAGACTTATCTCCCAGAGCCAGTAGATTCTGTTCTTTCTGAGCAATTTAAATGTGTTATTCCTTTAAAATTCACATAATTCAATAGCTATGCTTTTCTCTATGTATGTGCTTTGGAATTCCAATCTGTTCCCACAATAATTCTCTTCTTTTGAATAATGAAGAGTTCTGTGAAAATGTAGTCCACTGGAGGAGGGAATGGAAAGGAGTATTCGTGCCATGAGAACCCCATAAACAGTTTTAAAAAGCAAAAAAAAAAAAAAAAATATTGCATAAATTTCTCTTAAAGAACAATAACATCAGACAACAGATGAAAAGTTTAAGTAGTAGCACATTTCCCACATTTACTAGAAAGACAGACTTAAGAATGAGCATAATTATTCCTTCTGAGTAAAGAAGCACCAATATTACATCTGAAAATAGGCAGTACATAAAACTTTTGTGCCAGAAACAACCTTTGTGATTAGATCTTTTTCAGACGAGCAATCTGACTTTAGGAGAGGTCAAGTAAGCTGCCCCAGAGGCTAGTTGTGGATTAAAGAGCCGGGATGAAGAAGTCCAGGTATTGGTGTGACTCCCAACAAAGGCGACTTGCCTTTAGGAAAAAGTATAGCTCACTCTGAACTGAACTGATAGCACATTCTGTGCAAGTCATTCAACTCTAAAAATGAAGAGATTTTTTTTTTTCACAGCTATTTCTCTATATTCTAGTCACCCAGAGCACACCCCAAGCCTAGAGAAGATAGATCATCCAAAAGAAACCAGACTAACAGTGGCACCACACCTCACATGATTAATGTGGAAATACATATTTGATTACGGACATGACAAGTCAGGAAGGCTCGACCTGCCTGGAATAGGTGTGGAAAGAACTGTTATTAAATATTTATACAGCACTGATACACAATAAGTATAACTGTGCCAGACATATAAAGTCCTTGCCCGAGGGAGTTTGCCGTCAGCTGTAAAGCTGGTTATTCCTGACATATCTGTTGTGTTGCTTCATCAGGTAAAAAATCCATTCCATACATCAAAGAACCATCATTCTGATGAGCTTTCTTCAGAATAAGATTTTATACCTGATGATTTAATGCAGAAGTTGCATATACTTGCCACCATATGAACAGTTCTTGCAAATTCACTTTGATTCTCTGACAAGCTTACAGTTATTTCTTTTTGTTGAGTCTCTTTTCATTCTTCCTACTTAAGTCTTCCACAGTGTTGCACAAAACACAATTATATTCTCGGCTATTGCAACATGTGTAAATATACCAGCAAAAGTGAAGTGCTTTAGAAAGTTTTGATTTTGTAAATCTATTAGCCAAAAAGAAATTGTCAAAGAATTCTAGCCAATCATGGATTCAGGAGCAAAATAAATTAATAAAGGATGCTGACTCAAAACATTAGGCAACTTGATGGACACACGTGAGCAGCTGACATCAGTTTTATACAGGATACAGTAAGTGGGGAAGGGAAGTGGAACAAATAATGCAGCCTTGGATGGAAGAAAGATTTTATCTAGCTCATATGATGCTCAGAAGAGATTATGTTATATCTCTCACTTACTCAAACCTGCAAAGGATTTAAAGTAGTTAATACTACAAGGAAAAAATCCTCTTGAGATGGGATATGCTAAGACAAGAGTAAAACAACAGGACTCCAGAAGCTGAGGGATTTGGATGGAGGAAAAGAAGCCACTTTCACTGGAAAACTAATATCAAGGATGACTATCGCTTCTTGAGAAATAATTTAGCTTTGTGCTTGCTACTGATTGCTAAGACAGACTAGGCAGTTAATATGTAGACAGACAGGAAAAGTATCCATTCATTCATCTTCTCAGGGGCTTTCTGGCAGCTCAGTGTTGACACAGGAGATGTGGGTTTGATCCGTGGGTTGGGAAGATCCCCTAGAGGAGGATATGGCAACACACTCCAGTATTCTTGCCTGAAAAATCCCATGGACAGAGGAGCCTGGAGGGCTACAGTTCACAGGGTTGCAAAGAGTTGGATATGACTGAACAACTGAGCACACACATTCATTTGTTCACCCATTCATTCATTCATGGGATATACTGTTTCTGCCTTCAAAAGGCTTGAAGCAGAGAGGGTGTTAGTAACAGATACACACAGCATTAACCACCAGAGAAACGTGTAAAGACCTCCAAAACAAAAGGTAGGATAACTAAATTATCTAAGGGTGGGAACACAAGGGACAGTTTGAGAGATAAGGTAACATTTGAGCTCAGCCTTAGTATTTATTCATTTGGTTGCATCCGGTTTTGGTTGCAGTGCACGGGCTTAGCCGGCCCAGGGCATGTGGGATCTTTGTTTCCCAACCAGGGATCGAACCCACATCCCCTCCATTGAAAGGCAGGTTCTTAACCACTAGACCACCAGGGAAGTCCGTGAGCTTAGCCTTGAAAAAGAATATAACAGATAAAAGCAAAGTGGGCAGATGAGGAAGCCTGTGTAAAGACCCACACCAGTGAGAGAGAAGCAGGGCCAGAGAGTGTCCACGGTTCCAAATGGCTGGGAAGGCGTGCAGGACAAAGATGAAGGACATGCTCAGACGAAGGCTTTGTCCTTGATGATGGACAAAGCCTTCATCTGAGCATGGGGCCGGCCTGGGAGGGCTCCTGGGTCTTCAGTGCCATGCTCAAGAGTGTGGTAAAGACAGTGAAAGTAAAGAAGCTACCAGAAAGGAAATGCAGGTTATTAGAAAGTATCTCAATGTTTAAAAGAACAAAAGCTACAAGAAGATGATAGATGCAGTTCTAAACTCCAGAGGGGTCCTTCAAATAGCAGAGATGTTTGGGATCAGATGCTGCTTTTATCCCACTTTTCAAGGAATATTCTAGGGTATACTTAAATTACTTATCCAGGTCCACACTCTGTGACTGGAAGAGAGGAAAATATGACACAGCTCTGGGTCGGGCACAGCATTTTCCTGAACACCCACTGAGGGCAGAAATCACAGGATAAATGTCTCAAGAACATTAAAGAAATAGAAAATTTAGCTCTTTTAATAAAAAAGCTAACAATTGAGGTAGAAAGATGACAGAAATATGACAAAAGACAGTAAACTGATTAGGAAACATGGTATAGATATGTACATATCTCTTTACACAACAGAACTGACAGCTTTCTGAAAAGTGCACATTTCTGTAAAACAAATTTTTAAAAATACGTTACTGGGGACTTCCCTGGTGGTCCAGTGGTTAAGACCCCGAGCTCCCAAAGCAGGGGGCCTGGGTTCAGCCCGTGTCAGGGAACTAGATCCACATTCCACAACTAAGAGTTGGCATGCACCAACTAAAGATCCCACCTGCCACAACTAAGACTCTGTGCAGCAAAATAAATACATTTTTAAAAAAGTCTTCTTAAAAAAATGAAATGCATTCTGTAAGAGAATTTATTTTTATTAATTGATAGTATGGATAATTTATGCACTTTACAATAATCCTCTGATCAGTTTCTGGTTTGCATGATAATTAAATTAACTCTTAAAAGAGACATAGCTATCCTGTAAATGGAACGGAAAACAAAGCTAATATCATGGGAAAATGCTGCCCAAATCAATGTGAGCTTATCACAACCACTCTGGGTATTAAAAATAGAAAATAATGTAGCCCTCAGCTGAACCACGATGGTCTTACTTCCTGATCCCTTAAGCGTGTCTTCTGTTCTATCTCACTGGAAGATGGGAAGCAAAGTTCCCTGGTTCAACCCAGAGCAAGCTCTGTCCTCTATGTAACTTGGTTACATGGGTCACTGGGCTTGTTCAAGTGAACACAAACATGTTTGACAAGATAAATCCTCTTAAGATAGGAAATACGACTCTCATCCACTACTAATGAGTCTATCAAAGTTTTAATGGACAGAGCTTCTAAGCAGAGTGATTCTGGGCTTACACTGTAAGACGGTCAAGCAATAAATAGGATGATGAAGAGACATCCCAGTGCGGGTCTTTGCAGGATTCAATAGGTACGTTCTATATGTAAAGGAGAAAAACCCTGCTATCTGACTCCAACTGCCTCCTATAGAGGATGAACCTTATTAGACTGTAGTGTTTCTCAAAGATGCTGAAGATTCCTCAGTTCAGTTTAGTCACTCAGTCATGTCCGACTCTTTGTGACCCCATTGACTGCAGCATGCCAGGCCTCCCTGTCCATTGCCAACTCCTGCAGTTTACTCAAACTTGTGTTCATTGAGTTGGTGATGCCATCCAACCATCTCATCCTCTGTCTTGCCCTCCTCCTCCTGCTTTCAATCTTTCCCATCAGGTGGCCAAAGTACTGGAGTTTCAGCTTCAGCATCAGTCCTTCCAATGAATATCCAGGACTGATCTCCTTTAGGATGGACTGGTTGGATCTCCTTGCAGTCCAAGGGACTCTCAAGAGTCTTCTCCAACACCACAGTTCAAAAGCATCAATTCTTTGGCACTCAGCTTTCTTTATAGTCCTACTCTCACATCCATACATGACTGCCAGAAAAACCAAAGATTTGAGAAGATTCCTCAATCAGAATCAAATCATGACTATTAAAAGTAAGTACTCCGAAATAAAAAAGTAAGTAGTTTGATGTAAAGTAATTAGCCTCCAATTAAAATAAATATTTTTTTTTTAAAATTAAAAAAAAAAAGTAAGTACTCCGAGTGGAGTGCCCAGTTGTTAAGTCATGTCCAGCTCTTTGAGACCCCATGGACTGTAGCCCAACAGGCTCCTCTGTCCATGGAATCCTCCAGGCAAGAATACTGGAGTAGGTTGCCATGCTTGCCTACAGGTCATCTTCCAGACCCAGGGAGTGAACCTGCATCTCTTTTGTCTCCTGCATTGGCAGGTGGGTTCCTTACTACTGAGGTACCTGGGAAGCTAAGTATTCCCCAGCTAACACCAAACTGGATGAGCCAGCATCTGAATTTAATTTTAACAAAAGTTGAGATGGTTCTTATGTACCCTTAAGATAACCATGGACTTAAAGGAAGTAATCTCAGATGACCCTTTGATTTCAATGAGCACCTCAATTGTTTCTGGATGTGCTGCGATAGGCCTGAAGAAGAGCTGGGGGTAAGAGCTGGAAGGATCTGAACTGTTCTATATGACAGAAGAAGAAGAACATGAAATTCTGGAGACATGTGGTAGAAAGGAATTTGAAAGAACAGATGGGAGAAAAAAAGAAGAAGACACCAAGATGTCCAGAGGTTGAAAAATAGTGGCAGAGTAGACACTGTAAGAGGGTTTCCCAGGTGGCACTAGTGGTAAAGAACCTGCCTGTCAATGCAGGAGATCATTCCATTCAGCAATTAGTAGCATACAGCATGTGAGACGTTAAGATGACAGCCGTAGAGTAAGCAAGGGCTTGTAAACACCCTGGCCCAGAGCAGAGACAGAACTCCGGTCAGTGGATTAATCTGTATTTTGTGAGCAACAACTACATTTTTTTTTTTTTTTTTGCCACACTGCATGGCACGCAGGATCTTAGTTCTCTGACCAGGGATTGAGTCCCATTGGAAGCACAGAGTCTTAACCACTGGACCACCAGAGAAGTCTCAACAATTACATATTAGTCAATTTTAATGTGTTCATCTCAAACGTCCACACTTTAAAGAAACAGAACCCTCTACTATAGCCCCTGTAAGAGTGTGGTGGATTTTTGAGTAAATTTTTCAACTCCTGCACATTGTGTTTTCCAACTGAAAGAAAGCAATGTGCAATGCTAGACTTCTGTCTGAACATCAGCATCTCACATATCAGTAATTTCTACCTCTGCTGCCCAAATACAAACTGAGTTAGGTCTTAACGTTGTTTTAAAGCAATAATGTGCAGGCTGAGCTGGAGAGCCTTTCAAGGAGTGACAATGAGGAGAAGCCTACGGACTCTTCCGGGCTTCCTCCGTCACCCTCCACATTACTCCAATTTCCTATAAATCAATTCCCCAAGGCAGTGGTTGGGTAGAGACACACGATCCATTGTTGTTTGGGGGAACAACACTTCTTGTCTTCCACTCTTCCTGTCTCACTTTATTTATCTTGTGTTAACTCATCATTATTTTCAATGTTTGGAAACTTTAAAAGAGCCTTTTATAAAGAGAACCATTACTTATCAAATAAACAAGAATTACACTCTTGCTGCCACCCTCCCTCTTAACCATCTCAATGACATTTAAGGAGCTTCCCAGAGGGCTTCCATGGTGGCTCAGGAGGTAGAGAATCCACCTGCCAATCCAAGAGACCCAGTTTGATCCCTGGGTCAGGAAGATCCCCTGGAGAAGGGAATGGCTACCCACTCTAGTATTCTTGCCTGGAGAATCCATACGGATACAGGGGTTTGGTGGGCTACAGTCCATGGGGTTGCAAAGAGTCAGATACAACTGAGAGACTAACACATTCATTCATTCTACTCCCTAGAGGCAAGCACCAAATCCAGTTTCATTTCTGCAAGTCATTTTGCCTGTCCGTAGCAGTAAAAATTTTAAAATAAAAACTACCCCACAAATTCCCTGCTGTGATGGGAGGGGTGATTGTGGATATAAGTATAACATTATTTTCTTTTTGCTTGCTTTTTTTTTTCAAGATCCCTCTGCTGAGTATGTTATATAAATTCCTTCTGGACTTCCTTTGTACTTCCTTATCCCCAACCATGACCCCATTGATGGAGATTTTGCATTTTCAGTTCAGGTTGTTCATGAAGGATATAATTCCAGATCATTTCCTGCTTCTTGCCCTCCATGTTTATGCTTGTGGGAGTATCTGGCATAGAAATCAGAAGCTTATTTACTGCCAATAAAATGGCTTCTATTATTATATATATTCGTTAAGCAAGGTTAAGCATATAGATTTTTGTCACCTCCTTTTTACTAAAGGACTGAATAGTACAGGTATATTTGAAACAGCAGGGCACTTTCTAATTTAGCAGAAATTAAGACAAAGTACAAGGCTACAACATTGGGATGTTTATAGAGTCTTCCAAAACTGCACTGCCTTTTATTTAAATAATTATGTGGCAATTTGTGGCATTTTTATTAAAAGTAATTACATTTTGGCAATATTTCTTTTGCGATGTTGCTCAACTGTTATTTATGGATATGATTCAATAACAAAAGGGACTAAGTCATTCTAGTTTATTTCTGAATAACGCAGTTTCTGTGCAGCACTAAGTATCAAGTATGATATTCATCAACTTTGATTCATTAAAAATTTCTATATTTCATTATATTACTTGTACTGTTTGACAGTGTTTCTTCTTAAGGACTCAAATGTTTCTTACTCATCCAGTTGGTTTTGTTAATTAAGGCTGCTATAGCAAATTATTATAGGCCAGGTGGCTTTGACAACAAACATTTATATCTCATGGTTCTGGAGGCTTGGAAGTTCCAGATCAAGGTGCTGGCTTGTTTGGTGTCTAGTGAGACCCCTCTTCCTGGCTTCTTGCTGTGTCCTCAGATGGCAGAAAAAAAAGTGAGTGTTAGTCGCTCCATCATTCCAACTCTTTGGGACTCCATGGACTGTAGCCCTCCAGGCTCCTCTGTCCATGGAATTCTCTAGGCAAGAATACTGGAGTGGGTAGCCATTCCCTTCTCCAGGGGATCTTCCCGCCCCAGGGATGGAAAGAGAAACAAATCAAGAAAGATCATCTGTCCTCTGCATCTTCTCACAAGGGCACTAATTCCATTAATGAGCGCTCCATCCTCATGACCTAATTGCCACCAAAAGTCCCATCTCCAAAAGCCATTGTGTTGGGGATTACTCAACATATGGATTCTGGGGGGACATAAACATTCAGCCCATAGCACATTGTTACAATTTTTTAAACGGACCAAGAGGCGGGAGGAAAAGTGCTAGTGTTTCACCCTCTGATGTGAGCAGGGGTTAGAACAAAGACCTAGATGAACAGTTGGTAAGATTATGAGTGGGAACCAGGAGGAAGTCTCTATATAATGGAACTCAAACCCAGGCCCCGTTAGGAGAGAAAATGCAGGTTCTCTTCCTGCCCAAGAACATCCTGATAGTTGAGGTGGGTGGTGCCTGGGTGTGACAGGGAGGGGACCAGATGACAAGAGGCTGGGATGGGAGGGTCTTCTGCTTCCTACCTGTGAAACAGGAGAGAGTTTAAGAATGACTTTGATCTTTAGGATCTTTTCTACTCCTTTTAAGTCAAGAGTTCTCTACTAGGGGATGGGGACAAACGTCCCAAGTATGCAGGGAAAATTTTCACATTGCAGTTAGAAGCCCGGCCCCTACCCCCCAGAGTTCCTCAATCCAATCTCCAGGGCTGTGGATTCTGAAAAACCCCCTTCAATAATTTTCATTTGCAACATTGATTGAAAATGAATGCCCTAAGTTGCTAAGTTAATATTCCTTTAGTTGTACAAGCATTTGAATATCTCAAAAGACAGGAAACCCTTCCTGAGCTGGACCCTGGAAAGGAACAGTGGAGTTATGACCCTCTCCCACTTAGCTGTGTTCCAGAGGGTGCAGAAGAGGCCCAAATTACAATAGGTAAACAACCCCTCAGCAAAAACCCCTGATGTGGAGGACAATTAAGGTCCCCTGGCATTTTCCTGTAGGAGACACTCCACTGCCAGCTAGGGCTTCTGTGCTGGATGACACACTGTCAGTATTGCTATTAGCTGGTGCAACACAGAGGCTTAAATGCTGGGGCCAGAGAAGCACGAACACCCAAATTAGTGCACCCTACTGTCCCGGTAAAAAATTAGACAGGGAACAAATTGCTGTGTATCAGTGTCTTAACCATCAACTAGGCCTTCACAGTGCTTTGCATCTAGTAGACATTCAACAAGATAACTTAGATGTTTGTTGAACAGACGTTGTGTTTCTCATGGCGTAGCTTCCTTTATCCTTGGGCACTGTTTTTGAAACATAACCATTTATTTATGTTTGGCTGTGCTGGGTCTTCATTGCTGTGCAGACGTATCTCTAGTTGCAGTGAGTAGGGACTACTCTCTAGTTGCAGTGCAGGGCTTCTCATTGCGGTGGCTTCTCTTATCGCAGAGCACGGGCTCTATGAACATGGGCTCAGCAGTTGTATCGCTCCCGGGCTCTAGAGAACAGGCTCAGTAGCTGAGGCACACAGCCTCAGTTGCTCCATGGCACGTGGGATCTTCTCAGACCACAGATCAAACCTGTGTCTCCTGCACTGGCCAGGTGGATTCTTTACCACTGAGCTACCAGGGAAGTCCTTATCCTTGAGCTATTTTGATACTTAAAAGAATGTTTCATTAAATTGAATCTTTCTGGCCCATAATTGCTCCAAGGTGCCATCCAGTATTGATTATCCATCAAGAGGATTCAGTCTTTCTTAAGTATCAGGGTGGGACAGAAGAGTGTGATTTGATAGCTGAGGCAGTACCATAGAGAAATCTGATCTACTGACAGAAGTACACACCATCTTCCTGGTTCCTCCACCTTGGGGCTCTGAACTCCCAGGATGTTCAAAGATAGCTCTGATAATAAGTTGTTTGGCACACAAAAAAATTAATTCATGTCCCACTTAAGATAGGAGGTTTTAAACTTGTGACTGAAAAACAACCCAACCATTTTGGAATGAGAGTTTTTACATGCATGTCACCCAAACATGACTACCTGTTTAAGCTCATTTTGTAAACCCCTATTCCTAAGTCTATATAGACTTTAAAGAAAAGTGGGAGGTATTCTAGTTAAAATTTGAAGGTAAACATTCTTTACAGAGTCCCAAAGTATTTGAAGTAAAGGAATGTTGGGGTCTGGTCATTTATTTAACTGGGTAACTGGATGACCATTCCCCCTGCTAAATATTTGTTAAAAGTACATTACTCATGAAAACAATAAAAAGTATTTCAAATTATCACTGAAGTAGCTTGAGTAAATACAAAGTTGCTCAGTCATCTCCAACTCTTTGTGACCCTGTGGACTGTAGCCTGCCAGGCTTCTCTGTCCATGGGATTCTCCAGACAAAAAGGCTGGAGTGGGTTGCCATACTCTCCTCCAGGGGATCTTCCTGACCCATGGACTGAACCCAGGACTCCCTCATTGCAGGCAGATTCTTCACTGTCTGAGCCACCAGGGATCTTAATATAAAGTTATGTGGATGTAAGAATATATAATCTTTTCACAGTCTAGATATGACTACTAGAACTTAGAATGTTAAGAATGGAAATAAGTTTGTGAGGTTGCTCAAATCTGTACAGCTACACATTTGCTATAGATCAGCAAATGGAAATGAACTGCTTTTAGAACAACCGTGTTTAAGCCACCTCTTAATATACGTATATTGTAAGTCTTGTCTTCAGAACCATATTATTTGTATTTATTTATCTTTTTATGACCAGGAGAAAAAGTCTGAAATCAAGCTGTAAATCTAACACCTTCTGCTTATTCTGGGTCCCTGCATAAAGGTAAAACTTATTTCCCTTTGTTTATCATGCATGTTTATAGTATTAGCATTTTTGTTTTCCTTAAAAGTAACTGGATCACCATATTAATAGCCTCATTAAAGGGTTTTGGCTTTGTCTCTTTTTAGAAAATAGAACAAAGCAAAACGAGAACAGAAATTTTGCCTTCCTGAAGAAACTTGTCCAAAAAATACATTTGAGTAAGAAAACAGGATTCCTCGGTTTTTGCTGCATTAATAATTTTGAGTAAGAAATACTGTAAATATTTTATTTTTTAACTTTTGATTTTGCATTGGGATATAGCCAATGAACAGACAATGTTGTGATAGTTTCAGGTGAACAGTGAAGGGGCTCAGCCATACATACACGTGCAGCCATTCTCCCACAAACTCCCTTCCCATCCAGGCTGCCATATAACATTGAGCAGAGTTCCCTGTGCTATGCAGTAGGTTCATGTTGATTATCCATTTTAACTATAGGAATGTGTATCTGTCCATCCCCAAATCCCTAACTATCCCTTCCCCACATCCATCCCCTTGACAACCATAAGCTCTTTCTCGAGTGTCATACTGAATGAAGTAAGTCAGAGAGAGAAGGAGAAATATTTATGACATCCCTAATACGTGGGATTCAAGAAGAAATGATACAAATGAACTTACTTACAAAACAGAAACAGACTCACAGACTTGGAGAAATGCTATAAATATTTTAAATTAAAAAGTCAATTTTTTTTTTTGGCTGTGCCAAGTGGCTTGCAGGATCTAAGTTCCCCAAACAGGAAGTGAACTCCAGCAGTGAAAGCACCAAGTCCTAACACTTGACCTCCATTTCCCCAAAATGTCAAATTTTTGACATTCAAAAGTTTTGAAGTCTAAATACTCCTAATATTTAAAAAGATGAATTTCAAGTGGTTAATTCATTTATAATCATATAGATAAGCTATATATTATATATAATTACAAACCAATTACCATTCTATTCCAACTTTTGGTTCAAAGGAAAGCCAGGGCTGAATTTCCAAAAGCAGGGCCTTAGACAAAACTAAGAAAAATTATTAAACACAACAAGCCCACAACTAAGTTTTGAAATCACCGACAGTGTTGTTACTTATACAGAACAGATTTTTAGAGGCCTGTCATGACAACACTCTCAAGTTTGATAATTCATGTTGAGAAAATATATGGGTATTTATATCATGACAAGAGTTTCTGTGTTATCCTCTTTTTCTTGGAAAATGAAACTAACAGGTCTTTTAGTAGCATTGTCTCCTTACACAGAATTTACATTCCCGAGGGTGTGGTTAGCAACTTAGGAAAATTCTCCAACCATGAAGGTTTGCAAAAGTGTTCCAATTACACCTACCCATGAAAAGTACAAACTATGAGAAACAAGACCTTTGATACCACTGAAGTGTAAGCGAACACTGTCAATTCCGGCTGTGTATCATTTCATCAATGCACTATTTCATTTGAGTTTCATGTGACTCGGTGACAATGGATTTTCATCCCCATGTTATAGATGAAGAAATAAAAAAGTTTCCAAGAGGAAGAATAAGAAAGAAGGCTCCAGTGTTTAATAGCCTGGAAGTTTACACTTAATTTCAGTTTCACAACTGTTTCATTTATTTATTTATTTTTTCCAACAGAAAGCATTTATTTGTTCAGCAACTAGAAAATAAATAAATAAAAAGTTCTACGAGATCAAGTGACTCATCTGAGGTTACATATTTAGTAAGATGGGGGGTTAGAACTTGAACCTGGTTGTGAGGTAGATACTTTGTGAAATCCTTCAGCTGGAACCCTTTCATGAGAGGAGCGGTTCAAACGCGTGCCTTTGGGGCTACTTGACCTTAGTCTGGAGCACGGCCACCTCTGGAAGTGGCTGTAGAAGGAAGTCACACGACCTGATGGGCATGACAGGTGGACGGGGGTGGGTGGATCGGTCATGACACATTCGTTCACACCCGCCTCCACCCTGTCTGCCCATCTTACCACCTCCAGGGCACCTCCCATATCAAAGCCCCGAGGTGGGTGTTGTGGGGACACCCAGGTGTGGGAAACATGGGTCCTGATGTCACCGAGAAGAGCCACTGAACCCAGCTGTACAAGATCCCAGGAAGCCCAGTTTACAGCACATCTTTAAGGAGGCGCTATGGCGTCCTCTTGGTCCCTGGAAGGCCTTGCTGGACCGTCATTCAATCACTACTCAGCAGAGGCCTGAGTGACAGAATTCTGACAGCCAACACAGTACTGGGGGAGGCAGCTTAATTACAGTCCTTCCCTGCGCCCAGTATAAGAGGCTCCCAGGAGGGTGCCCAGCCCAACTCTTCAGCCTCACTGTCTCCTTCTGGCCACCTTGGGGAGCCCAGAAGCATCTAGCTTCTGCTGTTCTTACTGCTTCCCTGTGTTTCCAATAAAATCCTACATGCAGCAAGGGGAAATTTTACTTTGTTGTTATTGTTTAGTTGATAAGTAGTGTCCTGACACTTTGCGACCCCATGGACTCTTGTCCACCAGGCTCCTATGTCCACGGCATTTTCCAGGCAAGAATACTGGAGTGGGTTGCCATTTCCTCCTCCAGAGGATCTTCCCAACCCAGGGACAGAACCAGAGTCTCCTGCATTGGCAGGTGGATTCTTTACCACTGAGACACCTGGGAAGTCAGAAATGTTCAAATTCTGTTTTATTATTAAAATGATTTAAATGACATTTTTTTGGATTGTGGATTTTCTTTTTAAAAGAAAGCCTCTGGAGCAGAACTGATTTAAAAATGAGAATGGAGGGTCACTTATATCGCTGGGATATCTGCTATGTGAGTCTTGCCTGGAAGGCCCTGCTCCTCGCGACCCCAGCAGACTCCCCACATTCATCCTCTAAGCAACAAGTAAGTATGCGGAATGGCCTGTTTCCTCCAGGCAGATGGTTCCTCGCTTCTCAAACAGATGACTGCAAAATCCGTAGGATATCTTAAGACTGAGCAGATGAGATACATCAACTTGTTTGCTTAGAAGAGCTGAGTGAACAGCCTCTGACACCTGGTACCTGAGCCCCACTCTGTTCCACGTGCAGGAAGAGATGCTCACTTCAATCCGACATGCCCATGGGCATGGCATGTGTTAGGACCACTTCTCTCTCCTCTTTTGCTTTCTTAGATCACTGAGCTGAGCCCTCTGCTCTGAAGCTGCTGGAATTCTTTCAGGAGGATGAGGAAGTCAGGCTGCCTGCCTGCTAGGGACTTACCTACACTTTCTTTAGGGTGGGGGAGCTACACCAGTCTTAGCTGATGCATGTGGTATCTAGTTCCCAGACCAGGGATCGAACCCAGGCCCCTTGCATTAGGAACCTGGAGTCTTAGCCCATTGGACCACCAGGGAAGTCCCGAGACATACGTACATTCTTAATGCCTGGCCTGGTGGAGCTGAGATGGTGGAACTTCAACTGAGCAACTCAGACTAGTTCTACTGTTGAGGCTTCTTCAAGAGAAAGATAAATGTTTAATTTTTGATGATTTTGTAAAAATAATATGAATATGATGTTTATATGTACTGGTTTTGTGTACGATTCATTGCTGTGAGTACGGTGTCCCCTCATTGTCTGGTATTTGCCAGATTATACGGTATGCATGGTATCCTGCTAGGAAAATTCTTTCCCATCAGTCACATAAGAAACTGTCTTCTTTTCTGCTGTCTTCCCAAGGGCTAGAATAGATCCTGGGATACAGAGGATCCTAACACATTTTAATGAATGAATTATACACTGAGATGGCATACCTGCACTCCCCCCTCACTGGGAGTTCCTACAGTGATGAACATCATTAATAAAGACCTTGCCCTTTGACAGTCTCTACTGCCAGCTAGTTCTTTCCTAGAGCTAGAATGAGATGGGCTCCACAGGATGGACACTGCCGCACAGTAAATTAGTTAACTCACCACTAATTGAAGTTAATTAGTTAACGTCACTGAACACTGACCACCTATGATGCCCAACTCCTTTTCCGATACAACTAGGCCATTCAAAGACATATACTGTCCCTGTTTTCAAAGAGTTTCTGTACAAAACTTTACAGTTGCCACCAAGCAACAAAGTACTGAACCCTTTCACAACCTAAGACAACTGAACACAACCCCAGGAAGAAAGGGAAGGACTCTATATGCAGTAATGAGGCCAAGGAGGTGGTCAGCACAGAGGAGAACTTAAGAGAGGTCAGAAGACTGGGTGATTACAGAAGACAAAAGTTGCGAACTAGGCCTTGAAGCCCAGGTGGAGAAGGGAAGAAAGGGCAGAACAGGAACACAAGTGTGTGTGTGTGTGTGTGTGTGTGTGGTGTGGTATGGCGTGGTGTGGTGTGTGTGTGTGTGTATGTGTGTGTGGTGTGTGTGTGTGTGTGGTATGTGTGTGTGTGTGGTGTGTATGGTGTATGTGTGTGTAGTGTGGTGTGTGGTATGTGTATGGTGTATGTGTGTGTAGTGTGTGTGGTGTCTGTGGTTTATGTGTGTGTGGTGTGGTGTGTGGTGTATGTGTGTGTGTGGTGTGTATGGTGCATGTGTGTGTGGTGTGGTGTGTGTGTGTGTAGTGTGTGGTGTGTATGGTTTTTGTGTGTGTGTGTGTGGTGTGTGTGTGTGTAGTGTGTGGTGTGTATGGTTTTTTTGTGTGTGTGTGTGGTATGTGTGTGGTGTGTGTGTGGTGTGTGTATGGTGTATGTGTGTGTAGTGTGTGTGGTGTGTGTGTGTGTGTAGTGTGTATGGTGTATGTGTGTGTAGTGTGTGGTGTGTGTTTGTGGTGTGTATGGTGTATGTGTGTGTGGTGTGGTGTGGTGTGGTGTGTGGTATGTGTGTGTGTGGTGTGTGGTGTGTATGGTTTATGTGGGTGTGGTGTGGTGTGTAGTGTGTGTGGTGTATGTGTGTGGTGTGTGTCTGTGGTATGTGTGGTGTGTGTGTGTGTGGTGTGGTGTGTGGTGTGTGTGTCGTGTGTGTATGGTGTATGTGTGTGTAGTGTGTCGTATGTGTGTGGTGTGTGTGTGTGTGGTGTGGTGTGGTGTATGTGTGTGTGTGGTGTGTGTATGGTGTATGTGTGTGTAGTGTGTGTGGTGTGTGTGTGGTATGGTGTGTGGTGTGTGTGGTATATGTGTGTTTAGTGTGTGTGTTGGGGTGTGTGTGTGTGTGTGGTGCATGGTGTGTATGGTTTATGTGTGTGTGGTGTGTGTGTATGGTGTGTGTGTGTGTGTGTGTGTTGGGAGGTGGGAGAGGATGGGAGAGTGATGGAGGCATACAGAGCACACAGGCACATCAAGAGCTCACTCTGTGCACCACAATTTGAGTCAATTGAATAAATATTTACTGAGTTCATGCTATGTGCCAAGCACTGTGACAGGTACAAGGGACACAATGGTTAACAGGACTGATATGGTCCTTGGCTCCCAGGCTAGTGGAAGATATAGAGAAGTAAATGGATAATTACAATACAATACAGTAAGTGTTATGATAGAGAAAAGTCCAGGTGTCATGAGAAGGAACGGAGAATGGCCCCAACCCAGATGGGAGGGTCAGGAAAATTCCTGGACATTCCCCAAGAGGGTGGTCAAGCTGACACCTGAAGCGAAGGGAGGAATTAGTCAGGTGAAACTGGGCACGTAGGTGATACAGCACTTAATCCAGAAGAGCAGGTGTGATGGGCCACGGGGATCTGAAGTGGGCTGGGTTTGCAGGACTGCAAGAGGAGGAATGCTAAGAGATGGGCCAAGGACAGAAGCACTGGTTGGGTAAGCAGTCTCATGTACTTTACATTAAGGAGTGTGGACTTTATCCTAAGAGCAAAGGGAGTCACTGAAGAATTTAAGGGAATGAAACAAACACATTTTCATTTTGGGTAGATAACCATCTGACATGTGGGATGGTCCTTAGAGGAGAAATGGGCAATAAGAACAGAATAACATGTAGCTTGCTTCTTCAAGGTCCAGCCTAGCCCAGTGCAAGAACTAAATGAATATTTCATGAGTGAATGAATGAACTGATCAACTCAGCAGTCAATCTCTTGGCTCAGGACTGAGAACAGGGGACTTTAGATGGAGGATAATGCTGTCTGGGAGTCTGTAAGTGTCAGAGTGAATACACATCAGAACACTGACAGGTCTTCAATCTTGAGTCTCATCAGACAAATGATAACAACAGTTACCATTTTGAGTTGGTGCCTAAATTTCCCTGATGCTTGGTCCCACATTGTATCTCCTCTTTATGCGTCACCACTTCCCTGGTGGCTCAGAGGTTAAAGCGTCTGCCTGCAATGCGGGATACCTGAGTTCAATCCCTGGGTCGGGAAGATCCCCTGGAGAAGGAAATGGCAACCCACTCCAGTATTCTTCCCTGGAGAATCTCATGGACGAAGGAGCCTGGTGGGCTACAGTCCACGGGGTCACAAAAAGTCGGACATGACTGAGTGACTTCATTTTCACTTTCTTTCTTTCACACATCATACAGGGGCTCCCCTGGTGGCTCAGCTAGTAAAGAATCTGCCTGCAATGCATGAGACACTGGTTCAATTCCTGGGTCAGGAGGATCCCCTGGAAAAGGGATAGACTACCCACACCAGTATTCTTGGGCTTCCCTCAGGGCTCAGATGGTAAAGAGTCTGCCTGCAGTGCAGGAGACCTGGGTTTGATCCCTGGGTTGGGAAGATCCCCTGGAGGAGGGCATGGCAACCCACTCCTGTATTTCTGCCTGGAGAATCCCTGTGGACAGAGGCGCCTGGTGAGCTACAGTCCACGGGGGTCGCAAAGAGTCAGACACGACTGAACACAACAACATACTTGATGTACATTTCTGTTTCAGCTGACCTTTAGGAGTTGACCTTTAGGCTTTTTCAGGCCAGGGTATTTCTAAGTCATCTATTGTAAAAAGAAGTTAGTGCAACCTGCATGACAGTGAAGTTGTGGTTTATTTGAAATCTAATTTAGACAAAAAAGAAGTAGCCAGCATTGTTCAAACTTCAGGCAGGTAACTCTCCACCTTGTCACCTGGATACCCTGGCACACAGGGAGGCTGTTAAGAGTTCATCCCCTCTTGCTGTCCCCTAGGTGGGGAATGGCAGCAGAACTAGGCAGAAGAAGAATGTCACTGAAGGCCACAGGGGTTGGTGAGGTGGCTCAGAGACCATGAACAGCCCTTTAGGGACACAGTCTACACTAGAATCCAGGTCCCCTAAGTTCAACGCCTCTTTCACAACTCCACCCTGTCCAATTAATTAGGACAGTCCAAGATCTTAGAAAGGAATGACTTGTGTGAGGTTTGAGCTAGAGGTCTTCTCATAATTCTGTGATTGTAGCTGATAGCCCGGAGCAAGACGACCTTCTAGAAAGAGAAGGCAAAATGGAAATGGGGGCTGGAGAGGGTGAGATGTTCTGGGATCTGGCTGTCTGGAAGTGTAGGGGAGGGGTGGTAGAGAAAAGCCTGGTGAATCATGACACACATGGATCCCAATGTTGTTGTTGTTTAGTCATTCAGTCCGTCCCATTCATTTTTGACCCCATGGACTGTAGCCCGCCAGGCTCCTCTGTCCATGGGAGTTCCCAGGCAAGAATACTGGAGTGGGTTGCCATTTCCTCCTCCAGGGGATCTTCCTGACCCAGGGATTGAACCCAGGTCTCCTGGCAGGCAGATTCTTTACCACTGAGCCACCAGGGAAGCCCATATGGATTCCCATACGTTAGACCAAAAACAAGGAGAAGAAAGAGCAGAAGGTGAAGAACAGGCCTGGGAGCAGGTTTCTGAAGAAGGGCTAGGGAACCAGCTCTACAGAAAGCGTTTTGTGTCACACAGGCTCAGGAGAGCGAGGCAGGTCTGGGCTCCTCGCTACTTTCAGATCAAAGAGAACAGGCAGAAAGCTACTGTGTTTTTAGATACTTCAGACACTCAAACGCTCCTCCTTGCAGACTTGTTTCCATCATCCCCTTCCTTCGCCTGCCAATGCACCTACACACGTACACCTCTGGCCCACTGCAGCCCAGGCTTTGCTTTTTCCCGCAGGGTATTTTCACACCAGGGTAGCATCACTGACCCAAGAACTTCATGAACACAAGAACTTCCTTATGAACTGAAATTTTCAGCTTGTGGCTTTGGTGGCCCACATTTCTAAATCATCACTTAGATATTCAATATTTCCTAAAACAGTACAAAGACTGTGAGGGGGGTCTGTTTCATTTTTATGATGAAGCAAAGCTTGAATGAATTCTCCTCGTTTGTTTTCTATCATCACAGAATTAGATTTCAGCAGTTGGGTCTAATCTATCAATCTAACCGATCAATCAATCACAACAAAAGGCCACTTTCAGTTTCTCCAGAAAATTCCAATGCAAACAGTACTGAAATAAGTTGACTAATTCATCCTCTCCAGGGACCACACACCAGTGATACCTCAGCTAGAGTTCACTGTCACAGGCACCTGATACAATCTACACATCTATATACCAGACTCGGCCAACTAAGGCCACCACCAGAGTCTCTTTATCGAGATTGAAATCTGGGAGTCTTCTGAGCTCCAGTACACTCCACCATCTACACTGTATAATCGAGCCCTTTACTACAAATGGTTTTAGGCTCTGATGCAAGACAGGAATTTGAAGCATGCATCTGAGTATTTAATGGCATTAATTTCTGGTGCACACAAACATCAGCTTCACTCAACAATCCAACAATCTTGCAAAATAGAGAAAATATGTCAGAAAATGAAATGCAGCATGGAATTCTCCAGGACTGCAAGCAAAGCAGGTCCCAGATTCCGCAGCCCGACAGAATAACCTTCTATTTACAGATACTTAAAGTCAAAGAGACACCTATTTACAGATCTTTAAAGATATGAAAATAAATCAAGAAAAGAAAAAGGATGAGAGTGCTTTCAGATGACAGAATTGTTTTTTGTTTTTTTTACAATTAAACATGTTTACTTTACTGCCTCAAGTTCTCAAACATGCCCCAAGTTAATCTGAAATGTAACACATCTGATCGTTAGAAATGAAATACAATCCGTGTTGTTGTTTTAACCGGCAGGCATCAATTGAAACAAATCCTACCTGGAAATATGGATGGTCTCTTTTTTGGGCGCCTCAGGTGAATGGGTTCCAAGTTTCTAAAGTTTCTTTGAAGTCTTGCTTTAATATCATTTCCTATGAGTAATTCAGGTGGCAGGCTGCTCCGTCTTGATGATTTATAATCATTTTGCGATGAATTTAGTTTGTTCTTCGTCCTGGAATATAAATTGCTGTCATCAACCGCCATGGTAGGAAATACATTTGATTTTCCTGAAAAAAAATTCTGAAAAGCCAAACCCAGGCGCAGCCGCCTCTGTCTCCACCCCAGACTCAGTTCTCATGCTTTGCCCCACACTTGTTTGGGAAGCTTAGCAAGTTGATAGGCGTGGACTTGAACAGGTGTAGAATTACTAAGCAGCCCCTCCTATCCCCAGTAAAGAGCACAAGGGAGGAGAGATCTAAAAAATCATTAGGTGCAGGAGACTGAGGAATGCCAACAGTTGTGGCACACGGTAATAAAAGGGACCAGACGAGTGCTGAGCGTAATCTCTGGTTTACTGGTGCGACGCCATAAAGCAACCACAACTTACTCTTTCACAATGAATACCTATGCAAATCGCAAGCCTAGTTATTGTTGTTTTCTGAAACTCTTGGAGATTTTCTTTTTTTAATAGAAGTTTTTGGCAAACTTTGGGAAACATTTTTACATTCCCTCCTACCTTTTTGTTTCACACGCACAGGCAGAGCAAACGTCTGTCTTTACGACATTCCTTATCTGGCGGGCAGTCGACTGGAAGTGGGCTGGACGGAGGAGATGACAGATGGCTGGGATGAGCAGGAAGGACCCCGGGGTGGGTGTGCATGAGCAGCAGTGCCGGGAACCCAGTGCAGCCCCCACCCACCCCTCCCCTCCTGCCCTCTACCTGTAAGGTGGCTTCTGGGAAAGGTCAGCTGTCTGACAAGGGGAAGTCAGAGGTCTAGCCAGTGAGCTGTGACCTATCGTGGATGGCACCCTCCACTCAGCCAGTGCAAAGGACCCTGTGGTCTCTGCCAGGATCCCGCCTGGTTCGCAACTTACATGGTCAGCTGGTTTGGTGGTCTGAGAAAAAGCAGCATTCACCAGATTCCAGCTCGACCTGTCCCATGCTTGCTTTCTCTCTCTTCCGGACTTTGCATTCATACATCCTTTGTTCCCTTCCCCCTTGCTCTATTTATGTGGAAAGGTTCTGCCCTCTTTTCTCTAACTGACTCTGCAGAACTCATAATTCTATCATTTATCCTCTCGTGTCCCAGGGCTGGGTCTCCTCTCCCCTGCTCCTCCTCGGTCTCTCTCTCTCTCACACACACACACCCCTTATGTTCTGTCTGACTGCAGTGTGAGTCAGAAGATAAAGATGATAAAATCTGCCTTTTCTCTTCCCAGTGCCTGGAATCAGTAGATACGTAACATTATAAGGGATTTAGAGGCTGTTTCAGAAATCACTGTTTATTTTGGTTTGTGCTTGTATGCGTGCGTGTGAAGAGACTATTTGCAAGTCTCTGGACTGTAGCCGGCCTGGATCCTCTGTCCGTGGAATTCTTCAGGCAGGAATACTGGAGTGGGTTGCCACGCCCTCCTCAAGGGGATCTTCCTAAACCAGGGATGGAACCTGCGTCTCTTATGTCTCCTGCATTGGCAGAAGGGTTTTTTACCGCTAGTGCCACCTGGGAAGCCCTTACTTTGGTTTACTGTATGCCGAGTAGGTTAGATTATTTGATAGAATTTAGAAGCTGGGTCTTTTCACCTGAGTATAAGTTTCATACTCTTTTCTCCTTTTAGCAAATAGTTCTTTTTACAACAGATTTTCTGAAGAGTAAAATTTTCTTTTTTTAAGAAGTGTGTCCAGATTAGGGTTGCACTATAACCCATAAATTATAATTATAATCCAGCAAGCTGTTTACATATTAGATTATTATTTTACTAATTATACACCATTTCCCTTGCAGGACTTAAAACTATTTTGCCAAGTTGGAACATACCACAAACTTCAAAACAATTAGTGGTTTGTACAAAACTATTTTGAAAAGCCCATGAGACTTCTTGAATCTCCCTTAGCTTAATGAAAACACATTTTTTTTCCAGCAAAGAAATTAAAAGTAAAGCATTACTTAAAGTTTGAGGTAACGATTTAACAGGAGAAAAAAATACATTTCCATAATAAAAATCTAGAGAACGGTGGTTAAGTTTTGAAACCCTAACAGGGTAGAGCCCTAGGCCACAAAATACTGGATGTTAACAGGGGGAAATCTAGCAAAGACAAGCTGAAAGTTGAGCTTTGAGTGACTCCCTTTCCCAATTCACAGTATCCTCAGGGGGCTGAACAAGAGTGCAGACGAAATGAAATGGAGCCTCAGAAGCAAGGTGTAATTATCACATAGAGTGTGGGACAGGCACGGCTGCCTGCAGACAGCCTGGCTACAACACAGGGTTAAGAGCTCAGGCATTTGGAACACAGTAACAACAGCTGTGGTTACTGCACAGTTAATACTGGCCAGGTTCTGGGCTAAGCTTTGGACATGCATCATCTCACGGATCCCTCCTAATCTCCTGTTCTACAGATGAGCACACCGAGACTCACACACACGCCAAGGAACCGGGGGACAGGAGATCAGAACACAGATTTGACCTGCCTCCAATGCTTCTGCCCAAGTCCATGCTTTAAGCTACACCATCCTGAAGAAAACAAAACAAAAACTACCACATACTTAAAAGGACGCCATGCTGCATTCTTCAATGTATACGTGAAATCTGAAAGAACTCTAAAGTCTTTCTCTACCTTCCTAACGCGCAAGTCGAGGTTTGAGGCAGGTTTCCATTGCGCCACTGAGGAAGGAGGGGTCTGGCTGACCTAACTCCAGCCCCCCAAGCCCTCTACCCACCGCCCCCCAATAACCCTGCTGTCAGGACATCGGTAAGATCCATGGAATGGCAGTAAGAAAAAGCAGAAGGAAAATTCAGATTCTTGCTTTAATAAAATGTATTCATGTTGAGACTCTGCATATTAAAATACATTTTAGATAAACGTATTACATTTTCCTGAGATTTAAATCATAATTCAGGGGAAAAAAATCCCACCCCACTTGAAGGTGTTCCTCATTTCCTGATCTTCTAAAAATAAAATGATGTTAGAGAGGGTTTGAGGGTTCCAGATATTCTCAGTGTAACCCCTCTCCTGCCCAACTATTCTCCACTCATTGGGAATAAAAAAAGATATGACTCTAGTCATTTAATATATTTTCTTAAAGAGAAAAGTGAGAACAGCTTAAATGTGCTATTATTCAAATTTTAGGATAAAGATAAAAGGGCCAATTTTTATTTTAAAATAGTATTAAATTTGTGAACATGAAAAAGTAAACTTTCCTTTCAAAATATTTAAGTTGGCTGACAAGATGAATGATAATCAGCCACAAAGAATTCAGCTTGGTTTGGGCTAAAGGAGAATATTCACAGACTGTGATGTTAAGTCCATCTCTCCCTCTTCACAGTAACAGTCACAAGTGGAATTTCATTTTTTAAGTAGTTCAAAGAATGATGATGATATTGGGCTCTGAGCTAAAAGAAACCTTAGAGTGTAATTAAGTAATTTAAAATATATAATTGGACATCTTCTATTCCTATACTTTTAATAACCATGATGCTTTAAAGGTTTCCATTCTCCTAAAAATCCAATATATTCATCTCCTTTGAATTATTCTAATTTCTTATCCTTCAAGAAGCTGTGTATTTTTTTTTATTAAATAATGTTACCATCTCACGAACATTTTATTCTTCCTGCTAATAAGACATTGTCTTCTTTCTCTTCGAGTGTTCAAATATTCTATAGAAAGACACTTATTCCCTCATTTTATGGCTATAATTTCCTTGCAAGGAATTTTAAAGTGAATTTTAAAAGAGAATTTTAAAGTGAATTTTGGTAGTTTTAAAAAATCTAAATTATTTGAATTTTTTGAGAAAAAGGCAAGTTGAGAACTGTACAATTTTATAACTGTCACCATCTTGCTCATTATCCTATTCTGAGAAATGATCCACCAGAATTTTAGCCCTGTTAAGGTTCACCCAATAAACTCCCAAATCTCAGTCTGACTCAATCTCTCAATTTTATATCCTGCAAATATGTCTGAATTTTTGAGCTCTCTCTTCAGTTTGTAAACTGAGAGGACCCATTATTCAGTGGGTTTGACACCAGGAAAAAAAATCATTGTACAGAATATCAGGATGAACAATATATCACCAAGCCAACCTCCACTGACGCATCCCTCTGAGAGGTCACCTGCCGCCTCTCACTGCCTGGTGGTGTTAACACACCTGCGGTATTATCCAGGGTGTGACTACGGTGGAAGAAATCTTCCCTCAGTTCCTAAAAATACGATGGAGGTTTTCAGTACTTATCTCATTGGCTGCCCCTGGCAAACTAACGCTGATGGCCAGCCTTTCTCTCTTCCGGTTCTCTGCTCCCTTGGTGTCCTCGACACTAATATCTCTCGTTTTTCGTCCTACCTCTCAGATCCCTTCTGCTTGGATTCTTTCAGGGCTCCCGAGAAGTGTATTTTCTCCCCTCCTTTGCTCTCCCCTTTTCTTTGGCCAGCCCACTGACTGAGCATCTACTTTGTGTTTGATCCCTGGTCCGGGAGATGCCCTGAAGAAGGAAATCCCACTCCAGTAGTCTTGCCTGGGAAATCCCATGGACGGAGGAGCCTGGTGGGCTATATAGCCCATGTGGTTGCAGAGTCAGACACAACTTAGCAACTAAACAACAATGTGCCTGACACCATGAGAAGTCGAAGGTCTCTGCCCTCAAGAAGCTCTGCATCTAGGAAGGGAGCAGACCTATAACAAACAGCTGGCACACACAGCGAGCACTCTGTGCAGAGGTGAGGTAGAGAAAGTTACTTTGTCAGCTCTTTCTGGTGGGAAGGGTACTGGGAAGGGAAGGGTTTTCAGGGGAGAAGGAGAGAGTTCACAAGAAAGAGGGAGGGAACCAGGGCAAAGGCGCTAAGACGTGACATCACACCAAATGCCCACACAATCCTGCACCAACACTGGGGCCTGACAGACACAGTAAAAGTGAGACGGAGCAATCCTAGCAGATAGGGAACAGAAGGAAAAACCGTAAGCTGGCATTATTATATATATTTCTAAACACCACCACAAATTGGACATACAGAAGACAATCTCCTTTAAAAAAAAAATCAGTATTAAAAAACTGACTCCAACCTTTCCAAACACTTTGGTAATTCCGAACAAAATTTTAAAAGACATTTTAAAAAATCTTGCTCCAGTAAGTAACCCTTCTCCTGAACCATCTTTATTTATTCCAGAATCTATGACACAGAGGCTTGTGGAAGTAGACTCTTACCCAAGTTTTTAATGTTATACAGGCTGTACCTTTTTAAAAAATCTTTCAAACCAGCTCTTACTGGCTTGAAATCCAACTTCATTTGCACTTGCATTCTTCTTTGTTCAATTTTGCAAGTCTCAGCAAAATGCCAGCATAACTGCCTGGACTGTTCTCAAATGAAGGTAGGGCTTAAGGGCACATTTTTCTGGGCTTGTTGAGGAGCTCT
The DNA here is from genome assembly GCF_049115385.1 of Moschus berezovskii. Taxonomy (NCBI): domain Eukaryota; kingdom Metazoa; phylum Chordata; class Mammalia; order Artiodactyla; family Moschidae; genus Moschus; species Moschus berezovskii. The sequence continues at coordinate 57,704,796 of NC_142472.1, read as the reverse complement.
TTGGTGAGAGGACAACATAAACAAATCTCCCTCCTTGCCCCCAACACACTCACACGGTCTGTGAGAGGAAGGATGCGTAGCTAATTTTTTCTCCTTAAGGAATTGAACCGAAATTTACATAAGAGAATTGAAGTGTTTAAAGTATTTTGTCCAAATACTAGATGGTGTAACCTCAGAAATGCGGTTGCTAAAACCAGGTTGACAAGTGTCTGCTGTCACTCAGATGGCCTCAGCCAAGGTCTCAGCCCTGACTGTGACTTTCGTCTGCGTGTCGAGGACATTAGGTCAAAGCTCCACCTCAAACTTCTCCGTGCTGTGCTAGTCCTGAAACGGTGGGGGGTGTACACATTTGTAAAAAGGAATCAAACTCTATTCTTCTAAGTATGATGGGTTTCTCAGGTGGCTCAGTGGTAAAGAATCTGCCTGCCAATGCAGGAGACGTGGGTTTGATCCCTGGCTCAGGAAGATCCTCTGGTGAAGGGAATGGCTATCCACACCAGTATTCTTGTCTGGAGAAATCCCATGGACAGAGAAGCCTGGCGGGCTACAGTCCAGGGGGTCACAAAGAGTCAGACTCAACTGAGCACACAGTATACACACACTCACACACACACACACACAGTCACACACACACACAGAGACACACACACAGGTACAATTTATTATACATCAATTATACCTCAATACAACTTTTTTTAAAAAAGGCAAAGTTATACTTCTCCCCTAGTGCATTCAACCAAGATTCAGACATATTCTGGGCTTCAGTTAATAAAATTAATCAATAAAATTGGAAAAAATTCCCATGGCATCATCTGTCTCAGTTCAGTTCAGTCGCTCAGTCATGTCCAACTCTTTGAGACCCCATGAACTACAGCACGCCAGGCCTCCCTGTCCATCACCACCTCCAGGAGTTTACTCAAACTCATGTCATCTGCCTCAAGAGGGAGTAAAAAATACATATGGACTCAAGAGTTATGTGAGTCCTTTTCACTTAAGAATTTTCTTAACCTGAATCATGTCTTCAGTGTTCAATTTACACACTGCAGAGCTCCAAGAATGCCTGAAAGATGTCTATCTGATAATCCCATGTAACACATTCACTGTGAGTTGCCCAGAGAAGGTGCTCAATAAATACTACGGAATGAACGACAAGGAAATGAGTGAAAGACTGCAATTGAAAGAAAAAAATGAAGGCATGTCTTAAGAGGAAGTTTCCTTACAAGCTACCAAGAAAAAGTGTGAAATATTTTAGGCCAAAGAACTTCAAGATGAAGATAAACATGGGTTACCTTAAGTGACTTGGATATAGCCCTGCTAGACACAGCACCGGATGAAATGAGCTGGTCTGAAAGTGAGTGAAAGCCGCTCAGTCACGTCCGACTCTTTGCGACCCCATGGGATTGAACCCAGGGACTGAATCCAGGTCTCCCACATTGTAGGCAGATTCTCTACCAGCTGAGCCACGAGGGAAAGCCCAAGAATACTGGAGTGGGTAGCCTATTCCTTCTCCAGCGCACCTTCCTGACCCAGGAATCGAACCACGGTCTCCCGCACTGCTGGCAGATTCTTTACTAGCTGAGCTACCAGGGAAGCCCCTGCTGGTCTGAAGACTTCCCACAATTTCAGATGCTGCTGACACTCTTGGGACTCTCCTATGGGAACCTTCCAGACTTAAGTGCCAGCATGAGTGCCTGCACTGGCTTTGTAGCTGGATCCAACACTGGACTGATCATTCAGGTGACATCACCCATTTAACGAAAAAATGTGAAATGTCATAGTCACTGAACTAGCTCTTCTGTGCAAATTCAGGTGTTGTTCTTCAGTTGCTAAGTCATTTCTGACTCTTTGCAATCTCATGGACTGCAGTATACCAAGCTTCCCTGTCCTTTACCATCTCCCAGAGCTTGCTCAAACTCATCCACTGAGTCAGTGATACCATCTAACCATCTCATCCTCTGTCGCCCCCTTTTCCTCTTGCCCTCAATCTTTCCTATCATCAGGGTCTTTTTCAATGAGTCGGCTCTTGCGCAATAGAAAAACTTTATAATTCACGCCATTTAAATCCCAAGATAGCTTTATATGGTTAGCATTTTTAAAAAACATCTCATTGCTTCTTATGCAAACAAAAGTAAAAAATGAAGTCTCTCAGAAACTGATATTAAGCAGACCACAAACAACTATTAAGAATGTAGATTTAAATATCATAATTTAAAAATCTGATCCAGTGGACAGAGAATTCTCTATCCCAAAATAATATCTTAAATTTATTTAGAACATCTAAAAAATGATGGGCTTTGCTGGTGGCTCAAACATTAAATAATCTGCCTGCGATGGAGGAGACCTGAGTTCAGTCCCTGGGTCAGGAAGATCCCCTGGAAAAGGGAATGGCAACCCACTCCAGTACAGACCATGTACAAGGCCACGAAACAAAATTCAAAATACTAGTTTGTTTTTTATCATTCTCTATGAGATATTCTTTTATCACAACCCAATAAAACTGGGAGTCAATAAACAGCAACAAACATTTTCTTTTAATCTAATGCTGACAATAGTCTTTGTTATGTATTCTCCTAGTCATGTCCTGTCTAAGTATTTCTCCTGTAGTATTTCCTTGGTCCTCATGAGTGTGGTACTACCACTGTCTCCACTTTATAGTGGAGGAAACTCTTTAAGGGGCCAAGAACAGTGCAAGATGCAAGAGGGTTCTCTTTTCTTCACATCCTCTCCAGCATTTATTGTGTGTAGATTTTTTGATGCTGGTCATTATGACCGGTGTAAGGTGATATGTCACTGTAGTTTTGATTTGCATTTCTCTAATAATGAGCAATGTTGAGCATCTTTTCATGTATTTACTGTCTCTATGTCTTCCTTGAAGAAATGTCTGTTTAGGTGTTTCGACCATTTTTTTGATTGAGTTGTTTGGTTTTTTAATATTGAGTTGCATGAGCTACTTGTATATTTTGGAGATTAATCCTTTGTCAGTTGCTTTGTTTGCAAATATTTTCTCTCAGCTGAGAGGAAGGCTCAAGAGCAAGGGCATATATATATATATGTATGTATGTGTGTGTGTGTATGTAAGCTGATTCATGTTGTTGTATGGTAGAAACTAACAAAACCCTGAAGTAACTCTAGTTTAAAATTTTTAGCATTTTAAAACAGTTAAAAATGAACAGAAGAGGGGCCAAGAAACTGCCAGGCTCCTTTGTCCATGGGATTTCCTAGGCAAGAATACTGGAGTGGGTTGCCATTTCCTTCTCCAGGGGATCTTCCTGGATCTCTCTCCTTGCAGGCAGATTCTTTACCACTGGACCCACTAGGGAAGCCCCTTGAGAAACTGCATTAGTAAGTAATTACAACAAAGCCTAGTCTTCCTTTAATACTAAACCCTCTAATATATAATTTCCCCTATGATTCTTTGTTTCCCAACTATCTTCAGGCTCTTCTCTTTTGTCTTCCCTCTCTCTGATGTCTTATCCTTATCAAAGCAAAGCATCTCCTTTGCTCTACCCTCATTTTTGGGTCTTTTTTTATTTTATAACCAAGAAAGAGCAAAATGAGCAATTTCAAATGGTATCCTTCCAGTATCTCTCCCTCGGGTGTTGAGAGGAGCCACCATTTTATTTCCTTTCTCCATGAATTAAATTCCAACTCTGGGTTCCAAATGTCTGTTTCACACAAGATTTAAACAGGTGTCATGTTTGTTTACTCACTGTTGAGTCCTAGCCAGCTTCGAGGAAACTATGAAAACTTGGAACTATCTTCACTCATAATTGTTGTTGTTCAGTAGCTAAGTTATGCCCAACTCTTTGAAACCCCACGGACTGCAGCATGCCAAACGTCCCTGTCCTTCACCATCTCCTGGAGTCTGCTAGAACTCATGTCCATTGAGTCAGTGATGTCATCCAACCATCTCATCTTCTGTCATCCCCTTCTCCTCCTGTCTTCACCGGTGAGGTGGGCCTCAAATTTTCAATTCTCTTAGGCCTCCAAATCATCTCAGAAAGATCTATCTGTTCTTCTATTCATTTTTTATCATTTTCTAAATAAAAGGTGATTTAATTTATATCATATTCTCGAAGCTAGGAAAGGTTCGAGTATCAGAAACCAAACTTCACATAAGCTGAACCAACATCTTTCAACTCTGCCTCCAGAAAACATAACTGCAAATTTATATTGTTAACTCAGGATGAATAGCTAAGACACAGGATCTTAAGACAACTCTTGAAGCAGACCTATTTTTGGTTTCTTGCACAAGTTCATGGTTCTGTTGCTGGTTTTATAGGCACTATTAGTAATTAGGATTGAAAGGAAGGCAGATATTTTCATAGTAGCTAAATCTAAAAAATTCCCTATTTCAGATTCTTTCTAGCTGGTTTTCTAAATTCTTTTTTTTTATTACAAAGAAAATGTTTGTTACAGAGTATCTGAACAGCACAAAAAAGTAATAAGTAAAAGACAACCACTGTCAACATTTTGGCATTTTTTGGTTCCAGATTCCAGGCTTTGTCTTACCATCTCCAGATGGTAATTTGTCTTACCGCCCAGATTCAACCTCAGAGCCCCTTCTCATCCGTGAGAGGGGTACCATGTGACTGGAGGGGTCAGTGTGTCTAAGGCCACCCAAGGGAGACCAATGAGCGGGGCTGTCGTGTGTACCTAAATGCGGTGGGTAGACACATTGGAGAAGGAAATGGCAACCCACTCCAGTGTTCTTGCCTGGAGAATCCCAGGGACGGGGGAGCCTGGTGGGCTTCCGTCTATGGGGTCACACAGAGTCGGACACGACTGAAGTGACTCAGCAGCAGCAGCAGCAGACACTGAAAAATGAGTGAACATCTCTCCCCTGCAGGGCAGCGGCTTCTCAAGTCCAGTGGACCAGTGCTTGTGGAGGACCAAAGATCAGATGTGCCTCATTCTCTGATTTTTCCAGAAAAGCTAGGAACCCTGATTTTTTGTGGTGTTGGAGAAGACTCTTGAGAGTCCCTTAGACTGCAAGGAGATCAAACCAGTCAATCTTAAAGGAAATCAACCCTGAATATTCATTGAAAGGGCTGATGCTGAAGCTGAAGCTCTAATCCTTTGGCCACCCGATGTGAACAGCTGACTCACTGGAAAAGATCCTGATGCTGGGGAAGATTGAGGGCAGGAGGAGAAAGGGGTGAGGAGATGGTTGGATGGCATCATCGACTCAATAGACATGAGTTTGAGCAAACTCTGTGAGGTAGTGAAGGACAGGAAAGCCTGGCAAGGTGCAGTCCACGAGGTCCCAAAGAGTAGAACTTGACTTAGCAACTGAACAACAACAAGCCTGATTTGTAAATGCTGGCTTCAGGTTTTTGTTTTTCTGGGTTTTGTGGGGAGGTTTTTGGCCACACCGTGCAGCATGTGGGATCTTAGTTCTCTGAACAGGGATCAAACTCAGGCCAGAACCCCCTGCACTGAAAGCTCAGGGTCTTAACCACTAGACCACCAGGGAAGTCCCTGACTTCAGGTTTTTAAAGAGAGGACCTAGGCCAAAGAAACCGAAACTATGTATCAGTTGAGGCCTCTGGTTTAATCCCCTTCCCTGGGCCACATGGTCAGTCTTCACAGAACTTGAGTCAGTGCCTTAAACCATCATTTTCAAAGAGGGGTTCTGTGAAAGCTCTAGTGACAGAGTTGTGTCCAGGTGAGAAATACCTAGGAAGTTCTGCCAACAACTGTCCTCTCTTGGAGAGTCACCATGCAAGAGTCCACGTCGCAGACTCTTGACTCTTGCAGCAAAGAACCAACCCCACTCTGTTTAACTGGCATTTTCCAAAAGTGGCCGAATTGAAAACTTTCTTTCCCCTTGTTTTCTCTGTAACAATTACTAGTATCCTTCAAGCCCGTGTGTTGTGCAAAACAAAAGGCCATTCGCTAAGGCCTCTTTGGGCCTTGTGACAGGCCACAGAGAAGAAAGGAACAAGCTTTACATCTTTGCAGTCTGTTTGCCAGGTCCGCCCTCCCCTACCAGGAGAACAGATCTCAGCACGAAGCAATCAATACAAAACCAACTACTGTTGCCTGTGCTGAAAAAGATGGACCAGAGAAAAGTAACTTCAAATAATTTAGCTCAGACTCAGAAATCCAATACAAGCCACAGAAGTACCCTTATAATTTATCCAGGCAATGAAAGAAAAGAGGTTTTACTCTTCTAACACACACCAACTGTTGGAAGGGGGCAAGGGAAATCAAAATATCATTATATTTTTCTACAGATTGTCCTCAAAGTAGACAGAAAATAACTGAAACTCAGCAGTGTTCTCACTCAATCGGTAGTTACTCTGTTACACACAAACCTGTATTTTTCTTGTTGTTGAACAAGTTTCTCCACAAAGGATCAGTTATCACACCACCTTGGTGAAATGCTGCCCTATTAGGGAGGTCAGTTTTTTTCCACCTGTGACTGCCTGTGGTTTCATTTCAGTCTTTACAGGGATGTAGAAAAGGTTTGACTCGTAATTTGAAAAAAGCTGTTTTGTGGTTTTCCATTTTTCCACAATAATTCTTCTGAAATTCTCAAAAATGACCCACTGCCTCAGCTCCAGCTTTCATATGTTTCTATTTTTGTCAAAGCTTTATTTTTATTTAGTGTTGATGAAAAAGCCACCGTTTATAATTGTTTCTCTCATTTCCATTTTCTACATTGAGAGAGGATTCCTACAGTAATGAAATGTTTATGAATTCTGAAAAATTTTAGGGTTTTGTAGAAACGAGCATGGAATTCTTGTGTAATTCAGCCTTGAGAAAATGATAGAATATTAATCAACTATTACAAATGTTTATTTCTTTCCCATTCCAGGAGAGGAACCATGAGAAACAAAATTCTTTAAATCACTCAATACGAGTTCCCTGCACTGAGATGTCATTTAGTAAGGTAATACTAAAGATAATACTGAGAAGTTCAACCTCAGTATCTGAGGGGCAGTGGTTCCAGGATCCCAAAAGTGGATATCAAAATCAACAGATGCTCAAGCCTCTTTGGTAAAATGTCGCAGCTGGCTTAATTCAAGAAAGCGGAACCTGTGGATACGGAGGGCCAGCTGTATATATTATACTATATATGTGAGTGCGTACATGCTCAGTTGTGTCCAACTCTTTGGAACCCCATGGATGGTAGCCTGCCAGGCTCCTCTGTCCATGGAATTCTCCAGCCAAGAATACTGGAGCAGGTTGCCATTTCCTTCTCCAGGGGATCTTCCCGACCCAGGGATCGAACCTGCATTGCCTGCATCTCTGGCAATGGCAGGCAGATTCTTCGCCACTGAGCCACCTGGGAAGCTCCTACAGAGATACACATATGAAGCTTCTTTTCCCTAGAAAACGTCTACAATTTAACTTCCACCTTGAAATACCAAAATGACTTCAGTGAATGCCCGGATCTAAAAACCAGCAGTATTTTGTACAGTTTACTAGGGGGTGGGGGTGGGGTGACAGAGGCTAGGTGATCACATTAAACATACTGTTAGGGTGAGTGGGCTGGAGTATTAATGGTGACTTTATCAGATACTGAAGATGTAAGTGGTTCTCTTGTGACTCTGTGTGAACATTCTTTTTCCCCAAACCAGTTAGTCATTTGCATCTTCTCACATCCTGTAGCTGTCAAACACTCTTCCTTGACATGGATAAAAGCTGTAATTTTCTACATGCACTGCTCTTTTTTTGGAGGAGGTATGTGGTTTTGGTTAATGTTGTTTTGTCTACATTCCTTGCGAACATTTCTTCTGATGCTATGCTTCACAGAAGGTTTACTATTTTACTAATCCTCGGTGGGGGAGGGGAGCAGAAGAAGACATAAGTATATCTGTGCACATGTCTGTGTCTTTGTATGTCTAAGCAGCCTGGGATTTTGTGCGTGCTTTGTGCTCAGTCACTCAGTCATGTACACCCTTTGTGTCCCTATGGACTGTAGCCCACCAGGCTCCTCTGTCCATGGCATTCTCCAGGCAAGACTACTGGAGTGGGTTGCCATGCCCTCCTCCAGGGGTTCTTCCCGACCCAGGGGTCGAACCCGCATCTCCTTGTCTCCTGCACTACAGGTGGATTCTTTAGCACTGAGTCTCCAGGGCTTTTTAGACAGGTGCTATTCACTGAGGGATAGCATTTCATCACCCTGTGCTCCCGTTCTCAAGTACTGGTGGTGTGTTCTTCAGATACACAAATTCCTCAGACCTATCCTACCCGGTGGTACTAGCGGTAAAGAACCCGTCTGCCAATGCAGGAGACGTAAGGGACACGGGTTTGAATTCTGGGTTGGAAAGATCTCATGGAGGAGGGCATGACAACCCACTCCAGTATTCTTGTTTGGAGAATCCCACGGACAGAGAAGCCTGACCGGGTACAGTCCATGGGATCACAAAGAGTCAGACAGGACTGAAGCGACTTGGCATGCACAGGTGCTACCACCTCATCATTGGGCTCATATCCAACTACCCGATGTTCATTTCCATCTGGGTATTCAAGATCACTCAAGGCTCAACAGGTCCAGCCCTGAAATCATCATGGTCTCTAAATTGCTACCCACCCTGCATTTTCTTGACCACTTGAGTTTCTAACTTAGGAATAATTCTAAATTCCCTCCTCTCCCCGACACCACATGGAGTGCTCAGTCGGCGCTGCCAATTTTACCTCTTTGAATTTGTTGCTTCCTCTGTTCCTGTCAACCGTGTCCCAGTGAAGGTCTCCATTAACTCTTGCCTCGACTTGTCCTAACAGCTTCCTGGGTCTATAGGTGGAAAGCCAACGAAGGCTCCATCTCAATACCTTGGCGTCATTAATCCTTCGCTCCACGACCTGGGGCCAGTTCACTTCCTTACACTCCCCTCTTACAACGGCCTTCTTTGCCCTGGCCTGTTCAGCGATGCTCAGCTGCACATGGTTACATCCTGACTGCTCCCCACTCCCAGCTGCCTCTCAGTTAATGTCTTAGTTCTCATTGCTGTCTTCTCCTGGGGTCCTTTTCTTACCCTCTCCTTATCCCTTAATTCCCTTCGCCCTCTCTGGCACCACTTCTCTCCTACTCTGCCCCCAATTCCCCAGACTCCATTGAGAAACTATTTCTGGGGACTTCCCTGGTGGTCCAGTGGTTAAGGATCCGCATTCCAATGCAGGGACGCAGGTTTGATCCCTGGTTGGGGAGCTAAGGTCCCACATGTTGTGGGGCAACTAAGCCTGTGTGCCACAACTGAGACCCAGTGCAGCCAAATAAATAAACAATGGGGCGGGGAGGGGAGGAAGAAAGAAACTTTCTGGCTTTTCCCAGCTACTTTAGTTGCATCTCTGAGCTCCTAGCTCCCTCACACTTCCCACTGCCTTTCTGACACTGTTTTATTACGATCTGCCTGTGCATCATTCTCCCTTGCTGGCATGTAACTCACTTCTTACACATCTTTGCTCCCTGGGCTGTGGCACTGGCCAGTCACCCTTCTGACTTATTGGGGTCACCTAAGCCAGGCTCCCAGGGCTAAGAGCAGAGGGCAGAGAGGGTTCCAGGAGAACTGTGTCTCCTGACTTCTTGCAGCTTCTAGAAGCAATTTAGGGCTGCAGGATTTTATTTTCATACACTTAAATACAAATACCTAACTAGCTGACCTCAGCGAAAGAAAGGAAGTTAGAAAAAGGAAAATGAGTTCAACACCCACTGAAATATGTAGGTAAAAGGCGGATGTGTTAGGATAAGGCCTGAAAATCAGACTCTAAACTTCCCAGGTTGATTTTCTTGATTCACAAATGGTATAAACCTGACCATAAAACAATTGCTTTAGTTAAGTTTCAAAGGAGTGCAAAAAAAAAAAAAATCACAAAAAAGTTACTTTTTAAGAAATTATACTGAAAAAGGGAGAAAGAAGGGAAGAGAATACTAGAGCTAATTCATTTAATTGATACTTAATTTAGAATCTAAATGATACACAATAGATTTCGGCAAGGACAGCAGCCCCATTCCAAGGGAAGAGGCAGGAAGGCAGAAGGGTAAAGCTTTTTCGTGTTTTTTAATTTTTATTTTTTAACTGGAGGATAAATTGCCTTAAAATGTCATGTTAGTTTCTGTTGTATAGCAGCGTGAATCAGCTGTGTGTATACATATATCCCTTCCCTCTTGAGCCTCCCTCCCACCGACCCACTCGACCCACTCGGACCAACTCGCATTCCACTCCTCTCGGTCATCACAGAGACCAAGCTGAGCTTCCTGGGCTATACAGCAGCTTCCCACTAGTTACTTATTTTACACAGAGTAGGGCGTGCATGTCAAAGCTACTCTCTTAATCTGTCCCACCCTCTCCTTCCCCACTGTGTCCGCATCTGTTTCCCACGTCTGCATCTCTATTCCTGCCATGCAAATAAGTTCATCTGCACCATTTTCTAGGTTACGCATATTAATATATGGGCTGGAAGGGTGGGGGCCTGGCTTTATTGTCTGCCACCGTGAATGGCATCTCCTTGTGAACCTCAATCCCCTTCTGGAGACACTGGTCTCTGAACATAGCACGGGGCTGGTAGAGGTACAAACAGTATACCCACCAAGGGCTGACAGATGCAATGTCATTCAATGCATCACTGCATTCAATGCATCACCATATTTACTGAGCTCTTTTATGTACCCAGGGGTGGAAGGTGGGAATAAAGAACAAAAAAATTCCTGAGCTTGAGGAATTACAATTTAATGAACCAAAGAGAACAACTCTACCTGACCTTATGGACTGTCTGGCTATTGTAAAGAATAGCCAGGAGCCTTGAGTAGGAAAAAGGCGGAGGGGAGTAAAGGAGTAAAATTATTCCCATGGCAAAAACATCCAGCACTTTCCATAGAGATGCTCCATCACAAGGTTTCTGTGAGTTTCAGACTCTGCTAGGTGTGTAAAATGTGTGTGCATATTTATATATATACACATATGTGTGTATATGTACATGTGTATGTGCACACATCCATCTTTTTACATCTTCGTTCCCAAAAGGTCTCCAATATCCAGTGTTAAATGAAAGCAATGAACTTTCATAAGCCTTTGTAAGTAAAAAGGAAGAAAAACTTATTTTCAAATCCCTGTCTACACCACTTACTTTGCTTTCGGCCCCATCCCTGTTACTGCGGCTGTTTAGTCGCTCAGTCGTATCCAACGTTTTGGGACCCATGCAGCCCACAGGCTCCTCTGTCCATTGGATTCTCCAGGCAAGAATACTGGAGTGGGTTGCCATGCCCTCCTCCAGGGGATCTTCCTGACCCAGGGATCGAACCCGGGTCTCCTGCATTGCAGGCACATTCTTTACCACGGAGCCACCTGGAAGCCCCCTGCCCACCTCTCCACGTTCACTAATACAAGTCAGGGCAAGAAAGGAGGATAATGGAGGGAGCACAGCGTCACAGGCCAGACGCTTCCGCAGTCCAACTGCTCTTGTTCCGTTTGCTCTTCTCCTCTTCCTGCCCCCGCTGCTGAGTTGACTAGCCTGGGACATATCATTCAACGAGATGACAGTCTTTCTCCCAGGCAGCTCAGTCAGGTCAGGAGGCTGGAACAATGGGCCGGGGTGGGGGATGCAGTCAGACTGGAACAGGGTGGGAAGAGGGAGGCTCTCTCAACCAGGAAGTCTGGTTGGGAGCCAGCGGTTCAAGGAACGTGAGCTCCTTTAGGACAGGTACAGCTCCAGTGGTCTGAACTCTAGTCCCAAAGCCACCCTCTACAGGTCCTGCACCCTGCCTGAATCTATGGGTTTATTTATACAGCTTGTGTCAACACAAACTAACCTCTGTCCCAGAGACAGAAAAAAAAAAGTGCTCAGAAAGCCTTTAGCTGGCTACATTAAGTCCTGGCCTTTTGAGAGGTTGCCCAAGCTTTAGACAGGTCACGTTCCCACGAGAAATGATCTCTCTTTACTATATTCTCTTTTCTTTCTCTTTTTTGGTTAAGCAGCCATGGAGGGTGGTGGAGTGGAAACAGAGGATCACAAACATTGTTTGAGATTTGCTTCTGCAAGCAGCTGGCTGGGAAACACGGCTGTTTGCCTTCTTAACACAGAAGACGAAAGGTTTGAATTATTTGGTTTTGACAGTTTCCTCCACTTCCAAAACACCTGTGACTCTAGGGGACAAAATGCAAGTGAGAGTGCTATTATTAAACAGGGACAAATATAAATAAGCAAATTAAATATATATTACCTAAGATGACAAAATAACATAAATCTAAAGAATACGGAAGGGGAATATTTAAGAGACGTGTAAAACCAGAAAATAATGAATTAGAAAACTGGAAAACTGATGAATCTAAGAATGTATGTCTATACAGGCTCCATTGTGTCTGACTCTTCGTGGCCCCATGAGCTGCAGCCCACCAGGCTCCTCTGCCCATGGAATTTCCCAGGCAAGAATATTGGAGTGGGGTTCCATTTCCTACTCCAGGGAATCTTCCCGACCCAGAGATCGAACTCAGGTCTTCTGCATTTAAGACAGATTCTTTACCATCTGAGCCACCAGGGAAACCCCCAAACAGACAGAAAGGGATTTTTTAAATAGAATATATTAGAATATATTCTAATTACAAAATATGAGACTTGGGAGAAGCAAGGCTGTGAGAAAGGGAGTGGTCAGTGTGACCCCAGGATTTCTAGCTTGAGAAATCGGATAGTACTCTTAAGACAGGTAAGACAGGAAGTGGAAAAATTTGGGAAAATACAGGGTGAGTTCAGCTTGAGTTACCTGAGAGACAGGATGTGGAAATACCCAGGTACTAGGGGCGTGGAGTTTGGGGCTGAGGAGAGTCTGTGTGGGGCTGATGAACCAGTCATCAGTGTATTATCCTTGGGTGACTGTAGAATTCAAAAACAGGACTGACCCCAAAATAGAAATTTAGAATGGTAAGCAAGGGTAGTATGAACCCAGTTCTTTTTTTCTTTACATGGAAAAGAAAAAGATCAGAACTAAAGTTAGAAAAGACATTAAAAACAATGATATCTTGAAATTCAAGGGACAAGAGTTTTTTAAGGTGGGGAATTTCAGAGACAAAAAAGTAAATACAATGCAGACTCACTGGACATTGGGGTGACCTGCCCTTTGAAAGAGGAGGTCTTCCTAAGGACGTTCCACTAAATTGTAGGCTGTATGAAGGCAGGAACTGTGTCTGTCTTGTCCATTGTGGGATAGCACGTGCTTGGTCAGTGAGCGTTTAGTAACTGAAGACAGTCACATGAGCTGGCTTGGAATAATGTCAGAACCAGAAGCCAAAACACGTCAGCTGGTTGAAATCAATTCCCTTCTTTGGACCCTACATTGAATAACAGAGAGTATGGAGAGACAGTTGATTTTTGCTGTTTAAAATGGTCTTCTTAATAACGCCTCCTAATCCTTTTCTCTTCATCCTGCTTTACTACTTTAGTTATTTTCAGAGAAAGTATGTTTTTCTACCCAAATGGCTGTGATTCAAAGGCCTGAGTTAGTGCGAGCTCGCCTTGTAAGAAAGTAAAATGGTCTGATTCTTTAAATTCCAAGGGGAATGAAAGTGCAATGAAAACATTTTTAAATAATTTGATGCAGGAAGATATTAACCCTGAAATTATCTAAAATTCATTCTTCCTGCCTCAAATGAGTCCTTGCTCTCTCCTAAGCAGACTATGAAACATGTCAGTAAAACTTTTTTTTTTTTTACCTTTTCCCATATAACAAGTGGTATAAATATCTTGTGGTTTAATGACAATCTTCTTGAAATCTAGTTCAATTTTTGCAAAACTCCCTCAAAGATTATGTGTACCATGGATCTGATATTTCAGAGAGAGCCGATGCTACCAAAGTCAAATAATCAGTGATTTTGACGTTTAAAAATTTGGTTTATGTAAGAGTTTATTTATGCTGACCATATGAAACCATCTTTAATATGGCCATTACTCTTCCCAGTCATGTTAAGGTCATAGTAAACATCTCACAAAAATAAACCAAGAGTCATCTTTTTCATCTTTTACCCAGCATTTCTGTGTGAATAAATACATCCACACAGGTTCAATCCCTGGGTTGGGAAGATTCCCTGGAGAAGGAAATGGCAACCCACTCCAGTATTCTCGCCTGGAAAATTCCATGGACAGAGGAGCCTGGTGGGCTACAAAGAGTAGCACATTTCCATTTCCCATCTCCACAGGGCTGCAAAGAGTCAGACATGACTGAGCACACACACATGACACATGACTCATGGTAACAGTTTGAAGAACCAAACAGATAAATGAAAAGAAGAACAAATTCTTTCTAAAAAGGAAATGTTTGACCACAAAGATGGGCTTCTCTCTGACAGGATGCTTCTTGGACACTGGGACCTCTGAGTCCATTTTCTATCTTTAGATACATCTGAGTTTGAGAAATAGTCAATCACACTTCTGAAAATTTGAGTATGAGTGCTCTCCTACAATTCAAACTCTGGATGCTATTTATTCTGGGTTAGATAAGCAGATAAATTTTTAGAATATGAAACTTTACATGTATGTACATGTAAAATCCTGAAAAAGTCATGAAATAGGGGTCTGTGTATTTTCCAAAATAAACTTTCAGTGTTTATTATTATTATTTTGTTTTTCCCATCTTCCAAAAATTCAATTTTGTAGGCAGCTTCAGCTCATCCCATTAGGAAATCTGGAGTTCGGTTTCTAGCAAGATCCCAGTTGGCCCAGTGAAGTTTAGAATGATGTGCTGAGCTATTATAAATGATTGAAGGATGAGTTAACCCATTTCTTCCTTTCATCAATATAAAGGGAAGGTCTTTGGAAAGAGGAAAAATGATACAGTAAGAATGTGCTTCTGTTGAAGAAAAGAAGACTGCATGAGGAAAGCAATCTTTTATCCGAGCTCTAGTATAGGCTCTCAGTTTCAGAGTTCTTGCTAATCTCTTCCTGGGTAAACCACATAGTTAGGAATAAATAGATTAAACAGTGTAGTGTAGTGACCTATACCATTTATTTGGGAACTGTTCTAGATTCAGTATTGAGTTGCTTTCCCACTGTGCTATATGAAAAAAATTCTCTATGGAGAAGGAAATGGCAACCCACTCCAGTACTCTTGCCTGGAGAATCCCAGGGATGGCGGAGCCTGGTGGGCTGCCATCTATGGGGTCGCACAGAGTCGGACACGACTGAAGTGACTTAGCAGCAGCAGCAGCAGCATGCTTTTCACATTCTTTCTGCTTTTATGACAATGCTATTTACATTTGAGTCATAGCTTTCTTTCAAATGTCTGGTGATGAAATTGTACAAGGAATACCATACTGAAAATTAATAGTGTTCAATTTGAATTCTAACTACCTTTTCTGCTTGCCTTCTAATGGTGGAGCCCGATTACCTTGTTCTTCAAACAGGAATCTAGTTTCTATCATCTCACAAGCTGAGAACAAACCAGCTGTCTAGGGAATATCATTCCAAGCTAAATATGATTCAGTCCCTTAAAATATGACTTTAAGCTTTACTCCAATAGCAAATGGAAATGTCTGTGTGATATAAGCCTCAAATTTTATAATTTATATACGGGATTCTTGATTTCAAAAAAAAAAAAAACTTTTACCGATAGAACAAATATACACTAAAATCAAGAAGCATGTATCCAATATCTAAGGGGATGTATGAAGTACATTAAGATACATAAGACAGAGTTCCTGTTCATCAGGAATCTAAACTCTATCAAGTGTGAGAATGTAAACAATAATCTGAGACTTCAATGACAGTTCACCAGATGTAAATGACAGTTCAAGACAAGTGTGGAAGAGCTGGCATGTCAGTGCATGATTCATTGCAGAATGAACCACAGAGACAGGAACTGTAGGTGCTAATGAGCTGAAAGTTAAAGATAACTACTTCATTTGGGGGTGAGCAGGAAAACATGAATGGAACTGACTAACTAGGACCTGGCTACCAAAAAGGAATACTTTGTTTTGGCAGAGAAACTTCTGGAAGCGGTGGTGGACGCCGAAGGGTGGACATGAGAAAGCACTTCAGATAATTCTGACCACTCGCTCTTACTACTTGCCTTCCTCATTGTGTTAAAATGAAGAAAACAGTGAGAACACCTTTATTTAGCAAAGGAGTCAAGTTTTTTGGTATAACCAGATGTACCAGAATTAAAATAAATTGGTCCAGAATAGCAAGCTGCATAAAATAACAAAACCACTTGCTGCTGTTAAAGTTGCGTTAATTATAGCCAGTAGTTGCTCAGTATAAGAAGAAATAGGCACATTTATAGCAAAGGAATGAGTACCAAATCCAAAACGACTTGGTTAACTGTTGCCTATAATATCTGCTCACAAGTACTACTTCCCATTGGCAGGAGATGTCCTGTCTGTTACCAAAAACAGGTTAGGTGTTGACTTGGCAGAAAGTCAACCCAGCTGTGATGACTGGGTGCAGAATTATGAATGGAAAAGCCAGTGGTTCCTAGACTCACAGTTTTTCAAACTTCTATGCACATAAACATCACTAGAGGAACCGGTTAAAACACAGATTCTTTTATCAGTAGGTCTGGCATAGAGGCTGAGATAAGTAATTGTTCATTTTGGTGATTTATTATTCCCTCCCCCTCCCCCCCCTTCTAAAATGTAAATTCCAGGAGGACAGAAGTCTCAAGCCCCTAGAACAGTGTCCAGGGACTGTGAGGCACTTGGTCATCACATGCTGAATGAGCCAATGGCGTTACCAACAAACCAGGGAATGGGCCAATATGCCAACTCTGACTTTGGGGGATTAGTCTTGCTCAAGAGACACTGCTTACTCATTAAGATTGAGATTAGTTGGCAACAAGGACAGAGGTGAACAAGCAGCCAGAGGTGGCCACAAAGTTTATATTATATCACATCATTTTCAGAGTCACCACCTTCCATGTGGGGCTCGGCCTGCCTAGAGCCCCATGCTTCACTTGTGTGTGTGTGCGTGTGCATGGTCGTGTCCGACTCTTTGCTACCTCACTGTAGCCCACCAGGTTCCTCTGTCCGTGGGATTTCCTAGGCAAGTACACTGGAATGGATTGTCATTTCCTCCTCCAGGGGATCTTTCTGACTCAGGGATCGAACCCGGGTCTCTTGCACTGCAGGTGGATTCTTCACCAATTGAGCCACTGGTGAAGCCCCCAGCCTTCACTTGCCCCATGCCAAATGGGAATCAACTGGGCATAAATTTCAGCTCCTGTTCTGGCTTCCTGTGAACTTTGCTGTCCACTGGCTCTGAAGCTCTCTGGGGTGCTCATCCCT
Source organism: Moschus berezovskii (assembly GCF_049115385.1). Classification (NCBI taxonomy): domain Eukaryota; kingdom Metazoa; phylum Chordata; class Mammalia; order Artiodactyla; family Moschidae; genus Moschus; species Moschus berezovskii. The sequence continues at coordinate 57,687,580 of NC_142472.1, read as the reverse complement.
ATAGCTCTGAGCCTTCCCATCTCACCAAGTCTTCATCCTGTGTGGTTTTAGCTTAAGACCTGAATTTCACAATACCCTGGCCGTTGACCTTCTAAACTCTGGCAAAGTTGAAAGAGATGGGCATCAACTTGGCATCTAACTTCAAGCCACAGGGCCACCCTATGAACTCCTAAGGACTGTGAGCCTTTGACGTGTCACAAATGTCCCCAGGAGACTGAGCCATTGCATGGGCATCTGGAAAGCCTTGCCATTCCAACCTCGTAACTAGGGAGGATGGTGTCTTTTCAGACCAATTAAATTTCTTCTATTTTATGTTGATTTTCTTTGCTTAGTTTTCTGTTAGGCTATGCTTCTGTATCTTATTGATTTTTAGGTTGAAAATATATTCAGGGACTTCCCTGGCAGTCCAGGGGTTAAGACTCTGCACTTCCACTGCAGCAGGCACAGGTTTGATCCCTGATCAGGGAACTTCAGGTCCCACATGCCACATAGTGCAGCCAAAAAAAAAATTCTGGATACTAATTTTTAATCACTTATAGCCAATGCAAATACCTTCTTCCATTATGTAGCTTACCATTTTGCTCATAGTATTTTCTGTTGAACAAACAACTTTCATTTTAATGTAGGCAGACTTATCAACTGTGATTGTGCTTTCTGTATCCTGTCTATAAAATCTCTCCAGGATATGAAATTTGGCAGACACTTATTCTTACATGTCTGTTGCTAACATGTAGGTCTTCAATCTACCTGGAATTTATTTTTGTATGTATGTGTTACGAGTTAAGTATCAATCACTTCCCCTACTTTATCTGCAATGCCAATATCTAATGCCATAAATTGAGTTTCTGTATGTGCATGGATTACTTTCTGGGTCTCAACTTTGTTCTATTTTTAATCCCTGCACTAATGCTCCTTTGACTAAACCAGTATAGTTTCTAAATAAATTTTGGTATCTGATACAGGAAATTTCCCTTGATAGTCTTCAAACTCATCCTAGATATTTTTGTTTATTGTGCCTTCTACATGAATTTGGCTTCTAAAACGCCACGCTCCCACACACTCACTCACAACCTGCTGAGAGTTTGACTGAAATCTGACTGAGTTTTAAAATCAATGATGGTGAAAACTGGTTTTGATATTGAATCCCACCATGTAGGAACGTGGTCTCGCCTTTGATTTGCATCTTATTTTACATTCTTCAGTATGCGGTCCACGCGTGCTCCCTCTCCGCGACTCCATGGACTGTAGCCTGCCAGGCTCCTCTGTTCATGGAGTTTTCCACGCAAGAATACTGGAGTGTGTTGCCATCTCCCCTTCCATGTTCCTCAGTAGTTTTGTAATTTTCTCTATAAGGACTTGAATATCTTTTAGATTTATTCCTGCCTTTTAGCTTTAGTTACTATTGTGAATAAGAAACACCCCCGCCCCATCCCCTTGACCCTCATTACTTGACATGGTTTTTCTTTGAAGCCAGAAGCCTTTAGGTGTTTGCAGGTTGACCTTGTTTGTGAGGCTGTTTGGGTTCATGGCTTCCCCCAGGTTAATACTTCTCCCTGTTTTCAGCTACTCTGGGGAAGAGCAGGATTCAGGATATTACTTGATATCTGCCTGACTGATCCTTCAGATCAGACCTTGTATTACTGACTTTGAGGCTGTGAGGCTAGTGAGGGGCTCACAGAAGGGAAGGGCATCCCTCATTTTTAGAAGTCCCACTGCACCCAGATTTCCTATTATGAGCCTCATTCTCAGAAGCTTAAAGCGATTTATCTTTCCCAAAGTTGGTAAGTCATGCCCATGCACAACCGAGCCTCTGGACCCCAAAGCCGAAGCTCTCACTGTTTACTACTCTTCTCCTTCCATACTCCCTGAATGAAACCAAACGCCAGCCCAACAGCAAACATGGACCCAGCACTCTAGCAACCTGACCCCACGGCGGCTCCACCTTCATCCAGAAACCCAGTCCGGAAACCCAGGCATCACAGATGCACACTGTCTGAGGTTGTTCAAGTGCGGAATCCTGGGACTCTGCCTTCCAGCTGCTTCCGAATTACACCCCTCTCCGCGACCGGCATCATTTCCCCCTCATCACTGCCAACACCTCCTCATGTCTTTCCCTCCCCCTCCACGGCCCTGACCTCCCAGTTGAGTGATCTTCCTGTTACATAAACCTGATCACATCTCTGCTGTGTTTAAAATCCTCCAGTGCCTCCCACTGCAGCTAGAATAAAACTCACCTCCCTCCCATGACCTGCTAGCCCTTTGGGCTCTGGTTCCTGCCTTCAGTTCAGTTCAGTCGCTCAGTCGTGTCCGACTCTCCCCGACCCCATGAATCACAGCAGGCCAGGCCTCCCTGTCCATCACCAACTCCCGGAGTACACTCAAACTCATGTCCACAGAGTCGGTGATGCCATCCAGCCATCTCATTCTCGGTCGTCCCCTTCTCCTCCTGCCCCCAACCTTTCCCAGCATCAGAGTCTTTTCCAGTGAGTCAACTCGTCGCATGAGGTGGCCAAAGTATTGCAGCTTCAGCTTTAGCATCAGTCCCTCCAATGACTATCCAGGATTGATCTCCTCTAGAATGGACTGGTTGGATCTCCTTGCAGTATAAGGGACTCTCAAGAGTCTTCTCCAACACCACAGTTCAAAAGCATCGATTCTTCGGCGATCAGCCTTCTTCACAGTCCAACTCCCACATCCATACATGACCACGGGAAAAACCATTGCCTTGACTAGACGGACCTTGGTTGGCAAAGTAATGTCTCTGCTTTTTAATATACTATCAAGGTTGGTCATAACTTTCCTTCCAAGGAGCAAGCGTCTTTTAATTTCATGGCTGCAATCAGCATCTGCAGTGATTTTGGAGCCCAAAAAAATAAAGTCTGACACTGTTTGCACTGTTTTTCCATTTATTTCCCATGAAGTGATGGGACCAGATGCCATGATCTTTGTTTTCTGAATGTTGAGCTTCAAGCCAACCTTTTCACTCTCCTCTTTCACCTTCATCAAGAGGCTTTTGAGTTCCTCTTCACTTTCTGCCATAAGGGTAGTGTCATCTGCATATCTGAGGTTATTGATATTTCTCCCGGCAATCTTGATTCCAGCTTGTGCTTCTTCCAGCCCAGCGTTCCTCATGATGTACTCTGCATATAAGTTAAATAAGCAAGGTGACAATATACAGCCTTGACGCACTCCTTTTCCTATTTGGAACCAGTCAATCCTGCCTTATTCCTACCTCCTGCTCTCTTCGCTGCCCTTTGACCCTAGTGATCTTCACTCTCTCTGCCAAGCGCTTCAGGACCTTGGCACCTTTGTCCCTGCTCATCTTTACCAAGGATGTTCCTCCGCCAGGTCCCTGCACAGCTGAGTCATCCTTTTTTTTAAGGTTTATAAAATAATATTTGTTTCTTAAAAGTTTAAACATGTGCATAATAGGAAACCAAAAAGACACAACAAGCAAAACCAAAGCCATTCATAATCACAAGCAGTTTACCATTTGATGTGTCCTTACAGGTCTCACTTGTGCATTTTCCCAACTAAGATTCATTTTTCATGCGATTCAGATCATACAGTCACAGATCACGCAGTTTCACACGTCAGGTTTCGGTTGAGTCTTTCTGTCAGGTTTCAGCTTAAATGTCCCCTCCTTTGGTTCCTTCTCTAACCACATCCCCTAAAGAAAGAGCCCAGCCCCGACCTGTCCCCCCAAGGAAATCTCCCCAGTATCATCTGCTTTATTACTTCATTTAATTTACCACCATTTACATAACATTTTTTGTCCAAACAAAAATTTACCTGAAACATAGTTTTGGCCACTCCTTGCATTTCTTTACCCCAGTGCCTTACAGAATGTTCAGCTGTGGGGGGAACAAGGTTTTCTTTTTTTTTCTTTTAATTGTGGTATAACAGACATAAAGTAAAATTTACCATTTTACGTGTGTAATTCTGTGGCATTAAGTACACCCACGATGTTGTGCAAACATTACCACTATCCATTTCAAGAACTTTTTTCATCTTCTCAAACAAAAATTCTATTTCCATTAAATAGTAACTCCCCATATGTTCCGAACCCCAGACCCTGGTAAGCTCCATTCTTTCCATCTCCATGAGTTTGATGACTCAAGTTACCTCATACAAGTGGAACCATACAATATTTGTCCTTCTATGTCTGGCTTATCTCACTGAATATTCTGTTTTCCAGGTTCATCTGTGTTTTAGCATATATCTGAATTTCATCCCTTTTTAAGGTAAAATGATATTCCATTGCATGTATACACCATATTTAGTTTATCCATTCATCTATCAATGGACATTACGTTATTTCCAACTTTTGGTCATTGTGAGGATGGCTGCTAATGTATTCATTTTATTTTTGGGGGGCCACACCATGTGGTTTGTGTGATTTCTAGTTTTCCAACCAGGGACGGAACCCAGGGTCTGGCAGTGAGACTGTTGAGTCCCATCACTGTGCCTCCAGGGAATTCCCATATTAATTTTAAAAACATGTTTATTGTCTGTCTCTCCTCATCTGATTGTAAGCTCCCAAAAGACAGAGACTGTTGAAAGAGAACAGTGCCTGGCTTGTGGCAGGAAGAGTCTAAGCTAAGTGCAGTGTTATCAGCTGAGTGTAATATTACAAACCAAATAGTCACACTAAATGAATATAACAGAAATGACTCCTGTCTCCCATGGGTTAGCAGCAGCTCTTGGTTGGGTGACGCAAGGGGGACCCAAACCAATCTCCTTGCCTCTTGTCTCACTACTTTTCAACCCATCGTGCCTACTTCTGTAAGAGTAATACCTTTAAAATATAAATCTGATTATAACCCTCTTCTTAAAGAGGGTCAATGCTTCCCTATTGTTCTTATGTGCTGAGTGCTAAGTTGCTTCAGTCATGTCCAACTTTGTGCAACCCCATGGACTGTAGCCCTCCAGGCTCCTCTGTCCATGGGATTCTCCAGGCAAGAGTACTGGAGTGAGTTGCCATGCCCTCCTCCAGGGGATCTTCCCAATATAGGGATTGAACCTGTGTCTCTTATGTCTCCTGTATTGGCAGGCAGGTTCTTTACCACTAACACTTCCTGTGAAGCCCAAACTTCTTGCCAGGGCTTCCAAAGCATGGGGTAACCTGGTCTGGCTTAGCCATTTCAGTCAAGCTCAGATTCCAGCCACAGTGGGCTTCATTCAGCTCCCTGAATGTGACTCATTTCCTCATGGACTTCATCTTTGGCTACGTCGGGGCTTAATTGCAGCATACTGGATCTTCCTTACGGCTCATGGATTCTCTAGTTGAGGCGCATGGGCTTAGTTGCTCCTCAGCATGTGGGGTCCTAGTTCCCTGACCAGGGATAGAACCTGAGTCCCCACCACTGAAAGGTGGCTTCTTAACCACTGGACCACCAGGGAACTTCCTCTCACAGGCTTTTGAAGATGGTGCTGCTTTGCCTCAGAAATCTCCTTCCCTGTTTCATCAGTTCCTACCGATTTGTTTGGACAGAACTTACAGGAGAAGCCTATCCTGGCACTCTGAGTCTGGGCTAAATTGTCCCTACTGTGTTAGTACGAACTGTCTGTTTGTCTTTGATCTCTTAGACTGTAAACTTCATGAGGGCAGGAACAAGGTCCATCTAGTTCTCCAATTGAATCTTGGTGCCTAGCATCCTGCCTGCATTCAATAAGGGCTCAGTAACTATTTAGTGAATGAATAAATGAATTTCTAAGCCTTACCTTTTGTGTTGAAACAGAATCAGTAATTTTATACTTACTAGATTAGGAAATATTAACATTACAATGTCTAGATGTCCACAAATAGTGTTTTACAAATGTGGCCCATCTGAGGGCTCAGGAAAACATTTTTTAACCTAATTACCTGAATCTCATCAATCAAAGTTCAAACAGAACTTTTCCCATATGTCCATCACAGCACTGAGAAGTTTGCTGCCACCAGGTGTAGGTGGGGATCAATTAGTAATCATAATTGAAGCGTCATGCAATCAATTACTAATTCTAAGCTGATCAAGTTTAATTCCGTGGCTATTACATCATGAAACCTGGGGACTACAGAAAATAATTGAAAGGGGTTGGGGGGAAGCAAGACAAAAACCCTGGGCAGACACTTTCTCTACAACGGCCATGAACCTGGGAGTACTGGACAATTATATCCACACATTAGGGGAAATAATGTGGGCTGGGCAGAGTTGTCTGGTTATCACTTAATCACTGGTGTTAAGTGGTAAGAAAAACTCTGTCAGTAGACAGCAGAAGGATTCAGAGGCAAAATGGGTCAACATGTCCACATAACCCAGAGACGAGGATGATAGACATGGTGACCTGAGTCATCTGGCTTCCCACACAGACTCACAGATTTATGTCCTCGTGGCCCGTGAATGAAAGACAAAAGAAAAAAAGAAAGGCCCCTGCCATAGTTTTAGGTCAGCCTATTCTATGGTGGTCTGTCCTGTGGCTTGGGGATCGTATCAAAGATCGCCCTCTCTCAATATTGAGCAGATTTAAAATGCTGTAACACTAGCGCTTAATACATCAAGCTACGTTGACATCCACAAAAATTTAAAATGTTTATCATCTTAACTTATGTTTATCACCAAATGACCTTTATCACTTGGTTCGAGACGAGGCCAAGAATTAAACCAGTAGAGATTGCTTAAATAAACTGCAGTGTATTCATACAATAAAAGTCTATCCCACCCCTAGCCCACACACGGTGACACTGTAGATCAGTGACTGGGATTTGGGCATTTAGTCACTGGCTAAAATACAGATTTCAGAGCCAAACCCTGGAGATTATGAACCTCAAGATCTAAGAATCCTAGGGCCTAGGATTCTGAATTTTTTAAAAACATTTTCCTTGGTTGCATCAGGTCACTGTGGCACAAGGTATCTCTAGTGGCAGCATGCAAACTCTTGATTGCAACATGCGGGATCTAGTTCCCTGACCAGGAATGGATCCTGCGCCCCCTGCATCGGGAGCGAGGAATCTAAACCACTGGACTACAAGGGAGATCCTGGAATCTGAATTTTAACAAACATTCTCCTGGAAGATTTTTATGCAGTGTGTTTGTTGATAGGAATCATATAGAGACCAGACATATTTATGTATAAATGGGGAGATTATTAAATGAAAAAAAGAGACTAGAAAATAGTGCCCATTAATAAAACTGTGTATTATAACATAATCTCATCTTTCAAGATGGAGGGGGTAGGTGGGAGGGAGACTGAAAAGAGAGGGGATATATGTGTACTTATGGCTGATTCATGTTGTTGTACAGCAGAAAGTGACACAACATTGTAAAGCAATTATCCTCCAATTAAAAAAATTTTTTTAAACAAGAAAGACAAATTAACACAGATATGTATAGAAATAAGTTTGCGAGGACAGACACTCAAATGTTAATAGTAACCTTGGTGTTTTTCAAAAGTATTTTTGCTTCATGTATTTTCTAATTTTCCATAATGCATTTACACTGCTCTTATACTAATAAAAAGATATTTTTAATTATAACATAAATATTTACCAAACTCCTAATGTGTCAGGACTACAAAGATGAAATCAGGCCATGATTCTTCCTTCAGTCCCTGGAGGGACTGGTTCCAGGTGCATCAGGACAGGTGGGTGACACTCAGTGCAAACACTCAGAACCCTCCCCACGCCCACCAAAGCAGCCCAGCTGTCAAGTTGGGCATCACAGTAGCACATACAGATCTAGCTGCAACAGAGCCGAGAAAGGCCAGGAAAAGGATCAGCAATACTGGGGAATTGCTGTCTTATAAACAGTGGGATTTTTTTTTTTTTCCTGATGAAAGCATCATCAGCGGGAGTTGGTGATGGACAGGGAGGCCTGGCATGCTGCAGTCCATGGGGTCGCAAAGAGTCAGACACGACTGAGCGACAGAACTGAACTGAACTGAAAGAAGCATCAAAACAACAAATAACACAAACTCCAAAACAAAATCCAAACAAAAATCAAGTACCCCAAATTCCAACATAAAAACAAATGAAGCAATAACATAAAAACAAATGGCATGTGTAACCCTGGATTGGGACCTCCCTGTGGAGGGACCAGGAGATGCCAGGTATGTTGGGACTGGGGAATTCTTGCTGGCTCTCCGGAAGGAAATGGCAACCTACTCCAGTATTCTTGCCTGGAAAATTCTATGGACAGAGGAGCCTGGTGGGCTACAGTCCATGCGGTCACAAAGAGTCAGACGCAATTGAGCACACATGACTCCCTTCTCACCAGGGCTTCCCTAGTGCCTCAGACAGTAAAAAATCCACCAGCAATGCGGGAGACACAGGTTTGATCCCCAGGTCGGGAAGATCCCCTGTAGGAGGAAATGGCAACCCACTCCAGTGTTCATGCCTAGGAAATCCCATGGACAGAGGAGCCTGGTGGACTACAGTCCATGGGATTGCAAAGAGTCGGACACAACTGAGGGACTAACACTTTCTTCCTTCTCCCTTCTCGCCAGGCTGTGATTCTGAATTATCTTTCCTCTGCCCAAATCCTACCCAGCCTTCAAGCCCAGAGAGCCCTTTCCCTTCCGCAAGTCTCCCCCCAGCCCCTCCACTCCTGTAGCATCTCCACCCTTTAAACACAATTTTACCTGATACACATGTGCAAAATTCTGTATGTTTGGTAGGTGTTATTTATCTCTTGGATTAAATTGTCATGTGACCACTTCTTAAAAGGAAAATACCTTGTTTCTTCAAGTAGACTGACAGGTCTTGAGGGGAAGCAAGGATGATTTAAAAGACAATTCTAGGCACGCAGGCACAGAAACATTAGACGCTAAATTCCCACTTTTAAGGTAATTTATATCGAGCAAAACTACTTCATTTAGAATTCTAAAATAGCTTAACACTGATTGTAAAAGAACACCTTCTGGTTAAACTGTTCATTTAGGACTAAGTGACAGAATAATTCTCTAACTACCCGTACTTGTCTACTTCTTAGCACTGCCACCTTATCCTGGTGCATTCACACGCTTTATTTTAAATTCAACAGCAGGCACATGTTGATATGATGACCACATCCTGTGAGTCTAAAAGCAGGTTTGGGAATAATTCCTTTCTTTAATATCTAGCAGATTCTAATATCTTTAGTATTAGAACTATTAGGCAAGTTACAATCTTAGAAGAATGAGATGTGCTTTCCTTCAAAAACAAAACTGTCTAAGAAGAAATTACCAAAGATTCTTTTAAATTCAGCATAGGAAGAAAAGACCTGCTTTTGAGAAAACGTTGATTAGAATGATAAATAACAACAAACATCTGACTCATATCATAAATCTATGTTGTGTATACTCCAGCAAATGTGTTCAAGACAAGGCAGCGCAATATTTTAAAAGCTTTAACAGGGGGAGGGCGTTGGGGTAGGGATGGAGTGGGAGGATAGGGTTAACAAATGTAAGCTATTATTTATCAAATGGATAAACAACAAGGTTTGAATAGCATAGAGAATTATATATTCAATATTCCACAATAAGCCATAATGGAAAATAATATTTTAAAAAAATGTAAATAAATATATATTTATATGACGGGGAAAAAATACATGTAAAGCTCCAATACTTTGGCTACCTGAGGCGAAGAGCCAAATCATTGGAAAAGACCCTGATGCTGGAAAAGACTGAGGGAAGGTGGAGAAGGGAGCAACAGAGGATGAGATGGTTGGATGGCATCACTGACTCAAGGGACACAGGTCTGAGCAAACTCCGAGAGACAGTGAAGCACCAGGAAGCCTGGTGTGCTGCAGTCCATGGGGTCACAAACAGTCAGACACAAACAACAACAGTTGTTGAGTGACTGAACAACAACCACCAAACCACTTTGCTGTACAACAGGAATTAACAACATTGTAAACCAACTGCACTTCAATAAAAATAGTATTTTGGTGGCCAGGCAGAGGGAAATGCAATCACATAACAATGTCACTCTAGTGCCCTCTAGTGTTCTATTTGCAGCATGCTTTTTTTTTTTTTTGAGTGCATAATTTGCTGTAGTAGTTTCCACAGCTATTTGCAAAGGAGCTCTTTGGGAAGCCACTGGAGGAAAACATCCCAACAGAGAAAACAAAATACTGGTTCTTACAACCTGATGGTGTGCTATTTATGCTTGTACACACGGTTTACCTCTCTCTGGGGGGCTAGAGCCGGCATTGAGCTTATTCTGCCTCTTATAGGTGAGTGGAGTCAGTACACTAGGACTCCAGAAGGAAATCTTTGTAATCCTATTCAATGTTTGTTTCGTGGAAAATTTCCATGGGAAGTCACAGGTGATGTGCTGAGAGCCGAAGATTTGGTGGACACCTACCGCATTAAACCTGCTTTATTAAAGAATCTGGGTAAATAAGATGAGTCAAGATTCATGGCACAAAGCAAAGTTAGCTTTTGTTGTTGTTGGGTCAGAAATGCAAATATGCTCATGAATACATACAGATTTAGAACTGACTTCAAACTTGGGAGTCAGCCTAACCTGAACTATTAAACTAGTAACTGCTACTCAATAAATATTCTAAAACTAAGGATTGTTGTTTGCTGTTTAGTTGCTCAGTCATGTCTGATTCTTTGTGACCCTATGGACTGTAGATCACCAGGCTCCCCTGTCCATGAGATTTCCCAGGCAAGAATACCAGAGTGGGTTGCCACTTCCTTCTCCAGGGGATCTTCTTGACCCCGGGATTGAACCTGCGTTTCCTGCATTGGCAGGTGGATTCTTTACCACTGAGCCTCCAGGGAATCCCAAAACTAAAGGATAAAAGTACGTAAATTGTAACTAGACACAAAGAAAGAAATGAATACCCAAACAAATCTAATCCATTTACTCTAATAAATACAAATCTCTGAAGGAAACACACACAAATTCTAATGAGGTGGTATCAAAGTAGCAAAATTATATTTCATTTTTCCTTCCCTAGTAGCCTTTCTTCCTTTTTACTTTTGGTCATGATAAGAGATGACTTTACCATTAAAAGGAGAATTCTCTTCAATAAACAAATATTCTGAAAAGGAGAATGAGCTTGCTCAGGTCTTCCTGAAAATATATGTAAAGGAAATTAGGGCAAGGGGAGGGGGCATTTTTGTTCTGTTTTCAAATTTTACCAGTTTGTAAAGATCAAACTTTTACTTATGATAACTTCACCTATTGCCTTCTACCTCTCTCTTTATCATCTAATCTGAAATCCAAGGGCTAGAAGTTGCTGTCCCCATTTCTGCCCATGGCTGTCCTGTCGTTTTCATTGTCACAGCTGAGTAATTGACAATTTATGCAACCCCGTTCATCTGCTTAGCAACAGGAAGGGTGGGGCTCAAAACAGAGGCAAACTACACCAGTAGCACTCTGCAATTGTGAAATGAGAAAGGAGGAATGGGGAACTGGCTAGAGGCCATATAAAACTATTTTCAATACTAAGTAAAACCATCTTCAATGTTTTCAATCCTAAATCCCCAAAGGATAAACCCTACAAGGAGTGTTCTATACTCTCCCCAAACTCTGGAAGTACAGTCTTAAGAGCCAGTGTGATCAGAATGCCATAAATAGTGCTTTACTGGCAGATAAATAGAAAGCTCCTTACCCCTGGATCTCTAAATGGGTCAACAGTCTTGGCCTCAGGAATCTCCTTAGGGAAAGGGTGTAGCTTAGCTGAGAGTTAGATAGACTTAGGCTCACACGGGTATTTCAGCCCCACAGGTGAGAATCTCCACATGGTTAATTCTGACCGAGAATATCCCAGGGCCATGCCTGCTGTACTTTTTATTTCATCTGGTAGTAGGAAAAAAAAAAAAAAAGGAAGAAGGACTGCTGAGAGAACTATAGCCATCCACTGGAGTAGTTCTGAGTACTGCAGACTTTCTGGTTCTGCCAAAAGACCTGAAGATCACGGCCACAATCTTATCAAATCAATGAGAATCTAGACATCCTGGGTCATAAGGATCCTGCCTCCATGTCACATTAACTTCTTCCATGCATCTTATCAGAAATTCACAATGCCAACATGCTTCTTTATGGCAGCCTTGATCACAAATGCAGAACAGAGTTCAATGAACTGAACTGGACAAATAACAGGAAGTTTTATTTTATATTTTTTTATTTTTTGATTAGTTCTTAGGAATTTAGCAAGATTAGTCAAGTCCTCACTATGAAATAAAGCAGACATCATCAATTTCCCCCTTAACTGATTTCTCTGTTGCTTGAATGCATGCACTCATTTGTTACAAATATGTTTTTTGAGCTTCTTCTACAGGCACTGTTCCAAGGACTGAGTTTATTATGGCAAAGAATACTTTCAAAGCCCTGCTCTCAGAGCCTACAGTATAGGGGTGCATGCCTGCACACAGACTGAAAAGTGAAAAGTTAATAAACAGATAAGCAAGACAATATCAGACAGCCATGAATATACAGGAGAGAAAGCTGAGGGGCAGGATAGGGGTGACTACTTTAGAGGGATTATTGTGGGAGGCATCTTCCAGCAGGTGCATTAGGCTGAGATGTGAAAGTTAAGAACAATCCAGCCATTCAGAGATGAGAGCCAAGAGCTCATAAAGCAGAGAATTTATGCAAAAGCTCAGTAGTGGGAACATATATGGTGTGTTAGAGAACAAGAAGGAAACACTATCCTGGGGTGTGAAAAAAGGCAAAGTGACAAAAAACAATACTAGAGACCTAGGCAGGACCCAGGGGAGGCAGGGGCTTTGTTATCCAGGACAGAGTCTGCTTGTCACGGCAGGTGGAGGGGATGCCATTGGGGAATTACAATTGGGGGAAGGAGAGTGTGATAAATATTAAAGCTTCTCAAAGATCACTGTGGTTGCTCTGCAGGTAAGTGACTTCAGGGAGCATGCGAAGTCCCTTCAGTCATGTCTGACTCTGCAACCCCATGGACTGCAGCTCATCAGGCTCCCCTGTCCATGGAATTTTCCAGGCAAGAATACTGGAGTGGGTAGCTGTTCCCTTCTCCAGGGGATCTTCCTGACCCAGGGATCGAACCCAGGTCTCCTGAATTGCTGGAGGATTCTTTACCATCTGAGCCACCAGGGAAACCCAAGAATACTGGAGGGGGTAGCCTATCCCTTCTCCAGGGGCTCTTCCCAACCCAGGAATCAAACTGGGGTCTCCTGCATTGCAGATGGATTCTTTTATCAGCTGAGCTACCAGGGAAGCCTCTAAATATCTCTAACCTTATAAATACATGTAATGCATACACTGAAAACAGGCTTTATCAATATTGGTTGTCTTTCTATTTCTTTCCTACTTTATCTTACTCTAATGAAAAGCAAGGATATTCCATGCAGGAAAAGAAGTAAAATTAAAATCAATTAATGGCTGCCCTTTGTAGAAAACATTCTTTTCTGAAAAAAAATTGAAACCACTTGCTAAAATAATATTTGGTCAGCATCTCCAGGTTTCAATGATTCAAGTGACGTATTTTTCCCATTTTAATGCAGAGCAGAGTCTTTGTGTAGAACTTGCAACTGAATCTTAGTGATGGAAGAGAAGGACTTGTGTGTCCCACCCAGAAATTCTCATTCTTTCTGTTTTTATTTAGACAATTGTCTTTACATGTTGGACCATCTCCATATTAAGAGCCTGGGAAATTTCCACCCGTGCAGCCACTGAATTGAGTTGCTGGTGGGACCTCCCACTCTGTCCTCTGAACACAGGACTACCCAGCACATTCCCCTCTGGCGGAGCCCACTCCTGAGTTATTGTCATTGTGTTGGTGACAATTTAAATTTCTCCACCGCAGCTACACTCCCAAGTGCCTAATCTAGTACTATGCAAACAGCAGTTAAAACATCTATTCACAATTTTTCAGCAGTGAGAGAGAACCAAATTTCCATTAACTTTAATTGATATTCACGCACAGCTGCCTCCATTTGAACAGGAACATAATAGAGAGATGAAAATTCAGTGTGAGATGGACAAATACAGGTTAGTTAATAGACCTGTTCTTAGAGGAAATAATTTTTAATAAGTGACAGCTGGCTAAGACATGAATCAGAACAATGTTTTTCTTTATTGCTCTAGATGGAGAGTCACTTAAAAAAAAAAATTTTCTTTTGAAAGCGTCTATCTAAAAGCAGCCTTTACTTTTAATGTTTTCAAGTCACATCCCTGGATAAGTAAGTGTAGAGTAAAAAAACCAGGTGTTTCCTGCATTTCTTCAACTGGCATTCTCTAGTATCAGAAATTCTACATAGCGATTTCAAGATCCCAACAACAGAAAGAGCACTAACTCACATCACCCTGGAGCTTTACAATGAACAAAGTATCTTTACACACATTGTTTCACTGGGTGCAGAAATCCAGTATCAAATACCGTCTCTCATCCCACGGATGAAAAAACTGAGTCTTAGGGGGACTGAATGACCATCACTAGACGAGAAGGTTAGGAACTTGAGGATTTGAGATAGAGCTTTCTATCTCAAGTTAACTGGGGTATTCTGGGAAAGTCGCTTCTCTCTACAAAATGAAGGACTTGGATTAAAGACTCTCATGATTCCTCAGATTCTGAAATTATATTAAACAGAACATACGACTGAGCAGAACATTCTGCCCGCCTATTGGCCTATGTATTATGTTTCTCTGTGTGCTCTGGGACACAGCAACTTCAGTCCCATCTTTCAGTTCAGTTCAGTCGCTCAGTCGTGTCCGACTCCCATCTTAGGTCAGCTTTAAAGTGAAAGCTTGTTAAATTATTCATCTGAATGCTCTTTGGGAAATTACAGTCATCTCTGAATTGATCCTGTGTTTCCCACTACACTATCAGCTTCTGAAAACATTATTTTTTCTTGTATTCCCTATTCAGTTATCAAGTATCGAATGTATTTAAGTATTTAATGTATATCTAGGACCCAAAAGATAATCATAAAAGCATAATTCAAATTTGGTTCATGAAGAGTTTATAACAAATAAGATTTAAAAGCTCAATCTAGGTGAAACAACTAAAGTTCAACAAAAAGCTGAATTGGATTATATAGGCTTTTAGTTAAAGTGCAAATTAATAGCAAATGTCTGATCTATTCATGCTTAAGACAGTGATGGGGAAAATGGAAAATAAAAAGGACTCTTCTTGGCCGCCTCTTTTTCAGTTTCCCTAACTATGAGAGTTTGTGAATTTGTGACTTTCCAACTATTTCATGTGTATGAGTTTATAAAATAATACACAGCATTTCTTAAGGGCAAGAATAGTCGTGTGTATGTGTACAAGTAGTAAGTTGAAAGCTGTAGATCTGATTTTTCTATACAGCGTATGGAAAAATCATTCTCCTGAATCTAGAATTTTCATTTTAAAGAAATATTTTCTTCTTAAAGGAGCTGAGAAATATTGAAGTAGAAAGGAAGGTGCTTTTAGACAGAAAAAACCTGAAGATAGACAGGGGCAATTGTTGGGGTGAGATTTAGGGAAAGGGTGCACTAGATTAATATGTTTTCTCTCTGCTTGAGGTTCTAATCAATCAAACAAACAGGACTTCCCAGGCGGTCCAGGGGTTAAGAATCTGCACTTCCACTTCAGGGGCGCAGGTTCAATCCCCAGTCCAAGAACTAAACTCCTGATGCTCAAGGGGTGGCCAAAACCAAAATTAAACAAGCATTTCTGGAAAACCAACCATGGCCAGACACTGGAGTCGGCGGTTGAAGGTGGTGAGGAGGGAATGAGGGTGCGTTGTGTGCATGCGTGCTCAGTTGTGTCTGACTTTGTGTGACCCTATGGACTGGAGCCCTCCAGGCTCCTCTGTACATGGGATTCTCCAGGCAAGAAAAACTGGAGTAGGTTGCCATTTCCCACTCCAGAGGATCTTCCGGACCCAAGGGATCGAACCTGTGTCTCCTGTATGGTAGGCGGATTCTTTACCACTAAGCCAGGAGGGAGGCCCGGAATGAGGGTAACAGAGATGAAATGCCTTCTGACACAGTTCCCACCAGGATGACGCTGAGGCTGAGGTCCTCCCAGGGTTACCCAGGTCCCTGAGGACCCCAGACTGGCAGGCACCATCTGTAAGATGGAGTGGAGCTTTCTTTCTAGAGACCTATCTTGTCTGAACAGGTTCTAGAAGGATGACTGTGGCTTCATTTGCATCATATGGCACCAAACTTTTAAAAGACCACTCAATAGTGTCCATTTTTGGATATAAATGTTATCTACTTAAGTCACTGCAAGAGAAAGATTTTACCAGTATGTCCTCAATCACAGAAGGCAATGGCGCCCCACTCCAGTACTCTTGCCTGGGAAATACCAAGGACAGAGGAGCCTAGTAGGCTGCAGTCCATGGGGTCGCTAAGAGCTGGACACGACTGAGTGACTTCACTTTCACTTTTCACTTTCATGCATTGGAGAAGGAAATGGCAACCCACTCCAGTGTTCTTGCCTGGAGAATCCAGGGACAGGGGAACCTGGTGGGCTGCCGTCTATGGGGTCACACAGAGTCAGACACAACTGAAGTGACTTAGCAGCAGCAGCCGCAGCATCAGTCATAAATATTCACAGCTCAGCTACTTAATATGACATGCTTATAAGCAAAGCCATTAAAATCCACTTCTTTTGGATTTTAAGACTTGTTCGTACAAAGAAAATGAAAACATATCAAGAGAAAAGCAATGATGGAATTTAGTGATAATCTGTAGAAATCAAACTTCTTTAAAAAACAGGCATAATAATAATTAGTATATCAGTCAGAACTGTTTTGAGTCTGGATCTAGCTGAAAGTTAAATGGTGGTCCAGTGGCTAAGACTCCATGCTCCCAATGCCAGGGACCTGGGTTTGATGCCTGGTTAGAGAACTAGATACCACATGGCTACAGTCCTACATGGCTGCAACTAACAGTTCACATGCCACAAGTAAAGAGCCCATGTGCCGCAACTAAGATCCGGTGCAGCCAGATTAATTAAGTTAAAAACAACAACACCTACATTAAAAAAAAAAAAAAGTTAAATGGGACTAGAAGTCTGTGTGTGGGGTGGGAGTAGGGGATGGAGCTTAATAAATCAAATGAAAGGATGACCAAGCTTTGGGAGGACAGGATCCAGGGCCACTCCAGGGGCCCAGGCTCTAGAACTAGACACTCAGATGCGGCACCATGAGTTCATTCTCCCCACCACGGACAGGCTTTGTCACAGGAGGAGAATCCCCGGCTCTGGGAGCACAAGACAGCAGAGCTTGTCTTCTTCACCAGCTTAAGTCTGCGAATTCCCCAAGGAAGAACTTGTTTTGGTCTGATCTGAGTAAGAAGCAGTATAATGTGACTGGTTTAGTTGAGAAATCTCTCCCTTTTACTAGAGCCCCATGGTCTGGTGAAGACTTTGTCTTGGCAGATCAGTGGGTGACAGTGTGGAAACATAGCACAGGAAATGAACAGTACAGCTACCATCAATGAAGACTCTCCTGGGGCCCAGGGGTTTCACATGCAATGTTCTGATTAATTATTCCAACAACCATGGAATGCAGGTATTATCGATCCCATCTTAAAGACTGCACAAGTGGTAGCTGGCTTTCCTGCTGCTGCTGCTAAGTCACTTCAGTCGTGTCCGACTCTGTGTGATCCCATAGATGGAAGCCCACCAGGCTTCCCCATCCCTGGGATTCTCCAGGCAAGAACACTGGAGTGGGTTGCCATTTCCTTCTCCAATGTGTGGAAGTGAAAAGTGAAAGTGAAGTCGCTCAGTTGTGTCCGACCCTTAGCGACCCCACGGACTGCAGCCTACCAGGCTCCTCCATCCATGGGACTTTTTAGGCAAGAGTACTGGAGTGGCTTGCCATTGCCTTCTCCAGTGGCTTTCCTAGCATCATACAATTGGATAAAACTACAGGAGAGATTGGCGGGCTACAGTCCATGGGGTCGCAAAGAGTTGGACACAACTGAGCACCTTCACTCACTCACTCACTCACTCACAGGAGAGATTTGGACCCAAATGGATCTGATTCCTGAACCCACCCAAGTTCCTTCCACTGCCATACTGCCTTTTATAAATTAATTTTTTTCTAAGAACTTTTAAATTGTATTTTTAATTAGAGGATAATTTAATTTTTATTAGAATATAGTAGCTTTACAATGTTCTGTTAGTTTCTACAGTACAGCAAAATGAATCAGCAATATATATACATGTATCCCCTCCCTTCTGGACTTCCTTCCCATTCAGGTCATTACAGTGCATTTAATAAGTGAGTTCCCCGTGCTATACAGTAGGTTCTCATTAGTTATTTATTTTATACATAACTTCAAACCTCCCAATTCCTCCTCTGCCCCCACGCTATCTTTAAAAGAAAAAAAAATGTTGTCAGGAAGCCTTCATCTAGATTTTAAGAATGGTAAATATGTGGCATATATACATACATACATATATATATATATATATATACATATATATATATATTTCTACTCTCACAGTCTGCACCCATGCAGACATTACTAGTTGATCACAGATCCAGAATTCTTGGCACAGCTTTTCAGTCAGGACAGACTGGCACATGAACTGAGACCTCTCTGTAGTAAGTATAGTTGAAACAGTCTGTGGCTCTTCATGATTCTGAGAAAACTTGCCTTCTTTCACTACTAACCAAACCTCAGTCATCTTCCTATGATTTTTTTTTAAGCATTATAGCACTGGATGATTGAGGCAGAAATAAAGGAAATATTAATGCTTTAGATCAGAATGTGCAAAGCTAGAGGCAACAGCAATACTTTATTCTGAAAAGCATATAACTGTGGGCCTTTGATTCTGCTCACTGACATCTAGAATTTAATGAAAGTGTCTGATTAAGAAGCAGTATGGAATTTTAAAAGAGATGGTGTAAAGATTAGCTTAATAATTTCCTTCAAGAATGAAGTTTTGCTTGGTTTCTCTTGTCCATTGAGCCAAAAGAAATTATTCACTGGAGGAAGTATGAGACTAACACTTAGCTAAGACAGAAATGCAAGGATGGAAATAAAGAAGAATGGGGGGATGAGAATCATGTCCTATGAGGGATGACATCTTTTCAAGCTTTCATGGACACAGGAAGTGAGAAAAGTGGAGCAAAGTGGAGAAAAGCTGGCAATTATATTTGAGTGCAAAGCTTGGAGGAAAAAAAAAGGCTAAAGCTACTAAACCAACTCAGAATATTAATATTTTAAAATACCACTGGAATCAAGATTAGCAATATTTTCCATATATGGTTCAAGTCTAACAGATATATTTATTTAACAATAAATATAGATTCTGGCTCATGTGACCTGGGTTTTAAAATAAATCAGGAAAAACTGAGGGAATGGACAAAAATAAATGTAATAAAATTTGCCTAGCTCTTCTCTTTTGTCAACTTTGCTTGATTTTTATGGAAACCTGCTTTGCTGCCAGAATCATGTTTCTATTTGATACAGGTCAATTTTTACATTCTCCCAGAGTTATAATGAAGAATGCAATAGATCAATGAGAAATAAATATTGGAATTATAATTTCTACAAACCAAACAATTCTATTTCTCTGAAAAGTCCTTGCTATTCCATGGTATTAACACTATCTAGGTGATTATTCACCCAGATACTTATGTATCTGTTCAGCTCCTTTATTATTTTATCATGAATTACTTCCTCTGAATAACAAAACCAATGGATGATTTCTACAAGCATTTAAAGTTCATTTATTTGAAAAGCACAAGTTTTATTGACATAAAAAGCTCGGACTCACTAGGACATACTTCTTGGTGCCCAACCCTCTTTCTTTTCTATGTTGTTCACACCTGCCCATGCTTCTGACCTCTGGCTACAATGTTTCTGAAACTCTTTTCACCTTGATCACTATTTCCGACTTACTGGAAAAGACTCTGATGCTGGGAGGGATTGGGGGCAGGAAGAGATGGGGACGACAGAGAATGAGATGGCTGGATGGCATCACCGACTCGATGGACGTGAGTTTGAGTGAACTCCAGGAGTTGGTGATGGACAGGGAGGCCTGGCATGCTGTGATTCATGGGGTCTCAAAGAGTCGGACATGACTGAGTGACTGAACTGAACTGAACTGAACTCTCTAGTTGAAATGCAGCCACAACACTGGTAACAAAGTTTTAGAAGAGAATGGCATAATCCAAAGATGTTCAGAATCCAGATATCAGAAGAGAAAGGAAGAGGAAGATGTGATTCTAAAAAAAAAAAAGACCATCAGTGAGATGGGAATATAAGAAAGATTCTGGGGACCTGCCCGGTGGTCCAGTGGCTAAGACTCTGTGCTCCTAGTGCAGGGGGCCTGGGTTCAATCCCTGGTCAGGGAACTAAATCCCACGTGCAGCAACTAAGAGTTCACATGCCACAGCTAAGACCCAGTGCAATCGAACAAGTATTGAAGAAAAGAAAAGAAATAGTCTCCCATAACAAAAAAAAAGAAGAAGAAGAAGGATTCTGCTTGGCTTTAAGATGATAGAAGGGGCCATCAGCCAAGGAAAGTAGGCAGTCACTAGAAGGTGGAAGAGGCAAGAAAGGAGATTCTCCAGAATCTCCAGAAAGGAATTATAGCCTTGAACTTGGCTCAATGAGATACATGTTGGACTTCTGACAGAACTGTAAGAAAACAAATGCGTGTTGCTTTAAGCCACTAAGTTTGTGGTTCTTTATTAAAGCATCAGTAGGAAACTAATACATCTATGTCTGGTCACCATAAATTAAAAATACAACCAAATCTCACCATAATCTAGTCCTGACAGAGCTGAATTAAGTACGAGGAGAACGTGGCCCCCCAGCAGCCTCTAAGGAGCCACACATGGGACAGCACTGAGTGTCACTAAAAGATCCCCAAGCTTCCAGCGTCCAAGCTGAGCAGGTGCCCCCAGCAAGCCCTTGGCTTCGCAGTGAGTCACAGTGCACTCTCTAGGAGGGTAAGTACCTCTTTAACATCTTTATTATCTTATCCACGGATGTGAAGCTTCTATAGCAACCTCCTCCATCTGCACCGGGAATTGAATTCCAACCCCTCCTCTGCAGGCAGTTCCTGCTGGGACCATCAGCACACAGTTCTGTCGCCCATCAACGCCCAGACAGCCTCCTCTACTGCCAGGGTGCCATCTGCGAACCGCCCCCTCTGCTACTACTCCAGGGTGTTCCCTACCCTGAATTTTCTTCCTGTTTCTTCAAGCCACCACAAGCCACAGGAGGAAGCCAGAAAGACACTGTTGTACTTCAGAGGATGTGCTGTGCTAAACTGCAGGTGGCTCTAGTGATAAAGAACCCGACTGCCAATGCAAGAGACTTAAGAGACACAAGTTCAATCCCTGGGTCAGGAAGATCCCCTGCAGAAGGGCATGGCAACCCACTCCAGTATTCTTGCCTGGAGAATTCCATGGACAGAAGACTCTGGTGGGCTACAGTCCATGGCGTCGCTAAGAAGTGACTTAGCACAGGTGCAGACTGCAAGTTCAGGTCACTGCTCTAGGGCAGGGCTGACAACCAGTTTAAATGTTAAACATAAAGCAAAGACACACTGTACCTGAGAAGAAATGGGCTGTCTTACGTGGTTCGCCTGGAGTTGACAGCAGCCCCCAGAGGATGGAGGGCCCACAGTGAGCTAGGCTGCAGGATGAATGAGAAGACGCTGTGGACCACATATTAAAATATTTACAGACTGTTAAGGGAGAAACTTCCTCTTTCTGAATATAACACTTAAATACATTTTCATTTTTCACATATAAAATGTACTCGTAGCCATAGTACTAGTAGTACACGTGGGCTTCCCTGGTGGCTCAGTTGGTAAAGAATCTGCCTGCAATGTGGGAGACCTGGGTTCGATTCCCTGGATTGGGAAGATCCCCTGGAGGAGGGCATGGCAATCCACTCCAGTATTCTAGCCTGGAGAATCCCAAGGACAGGGGAGCCTGGTGGGCTATAGTCCACGGGGTTGCAAAGAATCGGACTCGACTGAGCATGCATGTACTACTGTGCTATGTCCATAGGATTCTCCAGGTAAGAACACTGGAGTGGGTTGCCATTTCCTCCTCTAGGGGACTCTTCCCAACCCAGGGATCAAACCCATGTCTCATGCACTGCAGGCAGATTTTATTTTTTATCGCAGAGCCACCTGGGAAGCCCATATAAAATATAATAACCTATAGAATTCTCCACAGGAACAAACTGACCTTCTACTTGTAACACAACCTTCCACCTGTAACATTTGGCCATTTTCTCCTCTGATGGACTTCAGTATAGGTTGATGGTCTAATACACGGGAAGCCTCAGTGTGGTACAACAGACCCTCAGAAGTCCACATTCCAGTCCCAGGAACCTGGGAATTTGTCACTTGCTTGCCCAAACAGGCTTTGCAGATGGAATTAAGTTAAAGATCTCAAGATAGGAGATTATCTTGAATTATTCGGGTGGGCCCTACATACAGTCATAAGGATCCTTATAAGAGGGAGATGGGAGGATGGGAGTCAGAGAGGGAGACGTGACTACGGAAGCTGAGGTCAGGACGGGCAGGACCAGAAGCCAAGAAATGCAGGAAAAGGCAAGAAAAGGATATTTCCCTAGAGTCTCCAGAAGGAATGCAGCCCTGCTGACCCATTTTGGATTTCCGGTCTCTGGAAATGTAAGAGAATAGGTCCGTGTCACTTTAAGCCACAAAACTTGTGGAAACTTGTTACAGCAGCCAAAAGCAACTAATACACTGAGTACGGTGCGTCGGGCATTCTGTGTGATCTGCACAACGCAAAATGTCGATAAACAGTAGGCGCCAGAAGAGCATTAATATTAAGCAGTTCCTAATTGGGCTTCCCAGGTGGCTCAGGGGTAAAGAATCTGCTTGCAGTGCAGAAGATGACAGGTCGATCCCTGGGTCAGGAAGATCCCCTGGAGAAGGAAATAGCAACCCACTCCAGTAGTCTTACCTGGAGAATCCCATGGACATAGAAGCCTGGTGGGTTATATAGTTCATGGAGTTGCAAAAGAGCTGGACACAACTTAGGGACTAAACAACAACATTTATATTACACTTAAAATAAACACAAGGAACAATAGCTAAGTTCAGATTTAAACTCTCCAGTATGAGGTTTTAGGGTATTTAAAAAACTGGGTCTGATCTTAGGATCTAGTGGTTTAAATCCTATCATTTTCCGCTCATTTCTTCCACTTTATTTTTCTTTCTTTATACCATTTTCCTTGTACTCGCAAGGTCAAAGTTGGTGGTCTAAAATTATCCTTTTTCTTGTCTTAGAGTCATGCCCAGTCAGGAGAAAGCTCTGCTGTGGTTTTCAGCTCCCAGAAACCCCACGGGGCTGCTTAGGCAGCTACGGATGGCGGATGGCGTCTGCTTTATTTTGAGGTGGAGTCCTGTTGTGAGGGTGGGAAAGCAGTTCTTACAGGGCTGGTCAGTGAGCTGGGGGAAGGGAGGACAGCCCTGCCTCTCCCTGTGTGCTGGGGTCGCTGTTCTTACCCACAACGTCATGGTCACAGAATAAGCCTCTACAGTCCCTTTTGGGGGCTGCTGTCAAGGACTAGGGCCTGCGGGGCGGTGCAGGAGGGTGGTGGGGCTCGTCCTGTTGTCAGTCATTTCAGATGAGCGTCTTCTGAATGAGGAAACTCTCAGCACTGGGGGGTCCCTCTTCAGGCTTGTCTGGAACTCCTAATAGCAACCCTAAACGGCTTGCTATCTTCTGATTTTCTTCCCAGCAAAGTGACATGGAGGCATTTTTCGTCAAGCTTGGCACTGAACCACATTGAAATCTTTATGTGAGCGAGCACAAAACACTCTCCCAGGGAATTCCCTGATGGTTCGGTTGTTAAAAATCTGCCCTACATTGCAAGGGACAAGGGTTTGATCCCTGGTCAGGGAACTAAGATCCCACACACAGTGGGGCAGTTAAGCCTGCCTGCTGCAACTACTGAGCCTTCAAGACACAATGAAGGTCCTGAGTGCCACAGTTAAGACCCTCCACAGTCAAACAATAAATAAATATTAAAAAAAAATTCTCCTGAATCGAATACCCCTTCCTCCCACTCATTCTTCAAGCACCAAATCGTTGTTGTCGTTGTTCAGTTGCTAAGTCGTGTCCGACTCTGTGAACCCCTGGACTATATAGCATGCCAGGCTTCCTTGTTCTCCACTGTCTCCTGGAGTTTGCTCAAATTCATGATCATTGAGTTGGTGATACCATCCAACCGTCTCATCCTCTGCTGCCCCCTTCTTCTGCCCTCAATCTTTTCCAGCATCAGGGTCTTTCCCAGTGAGTCAGCTCTTTGCATCAGGTGGTCAAAGTACTGGAGCTTCAGATTCAGCATCAGTCCTTCCAAAGAATATTCCAAATCTTTGAGAATGTTTCTAATTGCTCCAGCTTGTATTTCTCCCACCCTGAACATCTCTAAATTTGTTTTTCTTAATTTTCTATTAAAATTACAATTTAAGATAATCACAATCTGTCTATAGCTATGTCGAGTGTTTTGAACACTTTTCCCATTGATACAACATCAACTCTAACAATCCATCGGGGCCACCACAGAAAGCTGGGCAGGCCCTGTGCTTGCTCTGGTGAAGTCCTGTCACCAGCATTCACTAGGGGTGCATCATGTGCGAGACATACCGGTGTACCGGTAAGGATCAAACTGGACCTTTATTCCCCATAGAACATTACTATTTTTTACAGATAGGACATTGGAGTTCTGAGAGGTAAATTGTGCAAAATTACATAGCCTATAAGCTGTAAGTACAGTCACAGATGTAGAAAACAAACTTAAGGCTAC
Organism: Moschus berezovskii; assembly: GCF_049115385.1. Classification (NCBI taxonomy): domain Eukaryota; kingdom Metazoa; phylum Chordata; class Mammalia; order Artiodactyla; family Moschidae; genus Moschus; species Moschus berezovskii. The sequence continues at coordinate 57,662,871 of NC_142472.1, read as the reverse complement.
TGATCAGAGAAGGGGGAAGGAAGGATAAACTGGGAGATCGGGATTGATGCATACCCACTACAATATATAAAGTAGACAACTAATAAGGACCTGCTCAATAAGGAAACTACTCAATACTCTGTGATAACCTGTATTGGGAAAAGAATCTAAAAAAGAGGGGATAGATGTATATGTGTAACTGATATAGCTATATGTATAACTGATGCACTTTGCAGTACACCTGAAACTAGCACAGCATTTTAAATCAAATATACGCCAACAAAATTCTAAAAAATAAACACATAGACAAAGGTCTATGGTGATGGGGGGAACTTAACAAACACTGGAAAGATCTGGATAGTTAAATATTGTCAAAAATATTCATGAAAATAAGTAGGCGTGGGGGTGTTGATTAATGGGTCAGACCATTCGTGTGTGAACACAGTGGGAAATGGGAAATCTCTGTACCTTCTCTTCCATTTTTGCTGTCAACTTAAAACTGCTCTAAGAAATAGTCTTTGAAAAAACAAGCAGAAATATTTCAGAATATCCTACTTAATACAATCTAAACTCTCCAAGGGTGGAGTGAAAATGTTCTATGATATCATAACAGGACCCTGAAGATGCTTGAGAATATATTCACTGTTGAACTGCGATATTATTAAGCTCCTTCATTGGATCCTCGATTTACTTAGACCTTATGTCCTAAAATGCCAGTCATTTGAGCACTGCTCAGACTGTGCAGGCTGTCCCTCCTGTCACTCATTTGCTGACCCCTGACCTGGGCTGAATCAGTTCCCACGTGTCTGACGTGTGATGAAGCAACAGAAGTATCACTGATGGGCAGCCCTCCCGGGGCCGTCTTTGCACATGGGGTTGAATATGGAGCATGTCCACTTGTGTTGTTCTGACATCTCTTTAGGAATGTTACTTTTCAGGCTTCCCTGGTGGCTCAGTGGTAAAGAATCGCCTGCCAATGTGGCAGACACAGATTCTATCTCTGATCCGGGAAGATCCCACATTCTGCAGGGCAACTAAGTCCCTGCGTCACAACTACTGAACCTGCGCTCTAGAGCCCGGGAGCTGCAACTACTGAAGCCCTCATTCCTTAGAGCCCATGTTCTGCAACAGGAGAAGCTACCGGAAAAAGAAGCCCATGCACCACAACTAGGGAATCCCCTGCTCATCACAGCTAGAGCAAAGTCTGTGCGTCAGCGAAGACCCAGCACAGCCAGAAATACAGAATAAATACAATTACATATATATATATATGTAAAAGAATGTTACTTTTCTAGTGAGAAATCACCCACTGTTTAATTTTCATGACAACAACATGGAAGCACAGACTGATGGCAGAGTGTGGACCAAGGGGCACTGTTTCACTCTGAAGATAAATGTACATATGCTCATTAAGGCTATTAGTGTTATAATTGTGGTCTCCAATTTTTTCCTGAGCCGGCTAGACTCTCTCCAGGAACCATTAGTTCTTTTATGTGGGGCACTCAAGAGCATAATTATCCATCTTGTCAGGAGAGCCAATTAATGACATAATGTGGTCCCTCCCTCAACATGGTTTTGTTTCCTTTGCTTGTACCCATGGTAAAAATAGAAAATAAAAACATTATAAAATGAATGAATTTCTTCATGTCCATATCACTTTTCTGACAATCATAGACTTACTGATTTACATAAAAAACTGTCAGAAACTTGATACTATACACAGTTTTCTCCATATGCAGTGAAAAAGAGTAACTGTAGTACGTGTAATTTTGAATGATACTTATTTGAAAAGTGAAAACACATTTTATACCATTGCATTCAACACCAAAAACAACATAGTATATAAAATAGATTTAAGCAGAGACTATAAACCAGGAGCCACTGAACTTGAATAGAATGTGTATCTAGGTATTGTGTGAAAACTGTATAAATTTTAATTATGTTGAAAACTCTGCAACACAAAAAATAAGCCCTAGTATGTAGATTTTAATTAACAATGTAGTGACATTGGTTTATCAATTCTAACAAATATGGTATGTTAATACAAGATGCTATTAATAAGGGAAAATGAAGGGTGATACGAGAACTTTCTCCACTATCCAAATTTCTGTAAATCTAAAATTGCTCTAATAAATAAAGTTGATTAATTAAAAAATACATGCAATTCTTAAATTGCAGCTTCAGCCATTGTGGGTCATTCCTATACAATCTGCAAGTGTGTCCTTTGGCCTCGGGGCCGATAGGGGAAGCCATGTGCATGGGACACTCAGGTATTCAGAGGGCACAGGGCCAGACGGCTACAGAGAATGGGGGTGGGGTGGAGGCAGAGTTGGTGCAGGCTCCCTCCCAGCCTCTGGGTCTACTGTGACTCCTGAGCCCTTCTGAGGAACAATATCTTGGGTTGCCTCCTTGCCCCACCACCTGTTCCCCAAAAGCAGCCAGCCTGAGCTAGACATAGCAAAAAAAGAAAAAAAAAAAAAATACATGCAATTCTTAAATGCAACTAAAAAAATAGATTTAAGCAGAAATTCTTGCTTTTATATTTCTTCTTAAAAGCTAAATGGTTGATATTTCAGAAGTCTGACCTCATAACTGATACTAAAAGGCAGAGAAGGAGAGCCAGCTCTTAGTTTCTTAAACTTCCTATCAAGCTTCATACAAAGCTAAGTAACCTTCATAAAGAAAAGTAAGGGAAGGAGAAAACATTTTAAAGCCATTTTCACAATTGGCTGACATTTAGAACAATCTAAAGCGGAAGAAACCTAATATCCATGTATCAATTTCAGATTAAGATTTAGATGTGAGGTGCAATGTTCCCAGGGTGAATTCTATAAGATAATGCACAAGAGGAGCCAGGCCGGTGAATAATTGATCTGTGTCTAAGATTAGAAAAGCTACTTTACAGGCTGTTCCTGTGTGACAGGCACTACGAGGTCTCAGATGAGCAAGTGATGGGCCTGACGGCATCCCGTGTCATTTTGTGTGCACGGTTCTATGCTCGTCACCACACAGAATAGAGACTGAAAAAGCAGACAGCTTTGTGTTAAATGATGCTGGTTATATGATACTGTTCACGGTGCAATAAAGAGACAATTAAAAAAGGGATAGAAAGAGTGGTGCTCTGAGCTCAGAGCATGCTCATGTATGTACCTCACTGCAAACTCACAGCTGCTCTGGGGATTCTTTACAGCACCTGCAGAAATTGTCTCGGAGGAGTGACTGCCTGAGTGGATGTGTCTCACTGGTACAGAGCAAAGGACCCAAGCCTTAAGCCTCATCTTTACCTAGATCGTAAGTCCCTCTTGTCAATATGCTTTGGAGATGTTTTCGTGTCAACCCTTAGTTTTAGACATATGGTACTTTTGATGCACTGAAAACAAAGCCAACACCCCCTTCCAATCCCCAGCTAAACAGAGATTTGTTCCACTCCATGAGCAAAGGTATAGAAAGTGTCTTTAAAGGTGGAATGTCTTCCTTTCATATTTTAAGCAGATCAGGAGATGCGACAAGAAGTCCCAGCCACAAGGAGATTTATCTTCACTTGCTTCTACCTGTTGGACTGCTCTGGTTTGTCATGCCCTCATCGGGGGCAGAGAAATATGCTGAATACCAAAGACGAGCAAATGGAGAATTAACAATGAACAACCAACCCATAGTCCTGCCACTATCACAAGAGATGACAAAGCTGAAGAACTCTTATGCCAACTGTCTATTAATATTTATGTATTATACTTCTATTATATAATCTATTATCTATTATATATATCTATTAATATGTTTGCACAAGAGAAAGGGCTGGAAACCTGGCCCTGTTGTGTTCCTTTTCATTAACCTCCTCGCGACTCTGAGTTCTGTCTTAAGGAAATGAATTGCCATCTCTCTTAATGATGTTTTCCAGATACTCTGGGCACTGACATGAAGGTTGGCATCTAAGAGGCGACCATGGTAGCACGGAGTGTGCTGGCAGCAGCTGGCCGCAGAGTTAGATGCTTGAGTGCCTGGTGCTTAGTAGGAGCTTCACTGTGCGATGCTTTGTTCACTGATGCCACTGAACTGCTATAGTGCACTGCACCTGCCCCCAAGGCATTCAGTCATTCAGCCACATTCTTGAGGAGTTTAGGGGCTTCTCCCATATTGACTTGCCTCAATTAATCCACAGGCAGATGAATACCTACTGAAGATTCAGCCTGGCAAATCCTACTCAGGCAGGACCATATACCAAAGCACAGTATGCACTGTGCACAGACAACAGACGTTCATTCCGAACATTAAACTGAGCAACACTTAAAAATAGCAACAGGAATTATTTAAGTGGCCATGATGACATGCCATGTCTCTACTGCTTCCTTATCACCATTCCTGGCTTTCCCCTCAGTCATCCTGCAAGAACTAAGGGTTCAAAGATAGCCCAACCACTCATGAATGTGTGACCTGGCTTTGAGAAAAGAAGAAAGCATTTGGAGGTTGCAGAAAGGGAGGCAGAACCCAAAGTGAATGAGGCTGCAGGCATGGGGGTGGCTCAGCAGGCAGGGGGCCTCCTGAGTTGCAACTGCCAACCTCTGCTTCCCCACAGCCCGTGATGAGACAGGCATGGTTTCTGCATAGAAGACACACAGGACACAAAGTGTACACACACAGGCGCATGCAAACACACAGACTTATATAAATGCACAGCAACATCTGGGCCAGTTGTGGGCTTTGCTCCCCAGCAGGCAATTCAGACACCAAGACGACCCCAGGGCAAACAGAAGCTCCTTGTGATTTACTAAAATCAGCAAGGGGAGGGGCTGGGGTGCTCCATCTGGACACCTTGTTTAGGGCTGCACTTGAAGAAAAGGGGTGGCTTGCTTGAGGTAGTGCAGTTGGACACACTACTTTCCTCTTTTTTTTACTATTTATTTTTGGCTGCACTGGGTCTTTGTTGCTGTGCGAGCTTTCTCTAGCTGCGGTGAGAGGGGCTACTCTAGTTGTGGGGCGCAGGCTTCAGTAGTTGTGGCTCCCAGCTCCTAGAGTACAGTCTCTATAGCTGTGGAGCACAGGCTTAGTTGTTCCGAGGCAGGTGGGATCGTCCCAGACTCGGAATCGAACCTGTGTTCCCTGCATTGCAAGGTGGATTCTTAATCACTGAACCCCCAGGGAAGTCCCTGGACATGCTACTGTCTTTCTTCCCTTTTCCTCTCATTAGTTCATTCGCCTCATTATTCATTATTTGTGCACAATATGAACAAAATACTGTGCTAGGATAGCTTAGAAACCAGTGATTATGAAATGGTTAAAGGGAAAAACATAAAAGTCTCGAGTAACGCATCCAGAAAGAGTGGATTGTGGTAGGTGTTATAAGGTTGGGTTCATCCTCAAAAGGGTTCTCTTCTGCCAAAAACTGGATCAAGATATGAACCTCAAACCCTTCTCATTTGTCACAGCCCAAGAAGCAAGATTAGACAGAAGCAGACTTCCAGACAGAGAGAGCGAAAGGGAGACAGAGACAGAAAGAGAGACAGGTGTGCATTCCTGGTATGAGAAATAGCTGAGCAGGCATTTCCCAGAATGTTCTGAAATCTGTGTGGATAAATTTATGTAACAGTAGAACCTCCAAGTACAGGTAGGAACTAGATCCTCTAAGGTCCGAACTGAAGCCCCGTGAGATAGAAGTGTCTCTGCAGCCTGTCACAGGGGATCCAACAAAGCGTCAACCCGGACACTAAATAAATGTGATGGCGCAGGAAGGGATAAGAAATCTGAACCATAAACAAGGAGAGGATCTGTGCAGCCTGGGATGCTGATGGTCTCTGAGCCTCTCTAGGACAGCAAGGAACCAGGGCATCACGGGTAAGGCAGAGTGAGGTGGACCACAGGGTATGAGTTACCTGTTTTTGTTAGGAAAACCATGATTCAACTTTTCTCAGGTAAATTTTTCTTTGGGAAACCTGAGCCAAAGAATTTCAACAAATAGTTTTCTTGATTCCCAAATTCCCATCGAGGTGCAGGTGCTCAGGGAGCAGATCTAATCAAAAACAACCTTGCTCATCATTTAGTCTTGCCTGAAGGGCACTACATTTTACACTGGGGGCCCTGGAAAATACGCTGAGGAGTAAGAAATGGACTCTGCCTCCGTGCCCCACCCCCACCACTGAACAGGATAAGTGAACATCTTATATAAATAACGATAATCGGGTGTTGAACTGGGAAGTCCCAAGAAAGAAATGCAGATCAAGCACTGTGAGAATCTCTTAGGAGGATAAATGACTTCTGGCTGGAGTCAAAAGCAGGGTGGCTAGAAGTCTGTGGCCAAGAAGGCGAATCAAGAAGGCTTAGAGCCTGGGCTTTGGAGTGGCACAGCTCGGAGCTGCGT